>NC_056749.1:816526274-816691274 GCF_019279795.1 Protopterus annectens | reverse complement strand
CAAACAATAACCAGCAGATAAGAAAATCAAGGACAAAGCATCTAAAAATTATAGGCATTCAGCACAATAATGTTACAGGTTAAATTATACAAAGACATCATTCACAGAGATTCCCTACTGAAAAAAAATACATTTTGCATATATACTGTACAGAGACATGCATATAATATGGAAATGCTGATATTTTCAGACAGTTTATACAGCAAGTGCAGCCCACTAGATTTAATTTTAAGAAATAAAAATATATAGTCACCCTATGGACCACAATAATTCTCCGGTTTTATCAAAAAAATACTTAACACTATTTACAAAAATAGAAATATAGACATTATTATAATGTGGAAGAAATATAACTAATATATAAATTTACATTAAGTAATCCAGATATGACAATGCTCCTACAGACCATATATTCACTATACAATTAAACTTCATGGCTCCAATCAGAACATCTGTGTATAAAGGAACATGCAAGTAGTTATTCAACTTGATCTTGACAGACATTAAAATGTTCTGCACCTGACATTGTGGAATGTTTCTTGCTATATCCTGCTGAGACATTGTAACTTGTTCATTGCTATATGTAAGTAACAATGTGGAATTCTCCTTGTTATATGCAGCTGACACTTGGAACACTTTATCACATGCCTCTGAGACAGTGTAAAATGTTCCTTTTTATATGAAGCTAATACTTGGAACATGTTTTGGTAAATGCCTCTGAAACAGTGTAAAATGTCCCATTTTATATAAAGCTGACACTTGGAACATGTTTTCTTACATGCCACTGAGATAGTGTAAAATGTTCCTTTTCATATGAAGCTGATATTTGGAACATGTTTTGTTACATGCCTCTGGGACAGTGCAAAATATTCCTTTGTATATGAAGCTGACACTTAGAACATGTTTTCTTACATGCCTCTGAGACAGTGTAAAATGTTCCTTTTCATATGAAGCTGATACTTGGAACATGCTTTGTTACATGCCTCTGAGGCAGTATAAAATATTCCTTTGTATATGAAGCTGACACTTGGAACATGTTTTCTTACATGCCTCTGAGACAACGTAAAATGTTCCTTTGTATATGAAGCTGACACTTGGAACATGTTTTCTTACATGCCTCTGAGACAGTGTAAAATGTTCCTTTGTATATGAAGCTGATATTTGGAACATGTTTTGTTACATGCCTCTGAGACAGTGTAAAACATTCCTTTGTATATGAAGCTGACACTGTAGAATCATCCCAGTTTTATGCAGCTGACATTTTGGAATGCCTTGTTATATGCCACTGAGACATTGTAACCTGCTCCTTGTTACATACAGCTCACACTTAACGTCTTGTTATATGCCACTGAGACATTGTAAGATGTTCCTTTTTAGATGCAGCTAACAGTATGGACTCTGCCTTTTAGTATGCAGTTGTTGTCTTTCATGTAATGTCCAGTACATCCATGGGATTTTTCCATATTAACAGTTATTGTCCTCATTCAACTTTATTGCTAATGCCTAAATGACAGTCTCAGTTCAGCTTTTACTTGGTGAATCATTCTAAATGCAGAGTCTAATTCACTGTGTGGTAAGCAGAAGACAGTTTACATTAGTTTTCAAAAAACTGGCAGGTCTTGTACTGTGGGACTATCAAGCACAATGGACCAGTACTTCAAAAAAGAAAAATAAATCAAAATCACATCTGAGTCTGACCTCTATGGCCACTCCATCATCTAGTGCTTTGAAAGTTCATATCTCAGCTTCTAGCACCTACTGCTGAGTTATAAGAACCAAGATGACAGCCAGTATCAGCAATAACACTTGAAGAAAGCTGCAGGTTCAAAACTGGATCTGCTAAACTGCCTTTGTTCTGCAGCACAGGGTCATTGGTAGAAAATTGCTTTTTTTTTATTTTAAGCAGAACTGCAATATAAAACTGCTTGGATCTCTGAAAAAAAATCCACTCTATAACCATACCGCTGATATCATATTATATTCTTGTCTGTGTTTCAGCATCATGACCGATATTGATTTTATCTTACAGGATATTTTTTGTCTTTTGCTGACTTGCAGAAATTTTTTGTCTTTTTCCAGAAAGTAATGAAAGGCAATCACATTTTCCAGAAACTGTCTAGTTAATAGGTGCATTTAACACCCGAGTAGCCTATACCTGGAGTACCTTCTCTATGCAGCTGTGCAAGGTCAGCAATTGGCTTTCAGTGCTATAAAACTGGACAGTGAAGGTCCTGCAATAGGTTAATTACCTCTTGCAGGAATAGCAATGCCAGATTAATGGCACGGCTTTGCAATCTCTCTGCAATTAGCTCTACTTTGGCTGACTGTGGTTCATAGGACATAAGTATGACCTCTGGGCAGGGCACATTTCAAGCATGTTCTGGATTACTTTTGAGTAAGGGCACATCTGATGATTTTGTGGGATTTGAATTTCTGTTTGCATGGTGCAATGCTCCAAAAGTGACAGTAAATGTCAAAAAGTAACACCTCCACTGCAGTATACATTATGAATAGGTTCATAGGTTCATAGGTTTATACTAGGCTATCTGCCCCAAGGCATTTATAAGCCTAGCCCAAATTTTTGTGGCTTACGCCACCCCTTATATGAAAAAATACTGTGCCCATTAGTTTGTTGTGCCTCTGTCCAGCAGTGACACAGAGATGATTCCCGGGGTAAACCTACGATCTCCCATCCACTCGTCAAGATTTCTCTTGAACAGAGCCAGCGAGGTGCTCTGCCTCACATGGACCAGGACTCTATTCCACAGCATAGGGAGTCTCTGAGTGATAAATCTATCCCTCCAGCACATCCTATTTATATCCGTGCTAAGGTTTAAGTCGCTTGCTCTAGTGGTTTTGGTGGATTTGGATTTTTTGAGGTGGAGCATGTCCATTAATTCCAGGTTGGACATGGCCTTGTATGTCAGGCACATGTCACCTCTGAGCAGACGGTATGTGACTGAACAGAGCTGGAGTTTTCTTCAATCTGGCAACATATGACAGATTTTGGAGTCCCTTTATCCTTTTGGTGAGGAACTTTTGGGGTCTCTCCAATTGCTGCAGATGTCGGGCAAGATACATCCCGAATGGGGCATTGTACTCGATCATTGGTCTGATAAGTGAAGAGTACAGGGGAACAATGACCTCACTAGATCTGGATGTGAATCCCTTCATGATCAGGTGGGCAATGTAGAAGGTCTGTCTAACCACTTTAGCAATGTGAGTGTCAAAAGAAAGGCCACTGTCAACCTGGGTCCCCAGGTCCCTGATAACCTCGTCTGTGCTTAGTGGATTGCCACCTATATGGTAGCTTGGGGTTACCTTGTTTTTCCCAAAGGGTATGACTATACATTTTTTGGCATTTAACGTCAGGCCATGGCTCTGGCACCAGCTATCTGTTTCCATGAGTCCCTTCTGAAGGATATCCGTGTCCGATGCACATTCCACTATGGCGCACAGTTTGCAGTCGTCTGCAAACTTTGTCAGCCAAAGTCCTCCCATGTTGGCCTGTACTTCTGAGAAGTAGATGCCGAACAATAGGGGGCCAAGGACCGAGCCCTGTGGGACACCACTTGTGACCGGCTTGGAGTCTGACATAGCGCCAGCAACTCTAACCCTGTGGGTTCTGTCCTTAAGCCAGTTTGCAACCCATCTTGTGACATATGGGTTTACATTTAAGCTGGTAAGTTTTTCTACAATACCCGAGTGGGGTATTGTGTCGAAAGCCTTTGCAAGGTCAAGGTAGGCTGTATGGACTGCCTTTCCCTCATCAATGGCCTTGGTGACTGTTTCGAAGAAGTCGACCAAGTTCAGAAGGCATGATCTTCCCTTGACGAAGCCAAACTGGGTCGGGTCCAATGTCTGCAAGTCCCCTATATCTTTCTTTATGAGCTCCATTATGATCCTCTCCATAGCTTTGCAGACTAGACTTGTTAAACTTATGGGGCGGTAATTACCAGGGTCCATAGAGGCACCGCCTTTGTGGAGTGGGACCACAGTTGCCGTACGCCACTCCTTGGGCATGTATCCTGTGGTAAGGCTGAGATTACACAGCTGCCTTATGTGCGGGTTTAATTCCTCATTTAGCTTGTGTAGCACATAGCCGAGGACACCATCCGGTCCCATTGATGCTGGGTTTTTAGCTTTAGAGAGAGCAGCTTTCACCTGCGCATTTGAGATGTCTGGGAGGCTACACTCTGCTGGGATAGTTATCTCTCCTTTAGGGGGGGAGAGGGGGGTGAAGTTTGCACTGAACCTGTCTGCCAGTATGTTGGCAAAGTCTGTGGATTCAGTGATTTTTGTATCATTTTGGACTAATTCTGAACATATCTGGGAGTTTCCACCCAGGTTCCTAACATAGCTGGAAAAGGCCTTATGATTGTCCTTTGAATACATGGCAATTTTTCTCTCAAAATTGGCCTTAGTTGATTTTATGAGTGCTCGTATTTTTTTACTAATAATGATCAGGGGTGACTTCCCTTTTATGGATTTTGTTCTATCATGTAATAGCTTTCTCCTCTTATTGTAAAGTTTGTTAATGGCTGGGGTCCACCAGACTGGACGTTTGCCCTTTGTGGAAAGAGTCTTGGTTTTATTTGGGATTGCCTGATCCATGCAGTCCTGGAGGTGTTCATAGAAGGCATTTGTAAGGGCTTCCAGCTTGGGTTGTGGTTTCCACTGGCTCAGGGGCCTTGAAGGATACCACACCAGTCTTGAGTAGTGTGAAGTTTGCTTTAGAGAAGTTCTTCACTGTGGTCTTTTTATTTGGGGTGGGGGCGGGATGTGGATTTCCAGTGAGATTAGTTTATGATCAGATCTCACCAATGAGGGATATACTTCCGGTGTGGAGCATTTTGTCCCCATGTTTGTGAGAATGAGATCTAGTATATTTTCTCCTCTCGTGGGAACAGTGACTAGCTGTTCCATGGCATTTGAATTTATGAACTCCAGGAACCGTTGGGCTAGAAAGTTAGGGCTTGGGTAATGTTCCCAGTCTATATTCAGGTAGTTGAAGTCACCCAATATGATGGTGTTTGGAGATACATTTATACCCTCCAGCGTCTTCAGGAAGGCTGTGTGGGGTTCCTGAGTTTGAGAGGGTGGCCTGTAGCATGCTACAATTTGTAGAGCAGTTTTGCCTATGGTTAGTTGCACCTGGATGGTTTCCAAAGCTTCGTGCATTGCCACCAACCTGGAGGTGTGGGTATCATTTATGAATATGGATACACCCCCTCCTTTTGTGGTGTGGTCTGGGTTTTGGGGCCAGAATGCATGATATGAGGTAAAACCTAATAGTGCCGGGGTGCTCTGAGGAGCCTTGAACCAGGTTTCAGTTACAGCACAGACATCGATGTTCTCCATGCTGAGAAGGGCCTCGAGTGTGTGCATTTTGAGATTTAGACTTCTGGCATTGAGCAGCATTACCCTCAGTTTCTTCCCATTTTTGTTTTCTAGGGTGGTAGGTTTAGAATTTGAGCCTTGCCTAAAAAAGGCACTATGGGGGTGGCAAGAGCCTTAGCCAATATCCGGAATCCCAGGGGTGACAGGTGCAAGCCGTCCCTTGCGAAGCAGCGTGGCTTGTCAAGCATGTCATCCCAGGCAGACAGACACTGGATCCCCTTTGAATGACACCAGACATTAAGCCAATTGTTAAAGCTGATCATCTTGTCTCTATATTGTGGCATCATTCTTGGTGAAGGAAGGATACTGCTCAGGGTTAGGGTCATACCTGCCTGGGCTACATAATCAGAGAGCTCCTCTATGTCTCTTTTCATGTAGTCCAGGGAGGTACATCTCAGGTCGTTCACACCAGCATGGACAATGACTGTGTCATATTTGTACTTGCCGTGGAGTGACCCGAGTGCTTGTGTTATGTGGCGGATTCTAGCACCCGATAGGCAGCTTACTGTGACCCTCTCCTTGTTCAGCCTGGTGAGTGGGACATCAGTGTGTCTGACTATGGAGTCACCTATGACAAGTATGTTTGGTGTTGTATTTGGCCTTAAGGGCTGTGACTGCTTTGCACACTGCTTTTGTGGTTTATGTGTTGCTTGTGGGGTGTCTTGAGGTAGCAGTTGTTTGGGTGTCTGCTTTGGAGGCCTCTGCTGTTTAAGTAAATTTTTACTCAGAGCCTCCGAGTATGTCTTTGTGTGTTTATGTGTTTGATTCAGTGGTGTGGTAGCATTATGTGAGGCTGGTTTTGTGGTGTGTGTAGTTGCCTTCTCCTCCTGTCTGGTCTTGCCAGTCCTGAGTTGAGAGAGCTCAGCCTCCAGTTTGGCTAAATAGCTGCATCTCTCGCAAGTATTTGTGTTATGTGGGAGGAGGAGAGGGTTGTCTGTGTACATGAGGCAGTTATAACATTGCCTCAAGATTCCCAGATTCACCAGCTGGACCAGAGAGGAGATTGACAACTGACCTTTGGACATGCTAGAATAATATTGGGAATTCCTTAATAATTGAAAACAAGGGCCAGTGGGGAGTGAGGGTGTAGTGCTTTTAATTTTTAGTGCTGACTTATATAATTGCTTTAGTGAGCAAGTTTAGGCACTTGGGCTTCAGGCCAGGTAACTTGAGTGCAATGTGTTACAAGTAACTAAATGCAAAAACGACAAACAGTAACTTTCTTTCAAGTGAAACAAGGAAATAAGTACAGTAAGCAATGCAGATATCACTAGTGATCCACAGAAGCGCTGAGAAGCCACGTATTAGGTGGAATTAGCTTCCAGGGAAATAACAAGCAAACAAACAACAAGCATATAAACAAAGCTAGATTCAGCATGCCTGGATCTAGTCTATGCTAGAGCAAACAAGGTGTACCAATTTCAGTAAGATACAGTTCAAATATTCAGGCACTATAAACCTTTAACCAGAAATTCCCAGCTCAGAAGGGCAGAGTCCAGCCTCTTCTCCCATAAGAGTGCAGACCACGAACCTTCTTAATGTAAAATAACTGGCCTGAAGCCCAAGTGCCTAAACCAGAACTAATACACTTGGACACTGGGCTCTCAATCAGCAGTTCCCAACTTAGAAGGATGAAAGCTACCTGTCCTGCCACCACAGTGCTTGCCACAAACCTTCCTAATGTAAAACAACTGGTCTGAAGCCCAAGTGCTTAATCCAAAAGACTTAGAATGATAGCTACACTTTAATCAAGTTACAACCAAGCAGTAATAAATACAATTGAATACTTTAGAGAATGTCTGTATTAGTGCTCAAGTTACACAAACAAAGCTAGATCCAGCAGGCCCGAATCCAGTCTATGCCACAGCAAACAAGGCACACCAACTTCAGTAAGAAGCAGTTCAGATATGCATGCACTATAAGCCTTTAACCAGAAATTCCCAGCTCAGAAGGGCAGAGTCCAGCCTCTCCTCCCACAAGAGTGCAGACCACGAACCCTCTTAATGTAAAATAACTGGCCTGAAAGCCCAAGTGCTTAAACCAGAATTAATACACTTTTAGAATAACAGACACTGAGCCCTCAATCAGCAGTTCCCAACCTAGAAGGATGTAAGCTACCTGTTCTGCCACAACAGTGCAGACCACAAACCCTCTCAGTGCAAAACAACTGGTCCAAAGCCCAAGTGTTTAAACCAAAAGGCTTAGAATGAGTTACACCAAGCAGTAATAAATACAATTGAGTATTTTTAAGATGATGCAAAAGTAAAATGAAGTAGGAAGAAACACAAGCACAGTAAAAGCAGATTAATTTTTCTTTTTTTTTTTAATCTGAACAAGTGCTGAGATCAAAGAAACAGATTTGAGTGCTGAAACTAGAAAACTGGCTAGTTATAAGAAACAAAAACAAGCTAGAAGGCTTCCCTCAAACACAGAAGGGCTTGGGGTCTCAGAAGCCTACAAATAGTCTATACCACTTAAAAGGAAAGGCAGGAAATAAGCTTAATTTTTTTTGTCTGTTTCCCAGATGCTCTCTTTGTACACAGTAGGAATGCCTGAAATCAGAATATGATCTCACTGCACTCAGTTGAGTGAGCAAATGAGATGAGCCCAGAGGCAGGCTGAGGGGCGGGCAGTTTCAAGGCCACTAAGATTAACACCAAAACAAAAACAGGGAGGGTGGGTGGGAATAACTGAAGAGCAGAAAAACTGCCAGTTCAGTTAAATATTCCTTCAACACAGTTTAAATCAAATTAAATACTGTATTTTTTTTTTTTTAAAAAGTGCAGATACAAGTACTTAAATTCTCTTATACGTCCAGTTGAATATAACCAAGTTCTTAGCCTGCCAAACCTGAGGTTTTTAAGCAGAAAATATTTCACAATGCACCACTTAACTAGGCAAGGACAGGAAATCAAAGAATGTGGCTACCCCCACACCTGTAATTACTAGCAAATAACAAAATTCAGCAAACACTAGCTTCTGTTCAAGTTACTAAAGAGCAGAAAAACTGCCAGTTCAGTTAAATATTCCTTCAACACAGTTTAAATCAAATTAAATACTGTATTTTTTTTTTAAAAGTGCAGATAAAAGTACTTAAATTCTCTTATACGTCCAGTTGAATATAACCAAGTTCTTAGCCGGCCAAAGCTGAGGTTTTTAAGCAGAAAATATTTCACAATGCACCACTTAACTAGGCAAGGACAGGAAATCAAAGAATGTGGCTACCCCCACACCTGTAATTATTAGCAAATAACAAAATTCAGCAAACACTAGCTTCTGTTCAAGTTACTAAAGAGCAGAAAAACTGCCAGTTCAGTTAAATATTCCTTCAACACAGTTTAAATCAAATTAAATACTGTATTTTTTTTTTTTAAGTGCAGATAAAGGTACTTAAATTCTCTTATACGTCCAGTGGAATATAACCAAGTTCTTAGCCGGCCAAAGCTGAGGTTTTTAAGCAGAAAATATTTCACAATGCACCACTTAACTAGGCAAGGACAGGAAGTCAAAGAATGTGGCTACCCCCACACCTGTAATTACTAGCAAATAACAAAATTCAGCAAACACTAGCTTCTGTTCAAGTTACTAAAGAGCAGAAAAACTGCCAGTTCAGTTAAATATTCCTTCAACACAGTTTAAATCAAATTAAATACTGCATTTTTTTTAAAAAAAAAATGCAGATAAAGGTACTTAAATTCTTTTATACGTCCAGTTGAATATAACCAAGTTCTTAGCCGGCCAAAGCTGAGGTTTTTAAGCAGAAAATATTTCACAATGCACCACTTAACTAGGCAAGGACAGGAAATCAAAGAATGTGGCTACCCCCACACCTGTAATTACTAGCAAATAACAAAATTCAGCAAACACTAGCTTCTGTTCAAGTTACTAAAGAGCAGAAAAACTGCCAGTTCAGTTAAATATTCCTTCAACACAGTTTAAATCAAATTAAATACTGTATTTTTTTTTTAAAAGTGCAGATAAAGGTACTTAAATTCTCTTATACGTCCAGTTGAATATAACCAAGTTCTTAGCCGGCCAAAGCTGAGGTTTTTAAGATCTGAAATTTGACAATGGCAACCCATGTTAAAATATGCTCTTGGATTCAATAAACTCTGTGTAGGCTTTGAACAGAGTCTACATGGAATTTACAGGTTAGAGTGATGGTGAGTCATGTGCTGTAGCATGCAATACATATTAATGAGGTGGGGTGCACCTAAACTAGGTTTCGTGGCCCACAGCAGTGTTGCTGGCCATGAAACCTTGTAAGCGAATGCAGATATAAATTCCATCTAATGCAGAGCACCTACAGGCCACCGATTTGTGTAAAATGCCACAATAATCACAAGGGCTTCACAAATAGCTATCATCTGCACAAAGCCCAACATAATGATGGGACAAATAACCAGAAATAAGGAAATATTTCACATAGATGTCACATAGGATGAAGGTAAGGTGGTTCACACAGCCTATCTTGACCTCGCCAAGGCTTTCAACACCATCCCCCATTCTGGAATTATAGCTAAACTCACTAAACTAGGTATAAATCCCTACATCACAAGATGGGTTGCCAACTGGCTCACTGACGGAACCCACACTGTAAAAGTTGCAGACTCCAAATCTGACGTCAAGGCAGTGACAAGTGGAGTGCCACAGGGTTCCGTCCTTGGACCTCTCCTGTTTGGTATCTACTTCTCTGAAGTACAGGCTAACACAGAAGGCCGCTAGCTGACTAAGTTCGCAGATGACTGCAAACTAGGAGCAATAGTCAAGTGCCCAAATGATGTGGACATCAAACAGAAGGGTCTCACTGAGACAGATGCTGGTGTCAGAGCCATAGCCTCAAGCTGTATGCCAAAAAGTGCAGTGTCATCCCCTTTGGTAAAAAGCAAAATGCAGGAACAGGAAACCAGTCAAGAATAATCCACAAAAAAATAGCGTAATGAAACTTTTAATATCCGCTTTCGTCCAGAGACTTCTTCAGAATAACAAAATGGTAAAAGCACAAACATTAAATACCTCACCAAATGATTAATTAAACAATTAGTCAATTGATTAAGATACTAATTGTTAACAACTCCAGTTGTCACTTAAAAAAAGAAGAAGTAAAAATCTTTTTGTCAATATTTAATTTGGTACCTTTTAAAAAACACTTAATGTTGATAGCTTCGTTCAAGCCAGGAGGTCTATCTGCCCTCAATTTAATTTGCCAGAGGGTCTCCCTTTGCTCAACAAAATTTCTAAAATCCCCACCCCTAAGATCTGGTTTAACCACCTCAATAACCGTAAATAAAAATTTCTTAAAATTTTTACAAACAAGAGAATGTTTGAACAAAGCACTAGTTTCATCTTGAATTTTGATACTGTATACATGCTCCCGAATGCGGGTTTTAAGACACCTAGTCGTCATCCCTACGTAGAGCATGGGACAGGTGCTACACAAGCTGATGTAAACAACCCCCTTAGTACAACAAGTGACATGTCCAGGCACTTGGAAAGTCTGATCAATGCTATCAATAGTGATAACTGGTCCTTTGGCAATGAATCTACATGAATTGCAGTTGTTACAGGTGAACATGCCATTAACTAAAGTCTTGTTGCACTCTTGTTTAGATTGATTATTTTCCAGAGCTTTCTTAATGTTGTAAGTGTTTATAAACACAAAATTTGGTTTACTACCTAAGACATTAAGAATGTCATGGTTACCCTGTATAATCTTCCAATTCTTTTCTAATATATGTCTAATGTGTCCAGTATCGATGCTCATGTCTAACGAACAAACCGTTTTGTTAAAACAATTTGGTTCTCCTAAGTTGTTACAAGGAAAAACTGTACTATTAGATTCAATATAATCCAACAGTGCTGGGTAATGGGATGACCGTTTGTCTAAGACCTCATTAGCAATGTCATTTAACAATTGCAGGGAATACCCCCTTTTATAAAACATATACTTGATGAATTCAAATTCATCTATAAGGTCTTTACCATTTGATGTCATCCTGCACGCCCTAATAAACTGTCCCTTAGGGATATTTCTGATGGTATGTCTAGGGTGGGCGCTTGAAAAATGAACATAACTATTGGTGAAGGTCTCCTTGCGGTATATTTTGCTATTGAATTTATTTTCAGTAAGATCCCACCAAAAGGAAATATCTAAAAAATTGATAACCAAGCCTGAACATCCTAACGTAAACTTTAGGAAACTTCCTGACTTGTTGATTTCCATAAGAAATTCATCTACTTCATTATTGCTTCCTTCAATAATAAAAATTAAATCATCAACAAACCTGTAGTATAGTAAAATGTGGAATTTGACTTTTAATAAACTCAAAAACGTTTCCTCCCACCAAGACATAACAAGATTCGCGTATGCTGGTGCAGCTGGAGACCCCATTGCCACACCCCTTTTTTGTCTCTAAAAGGTGTCCTTAAACAAAAAATAATTGTTTTGTAACAAAATATCAATGAATCTACAAATAGTGGAAATTTTACCAGTATTATTCACTGTTGTTGCGTAATATAGTGCGAATAGCATCTACCTTTTCTTCATGAGGGATGCATGTAAACAAAGACACAACGTCTACCGTAAAAATAATGTGCTTATCTGGATCAAAAACTTTAGAAATGGCAAATTGATTCAATTTGTTGAGAAAATTCCAGGAATCCTTAAGAAAAGATTCTTGTTTAGACACTAAGGGACCTAATGTTGCATCAGTAATAAGTGAAATTCCTTCGGTAACAGAATGTGGGGAGGACACAATCGGCCGAAATGGTGGGTCAGTACAACTTTTGTGTGTTTTCGGAATACCGAAAAGAACACCAATTCTAGGATTTTCAATAACACAAAATTCATATACATCAAAGTCAATTTCATTTGACATCAGAGCCTCATATAAGAATGAATGTATTAGTCTCTGTTTCCTCCTAATGTCATAGAGTGTAGTGACCTCGTATTCATCATGATTTTCCAACAATTGTAACATTTTCAAGTTGTATGAATCCTGTGTCATGATGACAATGTTCCCACCCTTGTCACTTCTCATAAATCTAAGTGTTTTATTTTTCTGACGTAACTCATTAAAAGCCTTCCTCTCTTTAAAATTCGTTAGACATGAGCATCGATACTGGACACATTAGACATATATTAGAAAAGAATTGGAAGATTATACAGGGTAACCATGACATTCTTAATGTCTTAGGTAGTAAACCAAATTTTGTGTTTAGAAACACTTACAACATTAAGAAAGCTCTGGAAAATAATCAATCTAAACAAGAGTGCAACAAGACTTTAGTTAATGGCATGTTCACCTGTAACAACTGCAATTCATGTAGATTCATTGCCAAAGGACCAGTTATCACTATTGATAGCATTGATCAGACTTTCCAAGTGCCTGGACATGTCACTTGTTGTACTAAGGGGGTTGTTTACATCAGCTTGTGTAGCACCTGTCCTGCGTTCTACGTAGGGATGACGACTAGGTGTCTTAAAACCCGCATTCGGGAGCATGTATACAGTATCAAAATTCAAGATGAAACTAGTGCTTTGTTCAAACATTCTCTTGTTTGTAAAAATTTTAAGAAATTTTTATTTACGGTTATTGAGGTGGTTAAACCAGATCTTAGGGGTGGGGATTTTAGAAATTTTGTTGAGCAAAGGGAGACCCTCTGGCAAATTAAATTGAGGGCAGATAGACCTCCTGGCTTGAACGAAGCTATCAACATTAAATGTTTTTTAAAAGGTACCAAATTAAATATTGACAAAAAGATTTTTACTTCTTTTTTTAAGTGACAACTGGAGTTGTTAACAATTAGTATCTTAATCAATTGACTAATTGTTTAATTAATCATTTGGTGAGGTATTTAATGTTTGTGCTTTTACCATTTTGTTATTCTGAAGAAGTCTCTGGACGAAAGCGGATATTAAAAGTTTCATTATGCTATTTTTTTGTGGATTATTCTTGACTGGTTTCCTGTTCCTGCATTTTGCTTTTTGGTGTTGGCTTTTAAGTGGTATTTTGACTGGTTTGACCCCTTTGGTAAAAACTCTGTACCCATGAACTACCACATAGGCAGCGATCTACCTAACACCGAATGCGTGATAAGAGACCTTGGAACCCAGGTGGACAGTAGTCCGTCCTTTGATAGTCACATCACCACAGTAGTCATGAAGTCCTTCTACGTGGCACACCTCATCATAAAAGGGTTCTCATCCAGGAAAAAAGAGGTCACTGTTCCCCTCTACCCGTCACTCATTAGACCCATTATAGAGTACAATGCCCCTTTTGGAATGTACCTCACAAGACATCTGCAGCAGCTGGAAAGGCCACAGAAGTACCTCACAAAGAGGATTACTGGCCTCAAACAAATGACCTACACTGACCACCTCAAAAAACTCCAGCTTTACTCCATAGCATATCGCCTACTCCGTGGTGATCTCTGCCTAACATATAAAGCTATGTCAAACCCAGAGCTGTTGGACATGCTACACCTAAAGAAATCCCAATCCCTCCAAGCTACACGCTCTAGGGACCTAAACCTTGTCACCACAATAAACAGGACACGCTGGAGGGATAGATTCATGTCCCAGAGACTTCCTATACTCTGGAACAAGCTATCCAGCTATGTCAAGCAAAGTTCTTCATTAGCACTCTTCAAGAAAAATCTTGATGAGTGGATGGGAAATAGGAAATACACCTCGTGGATCACTTCTGTGTCTCTGCTGGACAGTGGCAGATGAAAATAACTTTCTTGGGTGGCGTAAGCTATGGTACTTTGCTGGCTAGGCTTATGTAGGCCCTTGGGCCGATAGCCTAGTACCTAGCTATGAACCTATGAACCTATAGAAATGTGTTAGAATGCAACACTTACAACCTCTTAGAGTGAGAAATGTGGACAAAGCCATAAAAATGGGGGACAAAGACCTAGAAATAAGGACAGATTTTAGTACTGGACTTCCAAACTTGGGACACTGATAGAATAAATAGGTTGTACATTAGCATGAACTTTCTGAAGAGCATGAAGTTTGAAACTCAAATGTCAGTCATCAGTTTCTGACTGCAGTCTGCACTGACATGCCAATGATTTGCCAGGAAAAATGTTATGAGGAAAGAAATCACACATATGAGACAAAAACTGGACATTTTGCACAGATCAAGACAGTTGAGTGGTATTCACTCAAATGTATGTAATGTTGAGTCACATTAGTCCAGAGATCATCCCAGTGGCATGGCAGAAAGCCACATATTTGATATCTGGACATCTTGTGAATATCTGGACAGTTGAGAGGTATGAGTATATGGTCCAAACACAGTACAGGACAGTGTACCTATGGTGCATATTATTGTGATATCCCATTCCTGACATTTTGTACTGAAGAGACATGGACTGCCGTGTAAAATGATCACTCAAAGGAAGTGTGTGTATTGAATAGGGGCACACAGAGGACTTGCAGGAATGAACACTGGGAAGGAGGACAGGTAAATCTCTCTCATGTATAGCAGAGCAGGCATGTGAATGGTAGATGGTTGTAGCAGCAACACCAAGCACATATCTGTATGGTCTGTACAGTGAAAATGTGTTGTGTGTGACTATTACACAAGGTGATATAACAATGGGGAAGATGTTTGTCTGAGATAAGCATCCTGACATGAATAAATCAGAGGACATCAGGGATCATCATCATCAGCCCCCTTTTCCCCATTTTTCTATAAGGGGTCGGAATATTGTGTTAACTGCCACTAACTCTCTCGATTCAGTGCTACAGTTCTGCCTTCTTCAACATTCATGCCTGACTGTCCCAGATCTTCTTTCACACAATCCATCCACCTCTTTGCTGGACATCCTCACTTCCTCTTACATTCTTCCTGTCTGCCCCAAATCTTCCTCACCAGATTGTCTTCTGCTGTTCTACACATGTGCCCAAACCACTGTAATCTGTTCTCTTTGATCTTTTCTACAATTGGAGCTATTTTGGCTTCTGCTCTTATGACCTCATTTCTTCGTCTGTCCCGGTGTGCATCCTACCACCCTTCTCAGGCACTTCATTTCCATCACCTCTAGCTTCTTCATCTGTTCTGCCTTTACTGCTCAGGTTTCTGTACCATACAGGAGTACTGGTCACACCACTGTTTTGTACACCTTACTTTTCAGCTTCTTTGGCATTCTTCTGTCATACACTACACCTGACATTCTATACCAGTGCTGCGGCCCCTCTGATTCTAGCTGTCACCTCTTCATTTTGACTTCCCTTTTCCTCAACCTCCCCTACCAGATACTTGAAGCTGATTACCTGTTCCACTATCTTCCCTTCTATCTCTGTTTTCAGCTTCTTCTGATTTCCCCAATTGGCAGCCATTACCACTGTCTTATCTGTGCTTAATTTCATCCCATGTGCCTTCAGTTTTGCATTCCATCATCCTATCTTTTGCTGAAGTTCTTGCTCAGAGTCTGCTTGTAATGCCACATCATCTGCACACAGTAACTTTGTTATGTCCCCTCTGCCCTGTCTGTTAATGTAGTCCATCACCAGTATGAACAGCAGTGGGCTCAGAGTTGAAATCTAGTGTACACCCACTCCCACTGGGAACCCCTCTGTGAGACCGAACATAGTTCACACTTGAGAGTCAGTGGATCCTTGTACATAGCCTGCACTAATTCTGTCAATGTTTCTGGGACTTCAGACCACCACAGTAGTGCCCAGATCAGCTTTTTGGGGACCTTGTCATATGCTTTCTCCAGGTCTAGGAATGCCTAGTTGGATTCTCTCCTCATCTCTAGCTTCTTCTCAAGTAACTGTCTCATTCCAAACATCAGGTCAATTGTGCTGCATCCATATCTGAATCCAAACTGCTCATCTCCCATCTTATATTCTACTACTCTGAGTATCCATTTATCAATCACCCTCTCTAGAACTTTCATGCAATGTGATAGGAGTTTGATGCCTCTGTACTCATGGAGTGTGTCAGACAACACTTTATAGCAGAAGACATCAGCAGTGTCTGTTGAGGAGAAGATAAGTGTCCCACATCTGACAGCACTGAGTCTCTGAAATATACCTTATATTTAACCAACTCTGTGGCCACACATGTTAATGCAGTTAATGCAGTGATGCATTCCTTTTTGGGGGCAAATGGTACTGGGTTCAAATACAGCTGTATCTATTTCTTTTAATTTTCAAATTACCATTGCTGCTCGTTGATGTGTAATGTGCACCATCACATAATAATACAGTAAAGGAAATTAATGTGGAAGATAGGACAGAGGTGAAATGCTTTCTGTAATGTCAAGCAACAGCTCACACACACAGACGCGCACATGCACACACACGCAAATACACACACACATGCACACACACACACACACACACACACACACACACACACACACACACACACACACACACACACACACACACACACACACACACACACACACACACACAGTTGTCTGCAGTGATAACAGAACCCCTACCTATCTAACTACAAAGACTACAGAACACAGAATTCTACACACGCAAAACAGCTCAAGTCCAGCTTGGAGTATGTCAGACAGCACTTCATAGCTGATGACATCAGCAGTGTCTATTGAGGAGAAGATAAAAGTATCCCACAGCTTTACTACTGAAATATTGAAAGTAAAAAAAAAGTACCTTAGCACCAAACTATATAGCTGAAATTACACATAAACGAATGGTCCCAATGTCAAAAAGCAGCTGTTAATTTTGAAAATGTTGAATATGACATTTTAAGGTAATTAAAAACATTGCCACCCTTGCCGTAACTCCCTAAACCCTACACCTAATATCCCATTTATGCAGGGGGGCAAGCCCCCCTGCACCCCCCACCCCCCAAATTATATATTCCAACTCAGAGATCACAATACAGTGAGGAAAAGGATGTATTTCCCTCACCGCACTGTACCGGGATCCCTGTACATCCCTTGCAATGTTCATATTTGTGAATGCTCAGTACATTCACAAACATAACATTTGATATTGTAGCCTGCACACATATGAAGTATTCAAACATATGTTGTTCAAATACTTCATAGGCGTACAATGGTACGTTGAATTTTTAATAGTAGCCCTGTCCCACATGCTGGTTTAAAATGCTCTCTGTAATGTCTAGCAAAAGCTCAAACACACACACACACACACACACTTGACTGCAGTGAGAACAGAATCCCTACCTATCTAACTACACAGACTACAAAACACAATATGTTATTAACACACCGTGGCACAAGTTGGATTTATAGAAGAGTGCAGGTGAATTTACAGTAGATGATATCAGCAGGCCATGCAGGGACAGCAGGTTGGGAGGCCTGCAGAGGCACATAACGTCATATGAGGCTAGTAGCCTAATAGCACTAGGAAGTTTAATAGCCTAGTTCTGTAAAAACACAAGTACCCTTATTGAGCATAGTTGGATGGTTGTTTTTAGCAGACTGAGTCTGTGAGCAGCTCCAATTGTCCTTGTCCATGAGGGACATAGGTGCTAGCCCAAAGGTAACTTTATAATCACCCAACCAGTAGTCAAGGTTGTGCTTAAACATGGTCATTGAGGAGCACTGCTTTACATGTAGTGAGAGCCTATTATAGAGGAGTGTGAATCGTTGTCGGATATATCTGTCTATGCAGCATGTTTTGTTTATATCACAGGCTAGGTTAAAAGCCTTAGGACAAATTATTCTTCTCCCATTTGAATTGCAGATGTTCATCCTTTCCAGAAGGGCAGGATCTGAGACTGCTCTGCAGGGCAGCCATAGGTCACCTCTCAGTAGCCTGCATGATACTGACTACAGTGACAAGTATGTCAGTCTTTCCATGTATGTCATGTTTGGAGGCCTGTGCGTTTGCCAGGCACAACCCTGTGTTTTATCCAGTTGGTGTAGGTCTCTGGTGAGGTACAGACAGAAGCGAGCATTGTATTCATTGGACCCAGGTCTGATAAGGGTAGAGCACAGCAGAGGTATGGCTAATCTGGTCTTGGATGGGATGTCAATATGTATGATGTGCACAATGCAGAATGGGTGTGTCACCACCATGGGTACATAGTGATGAAAGTGTAGATTGCTATGAACATGTTTTATCAAGTCTCACAAACTGTGTTAGAGCTTAGGGGGTGCTATGTATATCATAATTAGCAGGGGTATGTCATTGACAAAGGGGACAATGAGTCACTGTATGCTTTAAGGTTCATTCTGTTAGTTTTATGAGTTTAGCACCAATCATTAGTCTGTGTCAAACCCTATTGTAATATGTTACCATCATTGGGGGACTCTATATGAGTGTGTCTATTTAACAGTCATCTACAAACTTGGTAAACCATGGGGCATATACTACTGCCTGGGCTTCAGAGAAATAGCTTCCATACAATTGAGGGCCTAGCACAGATCCTTGTGGTATTCCACTGGTGAGTGGGCAAGTGGTGGAGGTGTATTCCCAACTTTGATAGTTTGTGTTTTTGTCATTGAGCCAGTTGGCTATCCATCTAGTACTCTATGCCCTTATTTCCAGATGGGAGATCTTCACTATGACACATGAATGCAGGATAGTATCAAGGGCCTTGGATAAATCAACATAGGTGGTATGTGCTGTTATCCCTCATCCAGGTCTTTGGGGTCTGTATCTAAGAAGTTCAAGGGTCAATAAGCAAGATCTACCCTTGACAAAACCAAAATGGGTAGGATCAAGTGTGCAAAAGGTCACTTACTTCCCTGTGGATATGGTCCATGCTGATTCCTGCACTAGCCTTGCAGATTAGGCTTTTTAGGCATATGTGTCAATAGTTGTAGCTTTGCATGTTGCCAGACTGATGTGCATTGCATAGCACACATTTGATATTACATTTTGTAGTGTGGTTGCTATATGTGTGGAAAAAGTACTTAGACCCTAGGGTTGCAGTGCATGAGGGGTGCAAACACATGGATGTATTGTAAATATGCAACATATTGTTAGACAGGGACCTCAGTTTGTAATGTTTCCACATATAATTTCATGTCATACAAAGGAAATTGACAATAAGCAGCAGTAATACAGCATAATATATACAGTTCCATAGCATGGCGAGCAGTGTGTTTTTACGATGGTTAGCAAAATGCATATGCATATGATATACACAGGTCTATATCAGATTGTCGAATGCTGACAACTTCAAAGCTTCAAACTTCGAACTTGAAAGTTCGAAGTCTAAAAACGTCGAATGTCAAAAAAACACTCAACCCCCCCCCCAAAAAAAAAAACGCTCTATGCAGGGGGGTAAGCCCCCCTGCACCCCCACACCCCCGCTACATAAATATACCAACTTCGAGATCGCACTACAGTGCAGTAAAGGGAAATCTTCCCTTCCCGCACTCTATGGCAATCTCCGTTATACGTTTCGATGTTTTTACACTTCGAACTTTCAAGTTTGAAGTTTAGTGCTTCGAACTTGTCAGCATTCGACATTATGATATAGACCCGATATACACATTTGTGAACTTCTAAGCACTGCACAAATGCGAGCTGCATTGCTAAAGTCTGACAGTTAGTACTGAGTCTCTGAAATACACCTTCTACTTAACTGATTCTGTGGCAGCATGTGTTAATGCAGCTAATGTAGTGATGCATTCCTTTTTGGGGCCAGATGGTACTGGGTTTGAATACAGCTGTATCTACTACTTTTAACTACTTTCATATTACCGTTGCTGCTCATTAGTGTGTAATATGCTGTGCACCATCGTACAATAATACATTAAAGAAAATTAATGTGGAAGATAGGACAGTGGTGAAATGGGAAGCAAGCAGGTGGGAAAACAAAGGAAAGCAGGGCAGGAATGTGCAGGAAGGAGGTAGGAAAGAACCATAGCTATCCATTTATTTAACGTTGTAAAGTGAATATATGTGCAGAATATTAACCGAATTTGGTTTGTCACCTCCAGAGGAAGGGCAAACCACAACACAATCATGTTGTATATTTATTGGACTGAGTCAGTTGTGTCAAGAAGACATGTGTGTAAAATGGAGAGATATGTATGTGAAATTTTTTTTTGGTGGGGTGACTGGTGCCCTTTTTTTTTTAAGAGAGAGAGATGAATGTTGGGGAAGGGATCTAGGTATTTCTGGGCAGGTAAGTTGAGTAGGTGAGGAAGCAATTTCAGACAGACAAGACAAACAAGATGAGAAACATGGATGGTGATGGATACAATAAATTGGGGGACACCATGATTGGGATGTGGATGGGGAATTCCAGAACCTATGGTCATCAGGCTGGGTGACAGTGAGAATCAAGTTCTCACCAACTGGACTGTTATCACTGTCACCTCAATCTGCCACTGACATCTCCTTTTCCTTCTCCTGGTATTACATAAAAGGAGGGAGAGCAGCCTCTCCTGACTGAGTAGGCATGCACCAACAGTGAAGCACACAACCCTACGCACCATCCCTGGCAGCTATGTGTGTGTGATAACCTCTTCACTTCTGCCACTGCTCCTGGAGGGAACCGCTAGACTAGCCTCCATGTCATGAGTACCTGAGGGGCAGGTAGTGCAGGGGCAGTAGAGGTGGTGCAGCCAAGTTGGCTGCCAGACATTCTAGGCAATGGTGCTTGAGCCGCTGGAGTAGGGACAGGTTGGTCCTGTGGAGCAGCCCTACCCCACTGTGCTGTGGAGCATTTCATGATGTAGTACAACTGAATTACATGGACACATTTTGATGACACTTAATAAAATAAAATAAAAAATAAAAAAAAATAAAATAAAATAAAAATAAAATAAGAAAAGAGAGATAAGGCTTGGGTGAGAGGAAAAAAGAGATAAGATTAGTACCTTCATATGTAAGATAAAATGCATTAATATGCTTATTTGCATGCTAAACTCTTGATGTATTATGTTTGTGTATGTTTATATGAATTAGTCTGTGCCGGTTTTTGCACAGCATTGTGACAAATGGGTGTTCTTCTTTTTCTTTCTTTTTTGTTTGGCTTGTATTACCTCGCTACTGCTCTGGGCTCACACCAGTCCTTTAGCGCCAAAACAGCGACTGTATTTTTTTTTTCTTAAGTGCCTTATGGGGTCAGTCCACTTTGTGAGTGTTATAGGAGTTCTATATCTCTCTGCGTAATGCAGGTTCAACATTCGCCTTCCAAATCATGCCCTCCTAACGGCGTTATCTGTAAATTGCGCTGGACCCTGCTTTATTCTTCTGCTACTAAGAATGCCTCCTCAGACGTTGATAGAAACATATCCATAGCCTGTTGTTGTTTTATTTTTATTAGGAATGCCATCCTAATAGGTGTTGTCTGTAATTAAACCAAAGCCTGCTTTTATGTTTTCTACCTAGAATGCCTTCCCAGGCGTTCATAGAAACTAATCCAAAGTCTGTACTTACATTTTTTCTTTAACTAGAACGCCATCCAAACAGGTGCGAACAAATAATAATCATATGCCTGTATTCAACTACTCTGGCTCTACTAGGTCATACTGATATATCTTTTACATTGTGCCTAGTCATTTGTTTTACAGCTGACAGTTTAATGCTATGTATTTACTTTCATATGTTCTGCCTGAATTGATACTGTTCATATTTTCATTTCATGATATATCTGCGTTTGCTGTATCTTTTACATAGTGCTTAGTCATTTTTATACAGCTGATAGTTATATGATATGCATTTTTGTTATATCTTCTACCTGAATTGATGTTGTTCATACTTGCAGTGCATGATATATCTCTGTTCTGCCTGAACTGATGCTGTTAATATGCACAGTTCATGATATACCTCATAAATAGACTTGCCTAGACATCTTTCACACAGTTCTTAGATGTATGTTACATAATTTTACATGTATTTGTCTGCCTGGATTTGTTGTTGTACAACTAGCAATTTGAACTGTGTTACTGCATTTGACTTGGGCTTGTATTATGTGATAGTAGTGACTTAAGACTTGGAAAGCTGCGTCGCTCCCTGCCTACTCCTGCATTCTCCTTCAACTATACCCCGCTATTTTCTCCATTTTTTTTTTCCCCTTCAGCTCAACTCTCCTTCAGTATAAACCCTTCTTCTAGATCTTTCCCTACTTCCACTCTTCTTTACCTCCTCTACTCTCCTTCCTCTCCTCCTGTTATTGTTTAATTACCTCTCCTACTCTCCTTCCTCTCTTCCTGTTATTGTTTAATTACCTCTCCTATTCGCCTTCCTCTCTTCCTGTTATTGTTTAATTACCTCTCCTATTCTCCTTCCTGTCTACCTGTTTCTCCCACCTTAAATACTTACAGTTGTATGTTAATTTTTTTTCCTCTCTCTTCACAGTACTCCACACCTGAAGGTCCCTACCTGCCTCCTGAAAATAAGGACTTCCTCCTGCAAAATCTCTGTCAGTTTCTACTGGGACATTTCCTGTCTACTAGCCTGGCCATACAAGAAAAGAACCTCAGTGTGGACTTCCCTAACTATTTCTCAGTGAATGTATATAGCCTTACACTCAATTACCTAAGACTACTTTATTTGTTAGCCTGCCCTTCAGTGTGTGTGCCTCTGCAGCCTACCACTGACTGCTAACCCCCCCTCACTCTAGTCATTGCTGACCTCTATCTAGTGTAACCCATAAGAGGCCTGCCCATGTATCTTATTTTATTTTCTCTGCCTGCTATTTTTCCTTTCTCCATTAGGTGGCAGCATTTCTGCCTTACGCTTGTTTAATATAAAATCCTTGTAAGTCCAACATTATCTTTAATTACTTCTAAAGTTATGACGTTTCCCTAATCCCACTCCACTTTCTCTAACACCTGTTAACCTCCCTCTCCTTACTTAACAAACTAACATACAAACCTACCCCTATACTGTTCTTTCCCCCCAGTGTTCTCACGAACTGTAATGCTATTTTTCCACACAGTCTTTCATTACTTTACCTACTTACCTCTGCTCTGCACTGTAGTGGCTGATATTTTTTCAGCTGGTCTCTCTCGCCCTGCTGCTCCATCCTGCTCCATTCGCCCTGCGGTCTCACTCCGCTCCCCTACCCTACCCCCAATTCCCACCCCCCACTACTCTTACATTTACTCTCATCCCAAATATCCCTCCCCTTTCACCAACCAATACTTACACACCTTTACTCCACCCCTTCCACCTAAATTCCCTCCCTCCCCACCAACCAATCTTCACACACCACTACTCCATCCCACCCTCCTGCCCTATCTGACTTGCTCTACCATACCCCTTCCCACAAAAATCTCTTTACCACCCCCTCTATCATTTCTAACAGACTACAACTACCATGCTCACTTTTCCTCTTAAAATCCTTACCCCTAGATCTATCCTCATCTTCATTCTACTTCCCCTATACCACGCCATATCTTATACCAACCTCCATTTACACCATTACATCTTCCTCCCCACCCCCACCTCTCAACTCACTTCCACAATATCTCTGCCTCCCTAGTACCCTCCCACCCCATCTTTCTCTTAAAAGTAAAACTCTTCCCAATCACTACCAAATTCTACAAACCTAAACCCACTCTCTACCAACCACTCCTATCTAAGCACAAACCAAACAAACTTATTCCCCTTCTCTTTTACCTTTGCTTAGCCAGCGACATTCATCCCAACCCAGGACCAAATTTCTCTCCAAAAATACCACCCCAGCACCAACAACAAATCCACCAATAAATACCTTAAATTCCTCACCATGAACGCCCAAAGTTTAAGAAAAAAGTTAACCCTCTTTCAAGCCTGGTTCAACCACAACTTACCTGACATTGTAGCCATCTCTGAAACTTGGCTAAAACCACACATAACTGACTCCAAATTCCTTCTCCCTGGATTCCATTCTCTCCGATCTAGCCGCATAAGTAAAAGAGGTGCTAGTGTGGCTCTAATCTACTCCAACCACTTATCTATTACTCCTTACCCTAATTCCATCCCTTCTTTTAATAACACTGAACTTGTAACTGGCCTACTAAAAATAAACAACCATAAAAGTATCTGCATCATTTCCCTCTCTATTCCTCCTGGTAACAGCACCAATACCTTGGAAGACATCCTCTCCTGGACCTCCTCTAATATTAAACTTGAAACCTACATCTTAGGGGATGTAAATATTGACTGGCAAAAAAAATCATTAACCCTAATCCCACCATATCAATCAATCTCTTCAACTTCACTCAACTTACCAACTCCATTACTAGGCCAAACAAAATCAACCCCCCCAGGCTATATTCTAGACTAGATCCTAGTACCTCACCCTAACAAAGTAATAAAATCTGGTGTCATTCCTGACCCATCAAGAGACCACCTTCCTGCCTTTACCCATCGAGCTACACCCACTTTCACACACTCCCACCAGCTCATCCATACTCGTAACCTCACTAACTTCAACCCTACTACTTTCTCTGACTCCCTTAAGCTTACTAACTGGAACCCACTAAAAACCCTATCTCTAGACACAGCCGTTGACTATTTCAACTCAACATTCTTAACTGTCCTTAACTCCATAGCTCCAATAAGAACAAAAAGAGTTAAAGCAAAGACCACCCCATGACTAACCAAAGTCATCAAAAAGATTATGCTACAAAGAGACAAAACCTGAAAAGATTACCTCCAATATAAACAGCCAGAATTTTTACTTAAATACAAACAGCTGCGAAACTTAGCCAAAAAACAAGTCATTAAAGATAAAAAATCTTGCATCATCAAATTCCAAATAAATCATGCAAAAAAAAACAAACAATTCTGGAACTCTATTAATTCCCTCCTTAGGCCGGGTACCAAAAATCCCTCCTGTCCTGACACTAGCAAATCTGACCTTGAAATTGCAAACTATTCAATACCTTCTTCACCTCTTCTATTGCTAAGCTAACTAAGACCTTCCCCAACAATAACCTTCCACCTCTCTCTACTCAAACTTCCCCTCCCTCCTCTCCGCCACCCCCTGCTTTCGAACTCAAACCCGTCTCCACCTACCTTATAAAAAAACTTCTCTCCAAACTTAAGCCTTGCACCAATGCCCTCAACAGCATTCCTTCCTCCTTCTTAAAAATAGCCTCAGACGGTATTGCTCTCCCTATCAGCATCCTGATAAATAGATCACTACTTGAATCCTATGTACCCAAACTATGGCGTTCTGCATTTATCCTTCCACTTCACAAGGATGGCAAAAACTGTAATGTCTCAAATTTCCACCCTATAGCTAGCCTCTCCCCAATTTCCAAACTTCTTGAAAAATGCATACACCTGCAACTCATGCCATTCCTTACCAAACACCAGTTACTCTCTCCTACCCAACATTGCTTCCACCCAGGACACAGTACCAACACAGCCCTTCTCTCCTTCTTACACTCCATCAGTTTAGTCCATGACTCTGGTAACATAGTTTCCTCAGTTTTACTGGACTTATCTAAAGCTTTTGATACCATCTCCCATACCCATCTACTAAACCATCTGTCAAATCTCAACCTTTCCCAAAATACTTTTTCCTGGTTCTCCTGCTATCTTTCTAACAGGTCCCAAGCCGAGAAATGGGGTCAGGCCTCTTCCACTTTCCTTCCCACCCCCACTGGAGTACCCCAAGGTTCCATACTTGGCCTATTACTATTTAACATCTTTATTAATGATTTCCACAAAGCCATACCTAATACCAAAGTTGTGCAATACACAGACGATTAAACTTTGATCTGCTGTGCCTCTAACCTAACAGATCTCCAAATATCTAACACAAACTGCCTTCTCTACCACTGAAAACTGGATACTCCAAAATCACCTCTCACTAAACACCAGCAAAACTTAAGATTCTTCTATTCTCTCCCACAAAATCAACTCATATTGATAGAAACTTGTTTCAAATTACAAGCCTTAACAACTCCATTATTGAGATCATAACCTCTGCCAAACATCTTGATGTCACCATTGATGAACACCTAAAATTTAATACTCACATCCAGCTAAACATCAGGAAAACCCACATAAAACTAGGCCTACTGTACAGAAGCAACCACTTCCTCTCTCCCTCTACCAGACAAACTCTGGCCACTACCTATCTCCTCCCATTTCCTTTGTATGGCACTCCTCTGCTTACTAATTTATCTTCCACTCTTACGTCCAAACGTGAAGTATGCTACAATAAAATCTCCAGATTTGCTACCAAGGCCAAGTCCTCCTCTCATCACTGCACTTCCCTTCACTCTTTAAATTGGCTTAAACTCCCCAATCAACTTGACTTCCTTCAAATCACCACAGTCCACAAATTATTATTGCAACCTACTAGCTGCCCTGCACTATCTAATATTCTACAACCATATACCCCTCTCAGATCCCTTAGATCTACTCACCAAAACCTAATAACTGTCCAAAAACCCAGGCGCCTAGCTGGTCAGCTTCTACTATCCTTTTCCCCTAGGTAAAAAATGGAATGCTCTGCCCTCCACACTGAGGACCTGTGACAACCTTAACACCTTCAAAACTCAACTTCATTCCTACCTCAATCTACACAGAAAATGTAACTGTACTCTCCATCCCATACCTCCCATAACTGTACTCTCCATCCCATACCTGCCGTAACTGCACTCTCCATCCCATACCTCCCGTAACTGTACTCTCCATCCCATACCTGCCGTAACTGCACTCTCCATCCCATACCTCCCGTAACTGTACTCTCCATCCCATACCTCCCGTAACTGTACTCTCCATCCCATACCTCCCATAACTGTACTCTCCATCCCATACCTCCCGTAACTGTACTCTCCATCCCATACCTCCCGTAACTGTACTCTCCATCCCATACCTCCCGTAACTGTACTCTCCATCCCATACCTCCCGTAACTGTACTCTCCATCCCATACCTCCCGTAACTGTACTCTCCATCCCATACCTCCCGTAACTGTACTCTCCATCCCATACCTGCCGTAACTGCACTCTCCATCCCATACCTGCCGTAACTGTACTCTCCATCCCATACCTCCCGTAACTGTACTCTCCATCCCATACCTCCCATAACTGTACTCTCCATCCCATACCTCCCGTAACTGTACTCTCCATCCCATACCTCCCGTAACTGTACTCTCCATCCCATACCTCCCGTAACTGTACTCTCCATCCCATACCTCCCATAACTGCACTCTCCATCCCATACCTCCCGTAACTGCACTCTCCATCCCATACCTCCCATAAATGTACTCTCCATCCCATACCTCCCAAGCTCTCCTCTTCCTTTTCTCCTGGCTAACCCTCTCACCTTCCTAACTTCTCTAACACATATAGAATGTTTATGTAACTAAACAGTAACATCTAGCCATGGTACTGTTATGTCTGTCTTTCTCATGAACAAATCTGTAATTTTTGTATTCTGCATTGAATGCTTCCTGTCGACTGTAATGCAAATTTTTCTTTGTAATTCATCATGTAATGTAACTTTTGTATTGTGGAGCTTTTCTCCCTGGGCCTCCACTGAAAATGGGCTCCCCAAGCCCAGTGGAACTCCCTGGTCATCAAACTGGAATAAATAAATAAATATAAATAAATTTGACTCTTGTTGTTGTGTCTTCCGGCTTTTCCCAGTTAGAGGTCACCACAGTGGAACTCCAGTCCGCTAATGATTGGCAGTAGATTTTATATTTAAACTTTACTCATAAGACTACCACCGCCTAACCAATAACTTTTACTTTTAAGACTAGCAGCTCCTAACATAACTTATTACTTTTAAGACTAGCAGCTCCTAACAGATGCACATTATACTACAGATTGCAGCAAATACTCCTTAACATGTGCATATACTGCACATATGCATGTTCCAGTTATACAGATTATAGTTTATAGTACGGCATGTGTCCCACTGGTTAAGAGCTATTATTTTAAACCTTTAAGTTACATATAATTGAAGAATTAACAGTATTGCATAGTTGGGAAGTGTGGTACTTGAACCCACCTGCTCTGACTAAAGTCCAATATTGTACTCTTGGTTTGTGCAACAGACTAATGCATGCATACTTGGTTTTACAGTTGAGATATGCATGCTCAATTTGATACAACTCTATAAAATAACAAAAGAAAATCTTTACCTTTTAATGCCACAATAACACTACTCTTCTGCTGCATACATACCACATGCTTCTCTGATCCTTGCCAATCTAGCCCCATGTGTTTTTACACTGACTTCCCGTTCCATGGCAGCTGTGGAAAAAACAGAACAGAATACCATTTTGAATACCAGTCTTGACCATATTCAGCTTTTAAGTCTTACAAGTACTCTCTGTAGTTGATAGTTACACATCTTACACATCTGTGGGATGCCTACAGTCCTAAATTCCTTGATCCAAGCATTGAGGGTATCCTCTTCCTCTCCCGTACGTCTTTATAGTGATGCCTACATTGGTCACCAGTGCTCGGGATAATGGTGGCACTAGATACAGCTTGGGCCAAACTATTCCTAGATTTCGACTTATACTGGGAGACAGAATCATACCCCTGCAATATCCTGGCACTGTGGTGTTTCACTTGGAGTCCAATAAAATTCTTGAAGTCCTGGACACCCCATCTCTGTGCCCTAAATCTGACACCTTCTCCAGAAATGCCTGCCATGTCTACCATTGATCAAAAGCAATGGAGAGTGATGGTTTCCTGACAATCCAGTTATCAAGTTTACTGGGAGTGAAAACACTATTTGTAAATATTGTGCTCCACTTACCATCATGCAAAAAAGGTGTCTGGAAGTGCGCACCTCCGAGCACCATGTTTGCATGATGATAAGCAGAGCACAACAGTGGCAAGCAAAGCAATTTCAAGGTTATTGGATGTACACACAGTTGTGTATGGATGTTAGACATATGTGAAAGCCATGGCAATCCAGCTAGCAGGAATATACTTACAGGAATATAGTACACAGTATACCCTCAGTCATATATTTGATAATAAATGTGATAATACATAGATAAATAAATACATAACTGACACAATACTAGTGCCCGAGTCCTCATACATATAATTAATATCAGCCATGTCAAGTGTTATAAGTGAGAGTGACTATAATATGCTGCAAGTGAACCCAGAACCATGTGTATGGCAGTCCTACATTTGCATATGTTGCCACAAGAAGGGTAAGAAAACACTTGTCTGTGTTGCAGTTCATTGCTATAAACTGCAGTGTCACAACACTAAAACAAAGGTTGCATACCCTCTGCTAGGGTCCAGGACTAAATGTACTCCAGCCCTAAAATTAACATCTGTTACCACAGAACTAATTGCATGATATTCTTTATTTTACTAATCTTTTTTAGTGTATCGCTGTTAACCACAGTGCAGTGTCACTTAGTGGGTTTTCTCGATGCCAAATACTACTGATTGAATGCATCCAGTTTCTAATTTGGCTTTCTGGGTCCTATCTACTTCCTGGTGGGTCTAGGTGTCCAATTTGAGCACTTCTGTGCTTCATGCAAACCAGGTATACATGGCAAAACCTGACATTCATTTTTTCGACATTTACCTTGCTTGAGCTATGCAGCGCATCGCACAAACACTGGCAAAAAAAAGGAAAGAAAAGGGTAAGGTAGCTGAAATGAGGAAAAGCAACCCATGACATACACACTAGAAAAATGCTAGTACACGTGAGATATTTCTATATAAGTCTGGATATGAACTCTCACGCCAATGCATCTTCAGAACACAGGATGCGTGCCTTATCCTCTTTATCACACAAACAGCTTTGCAGCAAAGAACTTAACTCAGTCTGCACACAACTAATTGCAACAGGAACTACAGTCATGTTAAACTATACAAGTATTATTTGTATATTTAGTAGTTTTGGATGCAGTGCACCTAGTGATCACACAACCTGTCATGATTACTGTTTGCAAATATATAGCTCTGTATTACATTTCTGTGTTTGTTTGTTATTTTTCATGGATCTGAGCATTAATCTGAGACATGCAGTGTGTAAGCCATTCTATATCATTGCCCTTAAAATGTGTGGGGATATTAAATGGAAATAATATAATATGCAGTTGCCAAAAACTGAAGGTCAGGTTGATTGTGAAGTAACATAACCTGTGACTTGTGTGCTGCTTACTTACATTTCCAACCTTACATCTAACACGTTTTAGATATGACCTGAAATGCCCACTGGAAGCAAGACAGCCTGCAGTGCTGTTCTGTTTTCCTTCTCCCAAACACTAATCAGTCACAGTTGCAATCCATTAAAACCAAACATTGAGGGAGTGCCCGCAGTATGTTTACATCCCTACATGGCTCTAATTTTTTGGGATTCAGCAATTCTAATGAGTTCATACCTCATTTGCATTTTCACCATGTCACCATGCTGACAGCCCTGAGTCTACACCATGTAAAAGAGCAACCATATAGCTAGGCAAACTGATGGTGAGGAGACTTGTTTATGTGCAGAAGACTGAAAATATGCTTCTACTTTGGGATAAGGTGGTGAATTACCACATAGGTGGCAGTACACTAAACACTGAATGTGTGATAAGAGACTTAGGGACACAGGTGGACAGTGCTCTCTCCTTCGATCGCCACAACAGTCAGGAAATCCTTCTATGTGGCACATCTCATCACTAAGGGCTTTTCATCCAGAAAAAAGGAGGTCATTGTCCCACTGTACTCATCCCTCATTAGACCCATTATAGAATACAATGCCCCATTTAGTATGTACCTTTCAAGACATCTGCAACAACTGGAAAGTTGCAGAAATACCTCCCTAAAAGAATCACAGGCCTAAAGCAGATGCCCTGTGCTGGCCATCTAAAAAAACTCCACCTATACTCTGTCGCATATCGTCTACTCAGAGGCAATCTCTTCTTAACATACAAGGCCATTTCAAACCGCAGAGCTGTTGGACATGCTGCACTTAAAGAAATCCCAGTCTCTCAGAGACACATCTCCAGGGATCTAAACCTTGTCATCACAATGAACAAAACATGCTGGAGGGACAGGTTCCTGACCCAGAGACTCTCCAGACTGTGGATAGACTGCCCATACATGTCAATCAGAGTGCCTCTTTGGCCCTCTTTAAAAGGAACCTTGATGATTGGATGGGAGATAGGAAATTCACCCCGGGGATCACGTCAGTCACCCTGCTAGACGAGGTCCAGGGAAGTAAATACTGTGGGAAGAAATAGCCAGAGAATTGTTATAGCTAGGCTTGTATAGGCCCTAGGGCTGATAGCCTAGTACCAACCTATGAACCTATATATCTGCACAGAGGAGTACTAAACATCAGACAGTATGCTTCCATTTGTTCATCTACATACTGCATATGCTGTAATGTATTTAAGAAAATTCTGAAGTGAAGGAGTTTATCCTTTTATCTGTACACATTAGTCAGAAGTGTACTGATGGCGTGGGCATGTTTGCCAAGCCATTAGGTATACATGATTGCCAATACATGAAAATTAAATGTTATGTGATAAATATGTGCAAATGTTTCAGGGACAGTGCATTTGATAGCGCTTTTAACATTTCAAAGATGTTTTTTTTGCAAAATGTATGATTTTCTTGTTCTTTGGGGGGGGGCAAAGGTGAGTTATTGCTATGGCACACCAATGATATGTGGCTCTTGTTACTCTCCTTGTTTTGTGACATGTTGCTCTTGTTACTCTCCTTGTTTTGTGACATGTTGTTCTTGTTACTCTCCTTGTTTTGTGACATTGCTCTTGTTACTCTCCTTGTTTTGTGACATGTTGCTCTTGTTATTCTCCTTGTTTTGTGACATGTTGCTCTTGTTACTCTCCTTGTTTTGTGACATGTTGCTCTTGTTCCTCTCCTTGTTTTGTGACATGTTGCTTTTGTTACTCTCCTTGTTTTGTGACATGTTCATAGGTTCATAGTTTCATACTAGGCTATCTGCTCTAGGGCATTTATAAGCCTAGCCAGTGTGTGTGTGGCTTTCACCACCCCTTAGGATGTGAATACTATACCCATTAGTTTGCTGTGCCTCTGTCCAGCAGTGACACAGAGATGATTCCCGGGGTAAACCTACGATCTCCCATCCACTCGTCAAGATTTCTCTTGAACAGAGTCAGTGAGGGGCTCTGCCTCACATGGACTGGGATTCTGTTCCATAGTGTAGGGAGTCTCTGGGTGATGAATCTGTCCCTCCAGCACGTCCTATTTATATCCGTGTTGAGGTTTAATTCTCTTGCTCTCGTGGCTCTGGTGGATTTGGATTTTTTGAGGTGGAGCATGTCCATTAATTCCGGGTTGGACATGGCCTTGTATGTCAGGCACAGATCACCTCTGAGCAGGCGGTATGCGACTGAATAGAGCTGGAGTTTCTTCAGTCGGGCATCGTATGACATATGTTTGAGCCCCTTTATCCTTTTGGTGAGGAACTTTTGGGGTCTTTCCAACTGCTGCAGGTGTCGGGTAAGGTACATTCCGAATGGGGCGTTGTACTCAATCATTGGTCTGATAAGTGAAGAGTACAGGGGTACAATGACCTCTCCTGATCTGGATGTGAATCCCTTCATGATCAGGTGGGCAATGTAGAAGGTCTTCCTAACCACTTTGGCAATGTGAGTGTCAAAAGAGAGGTTACTGTCAACTTGGGTCCCCAGGTCCCTGATAACTTCTTCCGTGTTTAATGGATTACCACCTATGTGGTAATTAGGGGTTACCTTTTTTTTCCCAAAGGGTATGACTATACATTTTTTGGCATTTAGCTTAAGGCCATGGCTCTGGCACCAGTTATCCATTTCTATGAGACCTCTCTGGAGGATGTCTGTGTCTGATGGAGTGTCAATTATGGTGCCCAGTTTGCAGTCATCTGCAAATTTTGTCAGCCACAATCCCCCTATGTTTGCCTGCACTTCAGAAAAATAAATGCCGAACAAGAGGGGGCTCAGGACTGAGCCCTGTGGGACACCGCTCGTGACCGGCTTAGAGTCTGACATGGCACCAGCAACTCTAACCCTGTTAGAGCCAGTTTGCAACCCATCTTGTGACATATGGGTTTACATCTAAGCTGGTGAGCTTTTCTATGATGCCCGAGTGGGACAGTGCATTTGATAGTGCTTTTAACATGTTGATCTTGTTACTCTCCTTGTTTTATGACATGTTGCTCTTGTTACTCTCCTTGTTTTGTAACATGTTGCTCTTGTTACTCTCCTTGTTTTATGACATGTTGCTCTTGTTACTCTCCTTGTTTTGTGACATGTTGCTCTTGTTACTCTCCTTGTTTGGCGTCCTGCCTGCTATTTGTATTTCACATCTGTACACTGTTGTACATATTTCTACAGGGGTTAATACTGCCTGGCTACCTTTTCTGTTTTATCTGGAAACAAGTATTCCTTACTTATGTGATATCTATGTGTATTATACTTCTGTTGCCTTTTAGGACACCTAGGAGTATGCCACCCAGGTATGTCAATCCTCAGAGACCCCCCTTCACTGATACCGAGAACAAGGTCATAGTAGATGCCTTTAGCCAACATGGTGCTTTTCTATTTGAAAAGGTATGGGGAGATATGGCACTTAGGATGCAAGTATGACAACAGATAGTTGCTGATCTGATTACCATGAGGGGTCATGGCAGAACATATGAGCAAGTGTACCACAGGGCCACTGACATGATCACATCTGCACAGAAGTGAGCAGCTGCAGTGGGCCATGACCAGATGGTTGCTGTGGCAGGGCCTGTTATGGAACCACCACTAACACCCAATGGACAGTTCATGGTCAATATCATGGATCCAAACAGCTCACAGGAGAGTGTAGTACAGCATGTCCTGGATGTGGGAGCAACAGTGTCAGAGACAGCAAGCACATCCCAGGAGGAGCTTCCAGGTAAGCTTTGCTATCTCAACCAATGAATACTGTTGTGTAGTAAAACAACTGAAATCAATATGTTACTTCTGTGCCACATGCATTTTTTATGGTGTGAATAAATATTGGTACAGTTATTAGCTTAGGTTTGAGTTGACAGCCACATCCATGTTGACAGTATGGTTAATAGACATATGTTGTTGTGTCTTTCGGCTTTTCCCGGTTAGGGGTCGCCACAGCTAAACTCCGGACCGCTAATGATTGGCAGTAGATTTTTATGTGCCGAGTTGCCAGCCCTGATGCACAACCTTCAACGAAGGTACGCCCATTCATGCATGTCTCCACACAGAAGACGCTCTAGCTGAGAATCAAACAGGACAATGTCTTACTGAAAGGCAACAACACTACCGCAGCACCAGCAGACATATAAAGGGCTAATCTTGATGATGTTGTGCTTGCCTCTTGCTTAACTTCTTCCAGGCCTATGTGGCTTTCAGGGGAGACTCATCTGCAGATGGTAAACCGCACATTTTTTATGTTAGTACTGAGGAACAAATGAAATATATATTTTAGTGTGTGTTGTTAATGTCAGACCTGTTATTTGTATTGCTGCAGTGTGTACAATAGTGGCACCACTGTTAGTTTGTTAGCATATATTGGAATACAACAGTGCAAGTATCAATATTGTCCTGAGTTTCTTGCTTTTTATCACAGGTGATCATGACAGTGAAAATTTGGGCAGTCTGACACCTGATGTCAGTGTATCAGCATACTCTGATGATGATGTTGGCTAAATTGACACACAGTCATGGGGTGCAGACATTGAAGCTGACACTGAAGTTGACATACAGCCATTCTCTGCAATTCCATCAGGCATAGCCAACAGGTCACTGCCTACCCATTAAATTGACACTAAAGATATTAACAAGTGGAGGGCGAGGCCATTGGTCAGGGAAGTGTGGTCACTGTGGCTTCAATGCCCACTGAGTCTGGCTGTAGCCAAAGTTTGGATAAGGTGCCATACAGGAGGTCTGATAGGGGTACTCAGAGAGGGCCTGCTGTCCCTTCTCCAACTGGTGCAGGTGTCTCTTCCCATGCCACTCAGTGTATGTTTAGGGCCATCATCACAGGCACAATTCCATAGGTGCTCCAAACAAATTCTCAGGGTTGTAGATTTGGCTGAGGCTGATGGATTGGCTGAACAACACATTGGAATGTGTGGTGTCTGTCATGGAATGAGCAGTGTCTGTGATGGAATGTCTGCTGGGAGGGGAATGGCATCCTCATGGATGTAGGTCAGCCACATCATCTGCTGTCAGCCAACGGACCTTTGCCAGATCAAGATCCCAGAGTGGCAGTACTTCCTTCCAATACATCATCAGTGCATGTGCTGTCCACACCCACACATGGCAGGTCATGGAGACCATGGTCCTTGGCATCCCTGTGAAGGGAGCACGTACAGCAGACGTTGGTCACTTTCACGAAGCAGCAGTGCATCTGACCATGGGTGTGGATGTGCCAATGCAACCACTGGCAGTGCCAGTTCTCTTAGTCAGGGACAACAATGATAAACTGCCAACTCTACCATACATGGCTCACACCTGTCCAATATGCAAAGACATAGAGCTAGCACTAAGCTTGGTTGTGTTCAATCTTACTCTCACACACCACATTCACATGGAAGAAAGACCCACATGCAACAGTTACATGGTTCAGTCTGCCTACTTCCCTTTCTTACTCATACACACTCACCAATCTTTTGTGTCAGCCTAGGCTTCAAGCCCTGCTCCCACACAACACCCTGTGCAAGAGATGATAACTGTGCCAAATCCCTATTTTTTATCTTTTGGATTCAGGGATACATAAGATTTGTGTCTGATTCACTGGGTGCATAGCTACATTAGTGCTTAATATATCTGCAGTTGTGTTGCTGAACTGGTAATTTTACCTTTACATTTACTGGCCTTGGAAAGTTACACAATTGATAGCATCAAAATGTCCCTACTTTATTGTCACTGATGTTGTGAGTGTTGTGAAGTCAGAAATGGTAATGTGTATTGTTACTTTCTAACTTCTCTCTGTAATGATTTCCCAGTACAAACATATGGTGCTAAACTGAGGGCATGTGGTGATCATCGGTACTTTTCAGGGGTATGACTGGGTGGATCTTTGATGCCTGAGGTCTACTACATAACAATGAACACATATAAGTCACACAAGTCTCTGCTGTTACATGTGAAAATCATTTCTGCATAAATCTCCCACCTTTTACTTGCTTACAGTACCAATAAGTGAAATATAAGTATATGCCACTCATTCATATTATTGCACAATACACTCCAGGTTAGAGACATACCTTGTAAATGCAGAGTTCAGGGCTGACTCTGTCTGATGCAAGCAGTACACAGCCAATACATTGGGAGGTAAAGGTTGTGTGAGTTGCCTGTTACCTATATTTATGTGAGTAAGATGAAGGTTTTAGGACCCTAGGTGGTGAGTGAGTGTGCTAAGCATTGCCTCTTAGCCAATGCAAGGAAATATTGAGCAGGCCTACATCTACCTACACCCACAGGAACTGCTGATTCCCTCTCTGAATTCTTATTTGCATGGGGCTGTGGTGACCTTGCCATTGGTGGTGGGATGTGAGTTCCTTCCCTTTGTTGATCCTGCTGAAGCTGTTTCCTCAGGATGATGTTATGTAGCATGGCACATACTGTGAATACTTCAGTACATGTCTGTGGATTGTACTGCAGGGCTCACCCAGATCTATTTAGGCACTGGAACCATTTCTTCAGCAGTCCAAACACACGCTCTATGATAGTTCTGGTTTGAGCATGTACTAATGTCATTCTTCCGTGGGTCTGTGTGCATTTCTGATGGGTGTCATCAGCCTCTATTCCAGTGTACAGCCTGCATCCCCCAGTAGATGACCCTGTAGGATATCACCCCTAGCAAACATCTGGTACAGTTGGGAGATGTGCCAGATATGTGAGTCATGGCAACTGCCAGGGTTGCTAGCACACACATTCAAGATGATTCCCCTGGCATTACATACAACTTGGCAATTGATAGAGTGGTAGCCCTTTCTGTTAATGTAGAGCCTACCCTGTTCCCCAGGTGTTGTCTTCATTTCTACATGTGTGCAATCTGTGGCATCCAGTACTTTATTGTAGTGTGGTACATGGTAGAACTTCTGCATATTTCTGGCCCTCTCCTCAGAACTACAGCGAAAATATATGAGGTCACTGGCATGTGTGAGCACAGCATTCAGGAATTGGTGGAGGATCATGAATGCTGATGCCTTTGATACCCCCAGCATGTCCCCTGTTGGTTTCTGAAAGACACCTGTAGCTATAATTCTAAGGGCTATAAATACCCTTGTCTTCGCTGGAATGGGTCCCCTTGATTGATTCTGGCTCTGAGTTGAGGCTGGCAGAGGTCGCAGAGCTCCTGTAGTGTGTCCCTATCAACCCTGTAGTACTCTAGAATTTCCATGTCACATAGGGTGTAAAAAGTTAAAATGGGCCTGAAAACTCTTCTCCTTCTCAGCCTATGCCTATCCCCAGCAGCAGCAGCATTGGCTTCACCCTGTAGCACATACACATGAATTAAAGCAACAGAAGCCCTTAACATTCTGTCTGTGTAGACTTCTTTCCCTGGCTGTATCAGAAAAGTTTTGGAATTCCAGGGAAAACCAGCATGGAGTCTACACAGATGCTTTATAGCTTGTTGAATAGGTCCACCATGTTAGAATGGTTAATAAGTATATAATTCAGATGCTTATACTATAATTAGCATGCAACAGTGTTTACCTTGTTTGTGCGGGGGTGCACGCTTCTACACAGTTCTTACTGAATCTAAAATATTCTGCAGCCTTGTGCACATCACACTGCAAAATGCACCTGGTGGAAAACTGACAGTGCCTTTCAGCTTTTCCCTGTTAGGGGTCGCCACAGCGGATCTTCGGTCCGCTTATGATTGGCAGTTATTTTTATGGTGTTGAGTTGCCAGCCTGGCACCTAACCTTCAGAGAAGGCACACACGCACGCACCTACGTGCATGTCTTTTAAATTATAGTCGACCACGGGGAGGACATGCAGACTCCACACAGAAGGCACTCTAGCCGAGAATCGAACCACAGAGCCTCTTGCTGTGAGGTGACAATGCTAACCGCTGCACCACCTCAGCCATCAAACTGACAGTGTAGGCTTTATTAAATCCTGTGGATGGAGTTAAGTTATTTTAGCCTGGATATGCTAAACTGAGTTTTCCATTGTGAATGCACCATTTTCCAGTGAGTATGCCACTGAGTTGTTTACTGGAGTGGTTAATTTCTTTAGCGTGTCAGTTATGCAGTGAGAAATGTATTGGGAGCTCCACTGTAAAAAAACAGTCACACTGGGGAATTAAACTATATTTCGGCAATATTCTGGTCAAAAAGCTGCATAAAACAAATAATTTGTTATCTTCTATATGTGTAGTTTGATCCTGGTACAAACATTGTTGATGTTTTCCAACACATTTATGTCACATCCTCTTAATGTTATGTCCCTACAACATTCCATACTATACATGTAGCCTTAACTGGTCCATCGGTCATTCTTTGCACAACCTTAGGATTTGTGCAGTATCTCTTCACAAATTAAAAAAAAAATCCCCCAGAACTGAATGGAAAGTTGTGCTAAGTAGGCTGAGGAACACTACTACAGCTTCCAGTACTTCCCAGTTTATTTGCTATGTAGAGAACATTTCTGTCACCTTTTTTGCAGTTACATGTTTGGTTCTCAGCTTGTCCTTTACTGTACCCATGTTTCACTGCAGATCATTCCACCCTCCATGTCCAACACTGACATTGGCAGCACACATCTTGTAAAAGGCATATCTCAGACCCTACTTGCTTTCCAGCCCCCATTCATGTGTAGTTTGGCAGCTGCTTTGGGCGGAAGGCATTTATATCTTATTCTGGGAGGCAGCATTTGTGGAGGAAGGGAAAGTAATTACAAAGTTATATTCATTGTAATTTGCAAATATGCATTAAAGTAATAGCTTAGCTTACAGTATAATGAACTTTTTATGATGACAGTTGTGGTAATGATCTGTGTAATTGTAGTGTAAATACTAATTACTTAAATGACTTACAAAATTCTTAGCCTTATAAATCGCTCCACTATGAGGGTGACAGAAAGCTTCTCTGCCACCTCATTCCCCCACTGTGGCTTCTGTCATGGCTCTGTTCTGTGATTTTGCCATTATAAGGTTGTTTTGCTTTAGATGAACATAAATATAAAAGTTCAGACAATGGCAATGAAGTTCAGACACCTGAATAAATTGATCAGCCTATGTTGTTGCTGTTATTCTATACAAAAATTAAGTCCTTATTTTCCTTTATTTGAAAAAAATGACATAATCAGATAAAATGTCTGTATTTAAATATATCAGATACTGAATCTGTACCCATCTTAGGAACTTAGTCTTTGCACCTGAGACACTTTTCAACCACAACAGCAATCACAACCATCACCCATTCTATAAATTATGACCCGTAAGAATATGCAGCATATGTAGTTTAAAAAGAAATAGAAAGTCAGTCTAATATATACACTATGTTGCATCCGAATGAAAATCTAAAGTGATACAATTATACGTGATACCATATACTGCATGCTGGTGCATGGGTATTGCCCACGCATGTTAAACTATTCAGATTTGCAGTACACTCATGTTTACAGATGTGTATGATTTAGTCAACAACAATTGTTTATGAATGTAAAAAAAAACTGTTATTACAAAGTTTTCATAACACAACCAGAAAGGAAATATTACATTAATATATTGTAAAAGTAATGTAACACAGATATTGTTTAGTTTAGGGACTTTTGTGCAGAGGTTTAAGACTGTGAAATTCAGCTTCTAAAGTACAAGGTTTGATTATCAATGTCTTCTGTGATCAAGAGCAATTCACTTAACCATTTAGTGTTTGGGGGCAACTTGGAGTGTGGGCCAGACCCATCAGTGGTATCCTAGACTGAAAGCCTAGTAACTACCTATCAACAGCTTAACAGATTCATCCTTATCAGCAATCCTCTCACCCTTTGCACTCTTATTTTTAAATATTTAAGTCAGCACCTTCCACAGACAGGGGGGTTGCCAAGGTGAAGCTTACAGTTTTCATTTCAAACGTTTTCATATAATGTTGGCCTAAACAAAATTGAAGAGCAGGAAATGAAATTTAGTCCTATTGATTTATTTTTCTCTCTCTCACTGAAGAGATGCTTTCTCAAAGTGTATATTTAAAGCTTTAAAAATTAGTTTGCTATGAACTAAGACAAATGCTTGTTAAGATACATTAATCATATCTGGTAACAGTGCCCACTCCCAGCCGAAAAAGGTCATTTTCTGTATATCCCCCTGAATTACTCTGGGATGAAGTCAAAACAATAAACTGCCTAAACAATACATTTCAAGATTTTGCTTTCATACATCTGTACAGCCATGTCCCTTCATGACTGACAAAATGCCAACAAAAAACAGTTTGAATATACAAAATAGCATCCACCTGCACCACCTCAGTAATGGGAGCTAACCTAAACTTAACACTGTTTCTTCCCTCAATGCTAACCCAACACCTTACCTTCATAAAAATCTTCCCATAGCATTGCTACTACACAAGACACATTTGGATACACAAGCATTCACAAACTCACACAAACAACATTTTATATATATATATATATATATATATATATATATATATATATATATATATATCCTAACCTAATTGTGACCCTAACCCTAAAATACAAAAACTTGTAGACAAACATATGACACCTATCATTCACTCATTTCTGACCCTAAACCTGACTCACATACAGATGCACAAACACTGTCACCCCTCCCACCCCAATTACCTGTCTCAACATTATACAGCATTGACATTCCACTGTTTGGCTATCCGTGCAATCAACATTAAATTGCACCCCTTGGGTTTGTTGAAGAGACAGCACTGACAAAATGTGAGGACCCATATTTATATAAATATATATGTGTGTGTGTGTGTGTGTCTGTGTGTGTGTCTGTGTGTGTGTGTGTGTCTGTGTGTGTTCATGTGCTTGTTTGTGTGTGTGTGTGTGTGTGTGTGTGTGTGTGTGTATATGTCTAGCATGTAGTACAAAACCAATATGAAAGCCAGATTAATAGATTTCAAAGTGCAAGCTTATTCACAAGGACAAAATAAAATATGTTTTTCTTCAGGCTGAGGATCAGCATAAATTAGGATCACATATATCTTGTAAACAACTCTTTCAAGAAGAAAATAGCCCAGTTACTGATTGCAGATACTCCAGTACATCCGGTTACTGCTTTCAGATACACTATCATATTATTTTTCCACAAACAGTTCAGTACTTATATAAGGCAAAGTTCAATCTAGTTCCATATCTGATTCACTTTCCAGACACAGGAGAACAGATTCCCAAGCACAGGAAAGTAATTCCTCCAACACAGCTGGCAGAAGGACCTTTCAGTTATGAAGGCTGCTTCTCACTCTCTGAAAACTCTTTCTTACGCTCGCGAAAATGTGTAACTTTCTAGCAGCTGTAACCATTTTGTAGACTCTAAATTCTGGTAGTACCATTGAGTACCATCGAGCCTGCCTAGGGAAAAATCCTATACCTTCCCTAGCAGACCAGGACAGTCTTCATGTCACTATATATATATATATATATATGTGTGTGTGTGTGCACACACACACACACACACACACACACACACACACACACACTGTTCTACTATCTCACACAAAGTACTGCTAGCAGATCAATCAAACAATCATTCAATCACTCCTGCTGGCAGGAAAAGCATTCAGTATTACAAATGTTTGATAATATGGAGTGTTTCCATATGTTTATCCATGTATCTATGTGTATATATATCTATATATATATATCTTTATATATATATATATATATATATATATATATATATATATATATATATGTATATATATATATATATATATATATATATATATATATACTGTGTGTGTGTATGCATGTATGTATATATGTGCATCTGTATTATACAGACATCCATACATGCACACGCACACATACACACATACATATACATGTTCTTTGGAGCATATTACAGTAATCTGCTTTATAGTAGCCTTATTCTATGCTAATACCAATGAGACTGGAATACCTGATTCATCAATTTGTCATCTTCATCATGTTGGCATGGAGTAAGACAACACGAAGGCCTTACACCAGTGTGTTCCTTGAAGAAGCATGTGGTACAATGGAATGCAAGTGGGAACTCATCTATGTCCTGCTCAGGCTCTTAACAGCTCTTACAAGTCTGGGCATGGTATACTAGTCAGCTGTATGACATAAAATGATAGTTTCACAGAAGTGCTGATTACCCATTTGACTTATGGAACTACTCCCTTACAGAGCAGAGTACCATAATTAATTCTATAAGCTAACGTAACAACCAGCTGTGCAGAGTTACCGGATGCATGGGAATGAGGGTCGTATACATAGGCCCTATGATCCGGAATAATCTTCTTTTTTAATTCATTTATACATACATAGTACAGTGTATAATATCCAGCAGAAACATCTGGTGCATAAAGTAATGGCAGTTATTGAACAAAAGGAAAGAAATACTAGTTCAGGCCCTTCTTGTATATAGAGGTGAAGGAAGAGACACTGCATAGTGGACCTTTTTTTTTTTTATTCCAGGAAAGCAAAGAAAAAAAAACAGTTTTTACATAGTGCAAAAGTACTTTCCACCACCTTTCTTTCTGGATTCCTGTAGGAAGATGTCCAGGCCTGCTCAAGTTATTCTGGAATGTCTCCTTTTCTGTGAAACATTCCCTGGAAGTACTGTTTCAGTTGCAAACTCCCCTTGCATATAGTGGCCAATATTTCTAAATAGCAGCACCATACCTCTATTTTATGCAATATTTTGATGGGAGTTTTTATTGCTAATACAAAATGTATCTGCCTTTAAAAAACAATCCTCTTTATACTTTTTGCAATGCTATATTTACATCAGTGTTATTTACATTATATCACTTTATGTTTTACAACAATTTGATAGATGACAGAGGGACAACCTTTTTGGATTTTTGGTTGCAGACCAACTAGATGAGCTGTGAGCCCCGCACATCTGCATTGTGGTGGAGGTTCTTGCCTTATGTTTTACAGAGATTTTGAACACCTGCAAAGAGAGCACATACCTACAAAATTAAGCATTCAGATCCAGCTGCTTATGTAGCTATACTGGGGCCATAATCAGTGACCCGTGTAAAGTCTCCACCAAAAAGACAATACATTGGTGAGAGAGCTAACTTGGTCATCAGTCATTCCTTATCAACAATGGAATCTCTGGACTCTGCTTTGATTAGCCTGTGCACTAACCTGCATATAAAGGTGCTATACATGTGATATATCTGTATAAACCATTAGGAGTGTAGATAATAAAATCAAGGCTGCACATAATGCATTGTTCAGATTTTTAAAAGTATTATCTGTCTCTAGAGTGCTTTAAGTGGCATCTTGTCAAATCTGTAAAACAGCATGCAATAGATGCAAAATGGGGTACAATTTTTTGATAGCAGCCAGTTAACTCCAAAGCACCCTCACTTGTTTCTTAGATTCTGGAACTATTTGGCAATTTAAGTTGAATTTAAGTTGCACCTGGTTTTAATGAGAATGTTTCAGTTGTACCAGTCTTGAAATTAAGAGCGGCAAATTTGTAATTAGTTTATAAAATATGACACTCTATCATTTTAAAACAAGGAGAATTTTATTGCATTATCTCCTATTAGTTAAGTATGTCAGCATTTTAGGGTAATTTTTTTTGTATTATTTTTGTATTATTTCTTGCATGTATTTCTTATTATCACATATCATGTTGTATGAGTATTCATTCTGGCAGTCTTATACTGAATATTTTAGTTATACAATAGGAAGGCATGTACTGTTTCTCTAATTGATTTTGGCTTAAGTGATTTCAGTTAGGTGGTTGTTTAAAACATGTATTTTAAGGGGTTGTGACTGTATTACATTGTTCTAATAAAGTTTCGTATTTCACAAAATGGAAGTGCTTAACCATTAAAACATTTGATTTTACTTTGGGACTACATGTGATTTTGTTTGTGTGGTTCATAGGTTAGTACTATGCTAAATGCCCTTGCGAGCCATTTTAAGTCTAGCCAATTATCCCTTGTGACACTCAAACCCTGCACCTTGTGTTTGTAAGGCAAACACCTTAACCATTAGGTCACCCTCCTAACCTCTGTTCACATAACATGTTGCAGTTTTGTCTTTCTAGAGCCTGGAATAGGCCAATTTCTCATGTTTGACAGCGTTTCTTTTTGGAGTCTGAAAATTCAACTTCCTATTATGTATCCTAAATGTTTTACCTTTGTCATGCCTACCTTGCTGTTGCAGACACTGACTGCTAACCTGGTCTGTCTCGGAGAGTGTAATACAGCTTTTATATTAGTAAGATGGGAGCCCTGATCCTCAGGGTGTATTATGACATCATTTCTGTAAGTGGTATTGCAGCTGATGTAGGGCTTGAGAACTCTTATACATGAATCTTTGAATGATTGCAGTGGTACCACAAAGACCAAAAAGGAAGGATAGCATACAAAAATAAGTCCATTTGACAGAAAAGGCTGTCTTTTCCTTCACCTCAGCTATTGGAAGGATTTGTCATTAACCATTTTTTTGAATTTAATCTTGTCAAGAAGCTTGCTTTCCCCAGCCTTTCTATTAGTCCATCAATACCACGCAATGGACATCTGTCAAATTTTGAAATGCTGCTCAGGTTCCAACAAAATCATCACAGATCCTGAGTGTTCCATAAAGTTGTGGGATTAAAGACGTGGGACTGTTGCACCTGATTCTTAAGTCCTTTTTCAGTCCACCTTAGCATTTTTATATTTCTTCTTGTGCAACATTTCTCCTTAAGTCTGTCATTCTCTAAGGTTGTGAGTTAACATTTGTTCTTGGAATGATCTCAGTATGGTATAACATCAGATTTGCCCCTGCCCAGTGGTTCTAGGACAGCCCCTTGTTCTTTAGCACTAACTCCTTTATCTCTTGTTTCTGCCACTTAAATAGCTTGTTAGCTGCTTTCTCTGTAGGCATAGGTCAGTTTTCTTTGTCCATCAGTTTCACCATTTTGTGCCACTAAGCTGACTGCAGAGGTATGCAGTTCTTCGAACAGTATAAGAACACTTGTATGGTAGATCTCTTCTGGCTTTCCCTTAACAGTCTGTCTAATTTTGTAGTTTATATCACTTGAAGTTTCCACTATTTCAAATGGAGCTGCTGTCATTTATCCAAAAACATGTTTTCTTCAGATGGACCAAAACTAACACCAGAACTCCAGCTTTGAGGTCCACAGTCATTGCATTTCTATTGTTCACCTTTTATTACATAACCTGGGTTTATTCTACATATTCTAATACAATGGAGATCACTATTTTCAGTCTATCTTCTAAGCTGGTATACTAATATTAAAATGCACTCTCAGATAATGGTTTCTCTTTTCTCAGGCTTCTCCAGTAATATTTAAAATCCCATGTTGGTACCTGCTCAAAAGAACAAAACCCTTTTCAGGGTTGAAGTAAATCTCTAGTGGCAAACAGGAAGAATAGTGTTAACTGGTCACAATTTTTACCATCTTCCTCAGCTACTTTTCTCACCTTGTATGTTATCATTTGGTTGGACTGCACCACTAGTCCATCTGTCTAGAGATGGCACACTGAGGCTTTTAATTGCTTGACCTTAGAGTAATAGCACTGTTGCTGCATTTTTGTATACATAAAGGGAGCTCCCTCAACAGAGAATATTTATTTAGATATCCCTAGTCAGAAACCAATAGGGCTAAATTCCTCGCTGTAAAGTTAGGATTAACCTTATGTATGTGAATAACCTTTTTACTTAATTGCATAGTCCCAAGTAACCAAATTTTGTCAAAAAACATGCTTGGCTGATACCAATAGCCCAACGATGTTCACACCAATATGTCCAAATGATATGTACATGACCGACTTTGATATGTAGGTAGGTAGGTAGTTACTAATCATGTGGTCCAAGGCATCATAAGAAATCTAGTCTGATTCTTAATTGCCCCAGAACAATATGTGATAAGGTCACTTGCAGTCAGTGCCACACAGTAGGCAGATGGCTGATGGGACAGACAACACCTTAACTCGTTAGGAGCTCCTTGCCTTAATCTTTTGAGATAACCAACAGGAAAAAGTCTGGGACTAACCAGAATTTGAACCGAGGACTTCTACCTCGTAAAGCTAGAAAGGTACTCCTAGACCAACAAGTCACATTGGAATTAGAGATTTTTTTAAGCTTATAGAAAGAGCTGTTTTCTGGCATTCAGGGCATCCAGCACTCAAGCTCTTGATTTCTTTCATTATTCCGGCTAGTAAAACCTTTAAAGGATCAAACTTTTAACCTTTTCTATTCCTAGTTGTTGTCCTCATACATGACCATGTGCTCAACTCACCATTAGATTTCTGAAAGGCATAAGCACTAACAGCTCATTTACTCCCTCCCCAGTCCTTATATACCCTAAGCAATAAATTGTTTTGTAACTCATGTACGGGAAAGACATGGCAAAATGTTGTTCAGTTTCTTCCCCTACAATTCTAGCTGCAATTCCATGTTTTAATAGTGTTAGCTTCCTATTTTGCCTTTTAAAGTGCATCTGATTTATTTAGAGGACATTCCCAGAGGCTCTTCAGGGCCAGTCTGTCATGTGTCAGACATGTTTCTTTCTTCTGATTATAGATGCATTGGGCATCAGTGTTTTAACTCTTCATATAAGAAAGGCAGCTCATACCAGGGTTTCTTGATGTCCATTGCTATTTTGACCTTATTCAGCCTTTTTTGACCCATCCCTTTGGAAAGCTGACACATATTACCCTCTTTGATCTAAGAATAAGGGTGATGTGCAGAGCTGCAGTAACTACAGAGGGATAAAACTGATCAGTCACAGCTTGAAGTTATGAGAAAGAGTAGTGGAAGCTAGGTTAAGAAGTGAGGTGATGATTAGCGATCAGCAGTATGATTTAATGTCAGGAAAGAGCACTGCAGATGCAATGTTTGCTCTGAGAGTGTTGATGGAGAAATAGAGAGAAGGTCAGAAGGAGTTGTATTGTGTCTTTGTGGACTTGGAGAAAGCATATGATAGCATGCCTATGCAGGACTTGTGGTATTGTATGAGGAAGTCAGGAGTGACAGAGAAGTATGTAAGAGAGGTACAGAATATGTACGAGGGTAGTGTGACAGTGGTGAAGTCTGCAGTGGGAGTGACAGATCTGTTTAAGGTGCAGGTGGGATTACATCAAGGATCAGCTCTGAGCCCTTTCTTATTTGCAATGGCAATGGACAGGTTGACAGATGAGATCAGATAGGAGGCCCCATGGACTATGATGTTTGCAGATGACATTGTGATCTGTAGTGAGAGTAGGGACCAGGTTGAGGAGACCCTGGAGAGGTGGAGATATGCTCTAGAGAGGAGAGGAATGAAGGTCAGCAGGACTAAGACAGAATATATGTGTGTGAATGAGAGGGAGGATATAGGAATGGTGAGGATGCAAGGAGTAGAGTTGGCAAAGGTGGATGAGTTTAAGTACTTGGGTTCAACAGTTCAGAGTAATGGTGAGTGTGGAAGAGAGGTGAAGAAGAGAGTACAGGCAGGGTGGAATGGGTGGAGAAAAGTGTCAGGAGTTATTTGTGACAGATGTGTACTAGTAAGAGTGAAAGGGAAGGTCTACAAGAGGGTAGAGAGACCAGCTATGTTGTATGAGTTGGAGACGGTGGTATTGACAAAAAGGCAGGAGTCAGAGCTGGAAGTGGCAGAGTTAAATATGTTGCGATTTGCACTGGGTGTGACAAGATTGGACTGGATTAGGAATCAGTATATTAGAGGGGCAGATTAGGTTGGACGGTTTGGAGACAAAGTCAGAGAGGCGAGATTGCATTGGTTTGGGCATGTGTTGAGGAGGGATGCTGGGTATATTGGGAAAAAGATGCTAAGGATGGAGCTGCCAGGTAAGAGGAAAAGAGGAAGGCCTAAGATAAGGTTTATGGATGTGGTCAGAGAGGATATGCATGTGGTTGGTGTGACAGAGCAATATGCAGAGGACAGGAAGTAATGGAAACAGATGATCCGCTGTGGCAACCCCTAACGGGAACAGCCGAAAGAGAAGAAGAAGAAATGTTGTACAATTTTTGCTCAATAGGAATATCATTTTGGCTCTGTTCAAAGATACCAGAACTATCAGTATATATCATCATCTCCTTTTTTGTTTCTTCTGTAGTTTGGTCTCCCTCTGCATTAGTGTGAGCAAACACCACAACCTTGGTTTCTTCTTCTTCTTTAGATCGCCCTCCTTATGTCAAAGATTTAGATTTTTATTTTTTTCCCCAACTTAAAGATATGTGATGCCTAAAGTCATCAGTTATTTGTGTTCTGACTCATACTGACAGAAATAGGATTATTACTCTGACCAGGTATTGCTTCTTCCTTCTTAATTACATGAGTGAAATATTCTCCTTCTCAACACGTTCATCGATATACTCATCAAACTTCTACTTGGGGTTGGGGTGGCTCATCAGCTGTCACCATTTCTCTTTCTCCTTTGACTATCATGCCTGACTATCTAGACCTTGTGTCATGCAATCCATCCATCTTTTGACTGGACAACATCATTTCATTTTGCCTTTTTCCTGTCTCTCTCAAATCCTCTTCCACTTTCCCGCACGTGTGCCTGAACCACAGTAATCTGTTCTCGTTTACCTTCTCTGCAACGGATGCTGCTTTTACTTCTGCTCTGCTGTCATAATTTCTTCATCTGTCCTATAGTGCTCATCCTGCCTCCCATCTCAGATACTCCATCAACTCCAGCTTTTTCAGTTGATTTTCCTTCACTGCCCAGGTTTAAGTACCATACAGAAGTTCTGGGTACACACCTGTTTTGTACACCCTACTTTTCAGCTTCTTTGGTATTCTTCTCTCACTAACACTACCTGCTAGTTGGCTGCAACCCATTTAATTCTTGATTGAACAACTTCTTTAGACTTCCCTTCTCTTCAACCACCCTCCCATACATGTGAAGCTCTTAACCTGTTCCACTATTTTCCATTCTGTCTTGTTAGCATGACAACTGTCTTGTCTTTATTCAGTTTTATTCCACTTTTGCATTTCATTCCCCTATTATTTGATAAAGTTCATATTCATAGTCCTCTTGTCATGCCCAATCATTTGCATAAAGCAGATTTGTTGATCTGTCCCCTCTGACCTGTTTGTTAATGTAGTCCACCACCAGTATGAGCAACACTGGACTCATATCTGAACCCTGATGCACACCCACTCTCACTGGGAACTCCCTCTGTGAGACCAAAAACTGTTTGTACTTGTATCATTGGGTTCTTGTACATGACCTGCACTAATTCTGCCAAAGTTTCTGGGACTTCAGACCATGAAACGACTACCCAAATCAGTTTCTTGAGACCCTGATGTATGCTTTTGCCATGTCTAGGAATATGCCATGGGACTCTCTCCTCATCTCTAGCTTCTTTTTCACTATCTGTCTCACTGCAAACATTGGGTCAATCGTGCTCCATACTGACCTGAATCTGGACTGTTCATCTCTCATCTTACTTTCTACTAAGTTATGAATTCATTTAGCATTCTCCCTCTCCCGCACTTTCATGCAGTTTACAGAAATGTAATAACTCTGTACTACCAAAAGCTTGTTGACCTAGGGCTGCTGGACTTTATGGTTGGCACGTGCTGGCCAATAGAGGCACATAGACCCATCCCACAGTTAGCATGGTTCAACAGTGTAAGTTTGAATAGGATGGGTCCTCATCCCACTTATCTCTTACAAATACCAGTGTCTATTTTTGGCAACATTAGTCAACATGACCAAGTCCCCTGGATCCAGTTTGGACACCGTTTATTGATTAGCCCTGGCATGACACAGTGTGTGATCCATGTTCTCCCAGCAAGAGGATACTGCATACCACAGCTGATACCTTGTATATTTGGTAAGCACAACTCTTCCCCTGATAGGAATCACCTAGAACCTGTGCAGCCATCCACAACTCAGTTCAATTTTTGTATGAGTTAGAGGTGAAAACACCCAGTATGTTTTTGAAAGATTGAAGTAACCCCACATGTGTCTCTGTGGGGTTCCTACCACCTCCCAAAACAAGCAAGCTCTACATGAGCATTAGATAGAAGAAAGGATTGAACTCTGTATCAAGTGCTTGGGAAGCAAATACCATGTGTTGATGCTGATGGCATTCCCAACACTCTCTTACTGATGTGAAATTAACATTTCTCTGCTACCTGTTTCATTTTGACTAAAATTATAACATTTTCCTCAGGGTGTACATTCCATGCATACTACCTCATGTCACACACATTCAGAATATGATTGCTTTTCTTTTGTTCTTCATGCCTGTAATTTCTGTGCTCTGCTCTGGAACAAGTTGAGCTGGAATAACACTTTCTTTTCTTCTTGCTTGCACCTGTTTGTAATGTTTTCAAGTTCAATGTTGTAATGCATAGCTCCCTTCCCAGCTACCCATTCCTGCTACCTCATCTATGGAATAAACCTCCCATTTTCGTAAAGCAAAGTCCATCCCTCATTCTCTTCAAAAAGAAGTTGGATAAATGGATGGGGAACTGTAAATTCACTCCTGGGTTACTGCCCATGTCCCTTATGGACAGAGGCCATCTGTAAAATGACTCAGGGCTCCAACACCCAAAGACCCACTACCCAAAGGCCCTTCTGCCATTAGCCTAGTAATCACCTATGAACCCATGAACCTTCCTTCTACTGGTTTTGCTCGTGTTGCCTGTGCTCCAATTAATGTATTTTGACATATCTCTATAAATGGTGTAGATCTTCTTCCCCTTTGTGCTACCACAAACCTCATCTCTTTAGGACTTTCTAGCCCTATTTCATGATCTAAACTGGATTCAAATGCATTGTTGCTGTATCCCCATTTATTGGTTAGGTGTAGTAGTACCTATTCACATGCTGGTGCCCCTTCCCACTCTGAAAAGATGTCTATCATTTGGATTACCTTTTTTATCAATTGCATCTACATATTTTACAGTAGAAAAACTGTTTCTCTAAATGCATCCTTCATGTTAAATTGGAAATAAAAGTAACATGAAGAACTACTTTTCTAATCACACTTGGTAGTTTTACTTGAGTAATGCGGTATTGTTTCCTATTTACCAATCCCAGTTCGTAGTTTTATTTGAGTAATGTGGTATTGTTTCCTATTTACCAATCCCAGTTCGTAGTTTTACTTGAGTAATGTGGTATTGTTTCTTATTTACCAATCCCACTTCATAGTTTTGCTTGAGTAATGTAATATTGTTTCCTATTTACCAATCCCACTTCATAGTTTTGCTTGAGTAATGTAATATTGTTTCCTATTTACCAGTCCTATTTTGTAGTTTTACTTGAGTAATCTGGTATTGTTTCCTATTTACCAATCCCAGTTCGTAGTTTTACTTGAGTAATGTGGTATTGTTTCTTATTTACCAATCCCACTTCATAGTTTTGCTTGAGTAATGTGGTATTGTTTCCTATTTACCAATCCCACTTCGTAGTTTTACTTGAGTAATGTAGTCATGTTTCTTATTTACCAATCCCACTTCATAGTTTTACTTGAGTAGTGTGGTATTGTTTCTTATTTACCATTTCCACTTTCATAGTTTTACTTGAGTAATCTGGTTGTTATTGTTGTGTCTTTCGGCTTTGCCCGGTTAGGGGTCGCCACAGTGGAAGTCCGGTCCGCTAATGATTGGCAGAAGATTTTTATGTGCTGAGTTGCCGGCCCTGATGCACAACCTTCAATGAAGGTACGCCCATTCATGCATGTCTCCACACAGAAAATGCTCTAGCTGAAAATCGAACAGGACAACGTCTTACTGTGAGACGACAACGCTACCGCAGCACAACCACCGCAGTTACTTGAGTAATCTGGTATTGTTTCCTATTTACCAATCCAATTCGTAGTTTTACTTGAGTAATGTGGTATTGTTTCCTATTTACCAATCCCACTTCATAGTTTTACTTGAGTAATGTGGTATTGTTTCCTATTTACCAATCCCACTTCATAGTTTTACTTGAGTAATGTAGTCTTGTTTCCTATTTACCAATCCCACTTTGTAGTTTTACTTGAGTAATCTGGTATTGTTTCCTATTTACCAATCCAATTCGTAGTTTTACTTGAGTAATGTGGTATTGTTTCCTATTTACCAATCCCACTTCATAGTTTTACTTGAGTAATGTAGTCTTGTTTCCTATTTACCAATCCCACTTTGTAGTTTTACTTGAGTAATGTGGTATTGTTTCCTATTTACCAATCCCACTTTGTAGTTTTACTTGAGTAATGTGGTATTGTTTCCTATTTACCAATCCCACTTTGTAGTTTTACTTGAGTAATGTGGTATTGTTTCCTATTTACCAATCCCACTTTGTAGTTTTACTTGAGTAATGTGGTATTGCTTCCTATTTACCAATCCCACTTTGTAGTTTTACTTGAGTAATGTGGTATTGTTTCCTATTTACCAATCCCACTTCATAGTTTTGCTTGAGTAATGTAATATTGTTTCCTATTTACCAATCCCACTTCATAGTTTTACTTGAGTAATGTGGTATTGTTTCCTATTTACCAATCCCACTTCATAGTTTTGCTTGAGTAATGTAATATTGTTTCCTATTTACCAATCCCACTTTGTAGTTTTACTTGAGTAATGTGGTATTGTTTCCTATTTACCAATCCCACTTTGTAGTTTTACTTGAGTAATGTGGTATTGTTTCCTATTTACCAATCCAATTCGTAGTTTTACTTGAGTAATGTGGTATTGTTTCCTATTTACCAATCCCACTTCATAGTTTTACTTGAGTAATGTGGTATTGTTTCCTATTTACCAATCCAATTCGTAGTTTTACTTGAGTAATGTGGTATTGTTTCCAATTTACCAATCCAATTCGTAGTTTTACTTGAGTAATGTGGTATTGTTTCCTATTTACCAATCCCACTTCATAGTTTTACTTGAGTAATGTGGTATTGTTTCCTATTTACCAATCCCAGTTCGTAGTTTTACTTGAGTAATGTGATATTGTTTCCTATTTACCAATCCCACTTCATAGTTTTACTTGAGTAATGTGGTATTGTTTCCTATTTACCAATCCCACTTCATAGTTTTGCTTGAGTAATGTAATATTGTTTCTTATTTACCAATCCCACTTCATAGTTTTGCTTGAGTAATGTAATATTGTTTCCTATTTACCAGTCCTATTTTGTAGTTTTACTTGAGTAATCTGGTATTGTTTCCTATTTACCAATCCCACTTCGTAGTTTTACTTGAGTAATCTGGTATTGTTTCCTATTTACCAATCCCACTTCGTAGTTTTACTTGACTAATGTGGTATTGTTTCCTATTTACCAATCCCACTTCGTAGTTTTACTTGAGTAATGTAGTCTTGTTTCTTATTTACCAATCCCACTTCATAGTTTTACTTGAGTAGTGTGGTATTGTTTCCTATTTACCAATCCCACTTCGTAGTTTTACTTGAGTAATCTGGTATTGTTTCCTATTTACCAATCCCACTTCATAGTTTTACTTGAGTAATGTGATATTGTTTCCTGTTTACCAATCCCAGTTCGTAGTTACCAATCCCACTTCATAGTTTTACTTGAGTAATGTGATATTGTTTCCTGTTTACCAATCCCACTTCGTAGTTATCAATCCCACTTCATAGTTTTACTTGAGTAGTGTGATATTGTTTCCTATTTACCAATCCCACTTCGTAGTTACCAATCCTACTTCGTAGTTTTACTTGAGTAATGTGGTATTGTTTCCTATTTACCAATCCCACTTCGTAGTTACCAATCCCACTTCGTAGTTTTACTTGAGTAATGTGGTATGTTTTCTATTTACCAATCCCACTTTGAAGGTTTACTTGTGTAATGTAGTATTTTTTCCTATTTACCAATCCTATTTCATAGTTTTACTTGAGTAATGTGATATTGTTTCCTATTTACCAATCCAATTTGTAGTTTTACTTGAGTAATGTAGTACTGTTTCCAATTTACCAATCCCACTTCATAGTTTTACTTGAGTAATGTGATATTGTTTCCTATTTACCAATCCAATTTGTAGTTTTACTTGAGTAATGGGGTATTGTTTCCTATTTACCAATCCCACTTCAAAGTTTTACTTGAGTAATGTAGTATTGTTTCCTATTTACCAATCCCACTTTGTAGTTTTACTTGAGTAATGTAGTATTGTTTCCTATTTACCAATCCCACTTTGTAGTTTTACTTGAATAATGTGGTATTGTTTCCTCTTTACCAATCCCAATTCATAGTTTTACTTGAGTAATGTAGTGTTGCTTCCTATTCCCATGAACTATTTCATCTCTTTTTTAGTGATCGTCTTCTATTGACAAGCATACAGTGCCTTCATAAGCATAACAATATTCCCTAAATTTAGCAGTCTCTCAGCACCCTGCCATCATTTAAGATGTAAAAGGAAACACGAGACAAAGTACAAATACAGCAGCTTCTTTAATCCGGCTCCACACACTAAGCGCTTTCCCCATACAAATGGCGTCATCAGAGTGAGTAGTAACCACAAAATAACTCATTAAATGCACATATCAGTTAATCCAGCAACCAAGCATAAATTAAACCAATCACACTATTCTTAAAGCAAAACATACTTCATAACTCATATTTACCCTATATATGGCCCTGTCCACTTACAAAATAAACCTAATATCTATGATAAAAACATTTACTAACTATAAAAAAACAATTATTTGTATATAAAATAAATAAACATAAACATGAATTGCATTTTTTAATTTTAGCAGCTCTTAAAATCAATACTGGTCCTAAATATATATGTTCATTCAAACCAGGTGATGTTGCTGCATCTAAATTACTTGCCAGTTATATTCCAAGAATTCAACTTCCAATTTAGCGTCACCACCTCTATCGTTGTGAACAACCCTATCACATTAAATAATTCTTGAAGTTTATGCGCGTGGTACTATGCATGTATGAGGCACTGTGGGGGGTCTTTGATTCTTATTGCTCTTAGGTGGTCTACTGTCCGTTCCCCCAACCTGCATGTAGTCTGACCTACATAAAACCTAGTTCAGGTAGTGCACGTAGCTAGGTAAACCACTTGGAGATATTGTAATTGCACTTACCTGGAGATTTAATACTCCTGTTGTAGCTCGGGACACTAACATAGGGTCCATCATTGATGAACCTGCAGGACTTACAAGTCCCACATTTATTCATCCTGGAAAAAGTGTTATTTCGAGACCTCAGCCATACCCCTCTTGGTGGATGCACATTCCAAAGGTCATGAATTATGCCTTGGTGTCTTCCTCCCTAAATAGATGATTAAGTGGTAGATCTTTCTTTTTTGCTACTATGGACTTGATAATGGCCACCGTTCCTTCAGCTGCAGTAGCACTATTCAGAGACAGTTTTACTGTGGTCACTTTCTTGCCATAGGAACAAATGCAGATGTTCTCCACATGAAACTTCAAGAACACACATCAGGACTGATGTCTCTCCAGTTGCAGAAAACTATTTTCTCAATTAATGGTCTTTCAACAGTAAAAATATAATTCAAGATTATTTCTGATTTGGGAAAAATATGCCAAATATGCCCACTGCACTCACCAATTGGGTAAAACAGAGTGCAGCCGATATCACTGCCCTAGAAAATTGTAGTGAAAAGAAGTAAAACTACTAGTGCTGACCCTTCTTGTATATACAGGTGAAACAAAGAAAAAATAAATAAAAAAAGAACTCTTCCTTTTAGTTCCATAGAGAAAACAGCAGTTTCTCACATCAGTTTTAACACGGTACAAATGTGCTTTCAAACAACCTCTTTTCTTTCTGGATTCCAAGTGGAAGATGCCAGGCTTCTTCGGGTTGCTCGACATGTTCTCCTTTGTTGTAGCATACATACTTGAGCCACTTTTTCAGGCACAAACCTCTCCTGCAAGGAAATGTCAGCTTCTCTAACAGGTTTATGGTCCTCTTTAGTACAGCATTTTAATGGAAAAATTGCTCATTAAGAACAATTCCTGTGGGTGTCCTTTCTAGCTAATATAAAAAAATAGCTGTCTCTCTTAGCAAGACGTTTATATATGTCATTGAAATTAACCACTCATGGGTGAATTGAAGGACTATGTTTTCCTATTACTGCTGGGAATTCTATTATTCATGCTGGAAAAAATACCAGGACTAACAATGTTTTCTTCTGCCTTCGCATATTTTAGTAAATCATGGAAACTGTATTGCACTCTATATACCTTCTGCCTACAGTTGTGACCCTGGCATATCATTGTTTATTAACTATGAAAGGCACCTTTGGGAGAAGTTGAATTCTTTATTTTGAATAGTTGCTAATTATGTTTTGCTTGCTCACATTCCCCTCTCATTATTAAGAGCAGGATTTCTCGCTCTTCTCAGAGACCTGTTTTTTGATACTCACCGTGCTAGAATGCCAACTACCTATGAAATATTCTGCTCCTTTCTCTTGTTATCATTTTAGGTTTTTCTTTAAACACAGCACGTGTATGCTGTCCTGCTGATGACCATTATTTAGCACATATTTTGTCCAGTTCTCAGTAACTAAGACATCAGCTTTACATAGAAGGAAGGCTCACTGGACTGTGTGACTAACAGGTATGTAATGAATGTTAAGCACTCTTAATCCAAACAGCAGTCATTCACTCAGTACTGGTAACACTTTTCACTGTTTGCCTGTCTTTTTTCTTTTTTTTGTTTTCTTTTTTTATTTGACTGCTTTGTTTTGTATAACTGCTGCTGGGGGATACGCCTGGTTATACAGGGCAGCCATAATATATTTTGTTTGTTAATGCTATCTCTTTTTACTGTTAAGATCCTAGTTGCTTTTGGTGTTGCTTCCTCACATAGGCAAACATGTTAAGCAGCTCATCTGTTGTGCTATTATTTCTTTCCTACTCCAAAAGTTTTTACATACATTTTCCTCACCCTTTCTGTCTTGCAACTGATTCATCAGCTATTTTTCTTATCTAGCATTGGGGCTCTACTGTTTAACCTTGAATTGTTTGACCAGCACTGCCACTCTCCTTCCTGGTTTTTCTAGCTCTTCAGTCAGTGACAACCTTTGTTGGTAAGCACTTTAGAGTGGACAGTAATCTGACTTCAGGAAGCGTTTCTTCATGTATGTTTCTGCTCATAATCACTCCTTCTGTATTATACTTTTCCTGTCTCTTCTGTAAACTGTTGTGGCAGAAGCTGCTGAATCTCAATTTGAATTGCACTCTTGCTTTCTTTTTGTGTCTGAGAATACAGATAAAATGAACCCTTTCACTTGCTGCTTTTTTTAGCCAGTTGTAGCCTAAGTGTGCCTAAGCGTATGAACTGACATCAGAGCTGAAGGATATTTGGTTTTGTATATCTTTGCTGTTTCTGTGCTCACACGCTGCAGCAGATAATTGACTTCTGGGGGTTCTGAATGGTCTACAAGGGTCCAGCCCAGTCTTCCTAATTCATTACCTACACCTTTCCTATCCAGCCTTAACATCATTTTTTATACTGATAAAGGGCATCAACTTCCTGTCGCACTTTCTATACCTCAGTGACAGATTCATAATGCAATTTTATCCCTACCCTAAATCCATACTTCAGCAACTATCCATTCCTACTGTCACAGTCCCAAACCGTAATCTAGTTTTCCTACTGTCACAGACCCAATACCCTAATCCACAGTTCCCACTGTCACAGTCCCAGTACCCTAATCCAACATTCCTACTCTCACTATCCCAGTACCCTAATCCAACATTCTCACTGTCACAGTCCCAATACCCTAATCAAACATTCCCACTGTCACAGTCCCAGTACCCTAATCCAACATCCTTACTGCCACAGTCCCCATACCATAATCCAACATTCCCACTGTCACAGTCCCAATACCCTAATCTAACATTCCCATTGTCACAGTCCCAATACCCTAATCCAACATTCCCACTGTCACAGTCTCAATACCGTAATCCAACGTTCCCAGTGTCACAGTCCCAATACCCTAATCCAATGTTCCCACTGTCTCACTCACAGTACCTGAATCCAGCATTCCCACTGTCACAGTCTCAATATCCTAATCCAACCTTCTCACTGTCACAGTCCCAATACCCTAATCCAACATTCCCACTGTTACAGTCCCAATACCCTAATCCAGCATTCTCACTGTCACAGTCCCAATGCCTTAATTCAAACCTCTGCCATATATTATTAGTTATCGTTCCACCATCTCCACAGACATTATTATCAAAAACAGATACATGTGTGTAGCTGTTCCATCTCATTATCAATCACATACATATATCATTTCCAAAGTTTAACACTCCAGTCAAAGCAAATAACCTTCTGATTACAGTGAAGATAGAAAACACCCACATAGTTCATGCTATCCTTTGCTATTTTCTAACCATATATGAGATGCAGATCTCTTGGTTTCAGTAAAAGACATAACTTAAATTTGGATGTTTCATACAGCTCTTACTATTCCTCAACATTTCATTGAAGACAATGAGGGCTGTATCATGTTTTGTGTCTAGCCACTGCGTTTTTACTGAACACGCTCCAATAAATTATGGAAGCTGGTGGCAACAGGTGTTTCACCAGTAATGTTGGCTTTGATAAGAGTATCCTTGTTCTCGGTGGAATCTGGGGTGTCTCTTTTAGTAATTACTCCTTTTTTGTATAACACTGTTCCAGGTGGCATTTGAAGTTATCACCCATCTATAGTAACTTTTACTGTATTGCTCTCTCTCTCTCTCCATTTTTGGTACAGATCACAGCTGGATTTACCTCTCATCTGCACTACTATCTTCTCCTAGCCCAATACCCATACCTGCTGCCCCAGTACCCATACCTACTGCTTCTTAATACTTGTTGAAAAATATCATGTCTAACAATTACCTAATCCTACAGCTGGAAATGAGTGATATAGAGAAACACAAACTGCATGCACAGTGTGAAATTAAAAACAATTCTAATACTGTTGATTATTATTGTTCATTTACATTCTGTCTCTAGTGGATGCTTTTCTATTTTCTTACACACTCTATCCACTCTTAAACCAGTAAGTCCATGTTGTAAACTTACACAGTACATTACAGCTGAATGCAACAAATGTCCTAAACTAAATTATATGATGCATTATCCATGAGACCCAAAAGTAATTTCGAATACAATTTATCTTTTACTGCAAGACAATAATAACCTGCGTTCCCTCTCAAAAGATTGTCAGCAAAGTTACATTTCACTGCAAAGTACCATTATTAAGAGACAGATAACAAAACTCTAAGCCATGACAGCTCACCCCATCCCACACCAAGACTTGTCAGTTTCACACTCCATCAAGTGGCCATACAATGTACTTTAACGGCACTGAAATAGAGCTCGCCAGTACCAATAGCTTAAGCAACAAATTGGTATTACTGGAAGACTGATTAAAGGAAAAGGCCCTCTTACGAATTCTGATAGAGAAATGGCTAAAGGATACCTTCTATCCTTTTTCCCATATGCGCCCAAATTATTCAACTTACACAGATGACAGGCCAGCTTCAAGAAATGGTTGGGGTGTTGCACTCACCATTATTAATGCCATCTCACTAGAATTGTTAAAGTAATGCCCCTGGATTACTAATAATTTCAAAACCTTAATGAGACAAAAGGGCATAGCATGGAAGGCATGGAAAAACAATCAGGTCAATGTCATATTCCTTAATCTCATAAAGAAAGGTAGAATCTTAATGAACTCTACCACAACAAACTACTAAATAAACCATCAAACAACTCTATGATTCTCTCAAAAGCATTTATTTGAGGATATTAAAAATCTAACCAGGCATATGAAAGGTCCATCAGCCATCATTACTTCAACCCCCCCCCCCATATACCTCAGGCCAAAAATTATAAAACTTCCTAATGGGTGTCAATAACCATTCCCTCTTTCCTTACAACTCCCCTACCCACTAATGGTACCAAACCCTCAAAATACAATAGCAAGCATTTAAAGAAATCTCATGCAAATAAATAGTAGAGATGGCAACAAAACCAGGCACTGAATTTAGTGCAAAAATAACAAACTTCAATCCCACATTTCTTAGCATGGCTATCCTGGTGATGTGATCAACAAAGTATTAACAATACACAAATACACTCACACATTTTCTATCTACATTTCTATCTATCTATCTATCTATATGCACTCACATACCCTCTCATTAGGAATGGGGATTGTGCCGGAATCATTAAATTATGCCTGAAAGTATGCCTGGGAATTGTGCCAGAATCATTTAAACATGCCTCCACAACTCTCAATCTTTTTGCACAAGAAATCTGAGCAAACCTAAAACTAAAGTAGAGGCAAAGGCCCAAAAATTGGGACATGTTTAAATATTGCCCTTATAAACTTAGAAAGTTGATATAATAACAGGTTTACATTAGCATTTGTTTTCCAAATAGTTTGAAGTCTGAAACTCAAATGACTATCATTATTTAATGACTTCAATTCTCAATGATTTGCTAGAAAATCATAATTTTTTTGGGAACCAATCAAACGTATCAGTCAAAAATATGAACATGCTATGCAGAACTGGATATTTGAGAAATATGCATGCCATCATTGTACTCTTCCCAAACGTTATGTCCTGTGGCAGCGTACTCATTTACAGACCAAATATTAATGTTACCGGTATGAAATATTTGAAAAGCTGCTCTACAAATGCTTTTTAACCACATAAATAAATAGGGCCTCCTTTGTGGTGTACAACATGGCTTCTACAAATAATGTAGTACCCTGTATATAGATACAATTGCTGACATATTTTACAGTAACATTCATTTGCATCTTACAGCAGGCATTTTACTGAGATGGCCTATGCATTTGAATCAGTTAACCATTCCATTCTCCTAGTGAAACTGCATAAATTAAATTTCAGTGCTATTAGATTGGCAAAGCAACTTGCTAAATCGTTCTTTTGAGGTCATAGTTTTAAATATAAATACTAGGGTAGTTGCCCTTGAGGGCCATTTAAGCCTAGCCAATTTCGTTCAAAAGTGAGAATCAAACTCTGTACCTTGTATCTGTGAGAAAAACACATAAATCATTATGGCAGTCCCCAGCCTCACAGTGTTCTCCGGGGGGGGGGGGGTACATTTTAAGTAATCTCGTTCTGAGGAAGTCTGCGATGGTGCAGATGAAAGCGCTAAACTAGTGCTACTGGAAGATGTTTTTGATGGTTTTGATGTCAATAAAAGGATTCAGCATTTATCTTTAGCGGTTTTTCTTCACCTGAGTCTGGATTATATTCGGGTTTTGGATGTTTCTATGCTTATGTGACTGTGACCGTTTTTTCAGATCCTTGCACTTGTTCTTGTCTGTATTAACAAGTGCACTTAGTATTTTGGAGATTCATTCAGTGGAGCGAAGTCCGTGACCATATGCATATATTTTTTACGCTTGGTAACAGCATTGGTTTATATTACATCCACCAGGGTATTTGTTCCGTATATTCTGTGATATTTTGGTATACTTTCGAGCTGTTTGTTGCTATCCCAGCTACACAACATGATAATGTTGTATAGCACTTTGGACCAAATCAAGTATGTCAAGAAGACACTCATCTGAAATGTAAAGTGATGTATGGGATGATTTTATGATTTTTTTTTTTTTTTGAGAGCGAGAGCGAGAGAGAGGAATGTTAGGGAAAGGACATAGGTATATCTGGGTCTGGTAAGTTTGGTAGGTGAGGAAGCAAATGCAGACAGACAATACAAACAAGACAAGAGACAGGGACCATAATGGACACAGGGGGTCGGTGGACACCATGGATGGGATGAGGGTGGGGACATCCAGCACCCATGGTTCTCAAACTGGGTGATAGTGAGAAGTGAGTCCTCACTCACAGGACTGTCATCACTCTAATCTCACTCCACCACTGGCTGGAGAGCTTGTCATCTCCTTCTCCTCCTCCTGGTACTACATAAAATGAGGGAAAGCAGCCTCTCCAGCCAGTGTAGGCATACACCAATAGTGAGGCTCACAACCCTACACACCATCCCTGGCAACTCAGTGTGGGTGATAAACTTATGACATCTGCCACTACTCCCAGAGGCAACCACTGGACTGTCCTATGGGCAAGACTACCTGAGGGGGCAAGTAGTGCTAGGGCAGCAGAGGTGGTACTGCCAGGTTGGTTCCCAGACATGCTGGGCAATGGTGCTGGAGCTGGAGCTGGAGCTGGTGGAGTGGGGGCAGGTGGATCCTGTGAGGCAGGCCAACCCTGCTGTGTTGTGGAGAATTTCATGATGTGGTACACATGGATGACATGGGCACATTGTGATGTGGTACACATGGATGACATGGGCACATTGTGATGACACATAATAAAATAAAACAAAAAAATTTAAAAAAATTAAAAACCTCTGCAAAGTTGGGGGGGGGCTTCAACCCCGCACCCCCCCCCTCAACTATATAATCCAACACCGAGATCGCACTACAGTGGGGAAAAGGGCAAATTCTTGGTGATGGCCAACCATGTCCATGCCCTAGGAAACATTTTGCTTAAACAATCGTTCACTTAGTTGAGCATTTGCTGAATTGGGTTAGACTAATAGTGATTTGATCAATTAAGCATTTGATCAAGTAATATAGACCCACAGATTACAGTTTACAGCAGGCCATGTGTGCCATTGGTATAGAGCTTTTACTTAAAAGCCTTTAAGTTACACAAAATTGCATACTTAACATTATTGTATATTTGGGAAGTGTGGTATTTGAACCCACAACCCCTCACTAAAGTCTAATATTGCACTCCTGGTTTGTGCTATAGACTAATACATGCATACTTGCTTTTACAGTTGAGATATGCATGTTCAATTTGATACAAATCTATAAAATAACAAAAAAGCTATCTTTAACTTTTAATGCCACAATAACACTGCTCTTCTGCTGCATACGTACCACATGCTTCCCTCATCCTCACCAGTCTAACCCCATAGGTCCTAACATTGACTTCTCTTTCCATAGCAGCTGTGGGAAACACAGAGCAGAATACCATTATGAATACGAGTCTTGCCTATATTCAGCTTTACAGCCTTAAAAGTACTCTCTGTAGTTGATATTTATGCATCTGTGAGATGTCTGCAGTCCTATATTCTTCAAGCCAAGTTTCAAGGGTATCCTTTTTCCTGTGACATAGTTTAATAAAGTGGTGCCTAAATTGGTCACCAGTGCACGGGATACTGGTGGCAGTGGATACAGCCTGGGCCAAACTATTTCAAGCTTCTAACTTATACTGGGAGCCAGAATAGTCCCCGTGCAGCAGCCTGGCATTGTAGAGTTTCATTAGGAGTGCAATAAAAATCTTGGACTCCTGGATACCCCATCTCTGTGCCCTAAATCTCACCCTCTCCACGAACACCTGTCATGTCTTCCATGGATCAAAAGCAATGGAGACTGATGGTTTCCTGCCGATTCCAGTTATCATGTTTACTGGGAGTGAGCACACTGTTTGAAAATGTTGTGCATCGCTTATCATCACACAAACACGGTGATCGACAGTGCCACCCCTGAGCACCATGTTTGCTCGATGGTAAGTGGTGCACAACAATGGCAAGCAGTGAGAAATGACATAATTGCAGTTGCAATTATGTGAATTATTGGATGTACAGGCAGTTGTGCATGTGTGTTAGGCAAATGTGAAGGGCATGTCAGTATAGATAGCAGAAATACACTTACAGGAATACAGTACACGGTATGCCCACAGTCATACATTTGATAATAATGTGATAATACATAATGGAAATAGGGACAAAAGTAAAACTGGATGGAATATGCTGTATTTGAACCCAGGACCATGCGTACGGCAGTCCTTCACTTACACCTGTTGCAAAAAGGAGGTTGAGAAAACAATTTTGCAGTTCATTGCTATAAACTGCAGTTCACAACAGTAAAACAAAGGTTGCACACCCTATACTAGAACCCAGGACCATCTGTACACCAGCCCTATGCTTAGCACCTGCTGCTACAGGACTATTTACATGAAATCAATGTCATTAATTAAATGTATCTGGTTTCTATTTTCAGCTGTCCCCAAAAAAGACATTATACAAGTCAGTAGAAGAAGAAAAAAGGAAATAAAAGGATGGCCTTAACCCACAGTGCGTAAGCCATTCTATATCATTGGCCTTAAAATGTGTGAGGATATTAACTGGGAATAATATAATATGCAGTTGCCAACAACAGAAGGGCAGGTTGGATGGCTCAAACAAGTCTGGACTGCTCTTTTTTTGTGGGGGGAACAAAGGTGAGTTACTGTTATGACACATACAAGGGTACACTGTTCTTCTTGTGGGGGGGGGCAAAGCTGAGGTATTGTTATTGCACAAACTAGCATAGACTGTTCTTTTAGGGGGAGCAAATGTGAGTTACTGCTATGGCACAAATAAGGACATGTTGCTCTTGTTACCCTCCTTGTTTTGCATCCTGCCTGATTTTTGGTCTTGTGAGGGTTGTGAAGTCAGAAACTGCAATGCGTGTCACTACTTTCTAACTTCTTTCTTTAATGATTTTCCAGTACAAAAGTATGGTGCTTAACTGAGAGCATGCAGTTATCATCAGTACTTTTGAGAAGTATGACAATGTGAATCTTTGATGCCTGAGGCCTACTACTTTCTAGTTGACACATATAAGTCAAATGACTGTTGTCACATGTTAAGGTAATGTCTCTACAAATCTCCCACCTTTTATTTACTTACTGTACCAAATGATGATATACAAGGATATGCTATAATATTATTAAGCAATACACTCCAGATTCAGGACTGTAAATGCAGCAGTTGCCACTGTGTTAGTCCAGGGCTGACTCTGTCTGATGCAAGCAGTACAAAGCAAATACATGGGTGGGTAAAGGTTGTGTGAGTTGTCTGGCATCAATGTTATTATATGTATGTGAGTAGGAGGAAGAATTTAGGCCCCTAGGTGGTGAGTGAATGTGCTGTGCATTGTCTCTTAGCCAGTGCATGGGCATATTGAGCACACCTACATCTGCCTACACCTGCAGCAGCTGGTGTTTCCCCTCTCTGACTCCTCATCTGCCTGTGGCTGTGGTGAAGTTGGCATTGGTGTTGGGATGTGTGCCCCTTCCCATTGCTGATCCTGTTACAGCCGTTTCCTCAAGATTATGTTGTGTAGCATGGCACATACTGTGAAGATTTTTGTACTTGTCAATGGATTGCACTGTAGGGCTCCCCCAGATGTATCTAGGCACTGGAACCATGACGTCCACAGCACAAATACATGCTCTAGGACATTTCTGGTTTGAACGTGTGCTTCATTATGGCTTTCTTCATGTGGGTATTTCTGATGGGTGTCATCAGCCACGTAAATGCCCCTGTTGGATATCCACCCCTAGCAAAAATTTGGTACATCTGGGAGGTCTGGCAGATACATGAGTCATTGTAACTGCCAGGGTTGCCAGCACTCATGTTCCAGATGATTCCCTTTGCATTACGCACAACTTGTCAGTCTCTATGTAGACCCTACCCTGTTCCCAGGTGGTGCCTTAATTTCTACATGAGTGCAATCTATGGCACACAGTACTTCAGGGTTGTGTGCTACATGGTAAAACTGTTGCATATTTGTGGCCTTCTCCTCAGAACTACTGGGAAAATATATGTGCTTACTGACATGTTGTAGTATAGCATTCAGGAATTGGTGGAGGATCCTGAATGCTAATGCCTGTGATACCCTCAGCATGCCCCCCATTGTTCTCTGAAAGGTACCTGTAGCTAAGATTCTAAGGGCTACACATACCTTTGTCATCACTGGGATGGGTTCCCCTCGGTTGGTTCTGGCACTGAGTCAAGGGCAGCAGAGGTCACAGAGTTCCTGTAGTGTGTCCCCATCCACCCTGTAGTGCTCTAGAATTTCCATGTCATGTAGGTTGTGAAAAGTTAAATGGCCCTGAAAATTCTTCTCCTTCTTGGCCTAGGCCTATTGGCAGGAACAGCAGCACTGTCTTTAGCCTACACAACATACAAATGGATTAAAGTAGCAGCAGCCCCTAACATTCTGCCCATGTTGACCTTCCATTGCCTGTAGTCCAAATGTTTTTAAATCGACAGGAAAAACCAGCATGGAGCTTGGTTAATCAGCATGCAGTTCAGTTGCTTATGCTGTAATTAGTGTAAGAAACACACCTGCTGCTTAACTGACAGAAAAGGAAAAAAAAAAAAGGGACAAGTAGCTGAAATGAGGAAAATCAGTGTATGACATACACACAAGAAAATGATGGCCTTAGCCCTCTTTGCCACAGAAACAGCTTTGCAGCAAAGAACTAAACTCATTCTTCAAACAACCAACTGCAACAGAATGCACTTAGCGATCACACAATCTGTTATGATTATTGCTTGCAAATATACAGCTCTGTCTTACCTTTCTGTGTTTGTTGGTCATTCATCAGTTATTTGAGCAATATTCTGAGACATGCACTGTGTAACCCATTCTATATCACTGGCCTTAAATATGTGAGGATATAAACTGGAAATAATGTTGTATGCAGTTGCTAACAAATTAAGGGCAGGTTGGATGTGAAGGCACACAACCTGTGAATTGTGTGCTGCTTACTTACATTTCCAACCTTACATCTGACCCTTTGTAGATCTAACTTGACACACACACAGTGGAAGTAAGGCAGTCTGCAGTGTTGCTGTATTATCCTTCTCCCAAACAGTAATCACTCAGAATTGCAATCCATTAATAATCTGCACTCCATATAAAAAGGCAACCATGGAGCTAGGCCTAGTGATGGTGAGGAGAGTTCTATAAATTTGGAAGACTGCAAAAATGCTTTTTCTTCAGGATATATCTGCACAGAGGAGTACTGAACTTCAGCAGGTATGCTTCCATTTTGTCACCTACATACTGCATATGCTGAAATGTATTTATGAATAATGTGAAGTAAAGACTTTTACACTTTCATCTGTATGCATTAGTTAGAAGTGTACTGATGGCACAGGCATGTTTGTCAAGCCATTTCAGAGGTACACATGATTGACGATACATGAAAATTGAATGGTTTGTGAAAAATATGTACAAATGTTTCAGGGACAGGTCCTTTGATAGCTCTTTTAGCATTTCAAAGATGTCTTGTTAGCAAAATGGGTCATTTGCCTGTTATTTTGTTGGGGGCTGAATAATGCTGTGTTACTATTATTGCACAAAAAAAGAACAGCTTGTTCTTTTGGGGGGAGAGCAAAGGTGAGGTACTGTTATGGCACAAACAAGAATGGACTGTTCTTTTAGGGGGAGCAAAGGTGAGTTCCTGTTCTGGCACAGACAAGGACATGTTACTCTTGTTACTCTCCTTGTTTTGTGACATGTTGCTGTTGTTACTCTCCTTGTTTTGTGACATGTTGCTCTTGTTACTCTCCTTGTTTTGTGAAATGTTGCCCGTGTTACTCTCCTTGTTTTGTGACATGTTACTCTTGTTACTCTCCTTGTTTTGTGACATGTTGCTCTTGTTACTCTCCTTGTTTTGTGACATGTTACTCTTGTTACTCTCCTTGTTTTGTGATATGTTGCTCTTGTTACTCTCCTTGTTTTGTGACATGTTGCTCTTGTTACTCTCCTTGTTTTGTGACATGTTGCTCTTGTTACTCTCATTGTTTTGTGACATGTTGCTCTTGTTACTCTCATTGCTTTGTGACATGTTGCTCTTGTTACTCTCCTTGTTTTGTGACATGTTGCTCTTGTTACTCTCCTTGTTTTGTGACATGTTGCTCTTGTTACTCTCCTTGTTTTGTGACATGTTACTCTTGTTACTCTCCTTGTTTTGCATCCTGTCTGTTGTTAGAATTTCACATCTCTGGACTGTGTTATGTTTCTCCAGTGGGTAATACTGAGTGATACCTTTTCTGTTTTATCTGGAAACAGTTATTTTATAGTTTTTTGATACTTATGTGTATTATACTTCTTTTGTCTTTTAGGATACCTACAAGTATGGCACCGAGGCCTGTCAATTCATGGAGACTCCCCCTTCACCGATGCTGAAAACCATGTAATTGCTGATGGGTTTAGACAACATGGTGCTTTTCTCCTAGAAAGAGGATGGGGAGACATAGTGTGTGGGATGCGAATATGGCAGCAGATTGCCCATGATCTAAATGCTGTGGGTGGGCATGGAAGGACATACGAACAGGTGTGCCACAGGGTCAATGACATGATCACAACTGCATAATTAAAAGCAGCTGCAGTGGGCCATGACCAGATGGTTACTGAGTGAGGGCCTGCTAGGAAACCACCAGTAACCTCCAATGAACAGTTCCTGGACAATACCAGAGATCCAGACAGCTCCCAGGACAGTGCAGCACAGCATGTTCTGAATGTCAGAACAACAGTTTCTGAAACAGCAAGTGCGTAGGCTTTGCCATCTGAACAGCTGAATACTGTTGTATATTAAAACAATTGAAATTAATAAGTTAATTCACATATATTTTTGGGGGGAGGATTGGAGATTGATACAGTTATAAGCATAGGTTTAATTTGTCAGCAACGTTCTTGTTGAAATAACAGTTAATGGACATATAAAGGGATAAATGTATTACCCCCTGTGTTACTGTTAATTGTGGTGATGTTGCACTTACCTCTTGCTTAACATCTTCCAGGACCATCTGGACTACAGCAGAGTATGTTTTCTGCAGATGGTAAGCCAAACATGTTATGTCAGTACTGCTGAGCAATTTAAAGGAATATTGTAGTGTGTGATTTTGATCTCGGGTCTGTTGTGTGCATTGCTGTACTGTCTGTAATAGTGGCAGCACAATTTCTTAGCATATATTGCAGTATAATAGTGCAGGTATTAATTTATTCCCGTGTTTTTGCTTTTTTATCACAGGTGGTCATGATAGTGGGAGTGTGGGCCCTGTGTCACCTGATGTCAGTGTATCAGCAGACTGTGATGATGGTGGCCAAAATGAGGTACAGTTGGAAGATGCAGAGGTTGAATCTGACACAGAGATTGATGTACAGCCATCACCTGCATTTTCTTTAGGCCTGTGTCTACCCACTCCACTCAGGCTACAGATATCAGAAAGGTGGAGGGCAAGGGCATTGATCAGGGAAGTGTGGCTACTGCGACTTCAGTGCCTGTTGAGTCTGCTCATAGGCAAAGTGTGGGTGAGGTGCCACACAGGAGGATTGATGGGGTGCTTTGAGGTGGCCTGCTGTTCCTCCTCTACTTGCTGCAGGTGTCCCCATGCCACTCAACGTATGTTTAGGGTCATCATGGAGACACAGGCATGTTCCCATAAGTGCTCCAGACAGATGCTCAGGGTTGTGGGTGTGGTACAGTGTGACAAGTGTGACTGCCTCCACTGTGTTGCCTATTCCCTGGATAGGGTGAATGACATGTTGGAATGAGAGGTGTCTGTGATGGACCAATTGGTCTCTGTCATGGAATGAGCAGTGTCTGTGATGAAATGTCTTTTGGGAGGGGAATGGCATCCTCATGGATGTAGGTCAGCTACATCATCTGCTGTCATCCAACGTGGCCATTCCCAATAATGTTCCCATAGTGCAAGTACTTCCACTGCTCCATCAGTGAGTATGCTGTCCACACCCAGACATGGCAGGCCATGGCTTCATGATCCTTGGTGTCCCCATGAAGAAAGCTCGTCCAGCAGACATCAGCCACATTCAGGTAGCAGCACTGCATCTGACTGTGGGTGTGGTTGTGTTAGTGCACTTCCTGGAAGAGCCAGTTCTCGTGGTCGAGGATGACAATGATGAACTGGCACGTCTACCATCCATGGCTCACACCTGTCCAACATACCAAGTTGTACAGCCAGCACAAAGCATGGCTGTGTTCATTCAGATACTCACACACCAATTTCTCTTGGAGGACCCCTACAGACAAACACACACAAACACACACACACACACACACACACACACACACACACACACACACACACACACACACGCGCGCACACACACACACACACGCACACACACACACATTTACTCATTTTGTCTCAATGTCCATTTGTTGCTTTATCGAAATGTCTGGCTTCTTCTCTTTTTTATTCACACACTCACTGACCTTTTGAGTCAGCCTAGGCTTCCTATCCCCCCAGACAACACCCCGTGTGAGTGATAATAACTGTGCCATATACCCGTTTTGTATTTTTTGGATTCAGGGATGCAAAAGGTTTGTGTCTGATGCTCAGGGTGCAGAGCTAACGTAGTGCCTAGTATATTCACATCTGTGGTGTTGAACTGATAATTGTACTTATATTAGCCTTGGAAAGTAAGACATTTGATACATCTGTATTTCAGAACTTTATAGTGAATGCTCTTGTGAGGGTTGTGAAGTCAGAAATTGCAATATGTATCATTACTTTCTAACTTGTCTCTTTAATGATTTTCCACTACAAATATATGGTGCACATCATAGGTCATGCCATCATATTCAGATCTTAGGATTGTATAACAGAACTGTAGTTAAACTTCATCAGAAGAGTAACAGAATATAATGTTCTCTTTTCCATGTACCACACCAGACACATGCAGCATCTGGAGAGACCACATGGCTTTCTCAGCAACACAGGACCTACAAACCATGCCGTGATGTATGTGCGTATGTCACTGTGATCTGTCTAGTATAGGATGAGGTGATGTCTGCCTGGCCTGCAAGCCAGTGTTTGATCATGCCCTGGTGGGATGACTGCATGTCCAAAAATCTGATATAGTTGATGACATCAGCAGTGTCTGTTTAGAATATAGTAATAACAGTGTCCCACATGCTGCTGTAAAAGTCTCTCTTTAATGCCAAGCAAGAAGTCACTCATAAACACACACAGTTGACTGCAGTGAGAATAGAACCCCTACCTATCTAAGTGCACAGACTACAGAACACAGTACTTAATGCAAGCACCATGGCACAAGTCTGACTTTTGCAAGACTGCAGCTGAACTTGTAGTACATGACATCAGCATGCCATGTGTGTGACAAGATGTTGGCAGGCCTGCACAGGTTTATAACTTCATATGTTCATACGAAGCTATTACCATAATGGCCCTAGGTTCATAGGAGGGTATTAGGCTAATGTCCCTAAGGCCTTTTCAAGCCTAGCCAGGTTGTATCATTGTTGCCATATAGACGAAGATATGTAGTCCATATTTGCAAATCCATGATCAGCACTGGTTGCCATGTAAGAGTGACATAGGTGGGGTAAATTTACGATTTCCCATCCAGTTATCCAAGTTATGCTTAAATAGGGTCATTGAGGAGCTCAGTTTCATGTAAACTGGGAGTTTTTTCCATAGGACTGTCAATCTCTGGGAGACATAGTTGTCTCTCCAGCATGTCATGTTGATCTCGCAGGCTGGGTTAAGCTCCCTAGAGTAAATGAGCCTTGTTTCATTTGATTAGAGTTTCAGCATTTCCATTAAAGCAGGGTTCAAGTCTACTTTGTAGGCCAGGCACAGCCTGCTTCAAAGCACTCTACACAATACAGAGTACAGTGACAAGGCCTTCAGTTTGTCCATGTAGGTCATCTGTTGAAATCCCTGGACTTTTTGGTGTGAAACCTCTTGGGACTGTCCAGCTGCTGCAGGTGTCTGGTGATGTACATGCAAAAGGGAGCATTGCACTCTATTACTGGTCTGATGAGGGATAAGTACAGTGGAGTTATAACATCCTTGGTCTTGGATGCTATGCCCTTACTTATGAGCTGTGCAAAATAAAAGGACTTCACTACCACTGTGGACACATGATAATCAAAGGTGAAGTTGCTATCAACCTCTATTCCCAAATGTCTTACCATTGAGTGGGAACTTTAGTGGAGTATTATTAATAGTGTGATTTGCAGTTATTTCTCCTTTGTCGAAAGAGATAACAGTGCATTGTTTTGGGTTAAGTTTAAGTCTATGGCATTGGCAACAATCATTTATGTATGTAAGCGCATTTTGTATTATATTATCATTGTTTGGGGATTCAATGATTGCATGCAGTTTGCAGTTCCCAGCAAACCTGGTGAGCTACAGACCATCTATTTTTACCTGAATTTCTGAGAAACAGATTCCAAACAGTAGGAGGTCCAGCACAGACTATTGTAGAACACCACTAGTAACAGGTCTGCTGTTAGAGGTGGAATCCCCAACTATAAATGTATGCATTCTGTTGGTGAGCCAGTTGTCTACCCATCTAATAACATATGGGTTAATCCCCAGCTTGGTGAGTTTCTCAATGATGCCTGATTGGGGGATTGTGTCAAAGTCACTGGCCAAGTTGAGATAAGCAGTATGTACTAATTTACCTTCATCAAGGGCTTTGATGACAGTCATGATTTACACTAGGTTTAACAGGCATGATCTTCCCTTAATGAAGCCAAACTGGGTCAGGTTAAGAGTTTGAAGGTCACTAATGTCCTTGTTGATAAGGTCTAAGATGATTCTCTCCATGGTCTTACAGGCAAGGCTGCTCTGGCTTATGGGTCTATAGTTACCTGGGTCAGTTGAGGAAGCCCCTCTGTGCAAGGGGATTACAGTTGCTGTTTTCCACTCTTTCAGGACAAAGCCAATACTTAAGACTGTGGTTGAAGAGATTACCCAGTGGTTCTGCTAACTGTTGCTTTAGACCATTTAGTAAGCAGCCTGGGTTGTTATCTGGTGCCATAGAAACTTGTTTTTGGCCTTGGTGAGTGCGGTTATGACATGTTCTTTGGAGATAATAGGTAGAGAACTGGTGACAGGTATGCTTTGGGGTACAATTGGTGGAGACAGGGGTGTGAAACTTTTACAAAACCTGTTTGCTAACAGGTTGGTGATGTCCTCAGGTTCATATGAGTGGTAACATCCACTATGAATTCGGTGCAAAGTTGGGCCATCTCTTTTACATTACAGACATAGCTAAAGAATGCCTTGTGATTATCCTTGGCTATGGATGCTAATTTAGTTTCATAATTTCCTTTAGAAGACTTTACAGGATGTCTAACTTGCTTGTTCAAGCTATGGAGGGTGTTCTTCTGCTGAGATTGTTTCCTCTTATTCCCGGACATCAGTTTCTTTCTCTTGTTATATAATCTGTTTATGCTAGATGTCCACCAAGGCAGCTTGTTTTTTCATGAGCAAGTTTTGATCCATTCTGGTACAGCTAAGTCTATACATTTGTAAAGGTGTTTATACAGGACATTTGTGTACATCTCCATATAGGAGTCTTTGCTGTCAGTAGTGGCAGGAGGTTTGAAACTATTTATGTCATTGCTTAGGAGGCTAGAGCTTGCTTTTAGAAAATTTTCTATGTTTTAGATCTGAAGGGGGGCTGTGCCCCCCACATCCCCCCTACTTAAATATACCAACTCCGAGATCGCACCACAGTGACAAAAATGGCAAATTAACAAAGGCAGCCAAGCGATTTCTTTCCTAAGGAAAGAATTCACTTATATGTAATTTCGGTATTTTGCCATTTCGTGCTTTCAAGTTCAATCAAGACGCATTTGAAAGAATGCATCTTCAGTCATATAATAGGGAACCTCACACATAGGGTGGGGCAGCAATCTCCCATGTTGGTGAGTACTAGTTCAAGAAACTTTGAGCCCCTTGTGGGGGTGCAGAGTAACTGTTCCAGAGCATTCATGTTTACAAAGTGCAGGAACCTTAGAAGGAGTGTATTTGAGCTCATATATGTATCCCAATCGATAGAAGGACAGTTACCATGACTAGGGTGTTTGGTTGTATTATGAGTGACTCTAGTAGGTCCAGGAAGGCACTGTGTGGTTTTCTTGGTTCATGTTGGTGGACCTGTAACTAACAATGACATAGATGGGGGTCTTTCCTAACGTTAGTTGGACTTGGAGTAACTCTAGGTACTTGTACTGCTTAACCAGTCTTGAGGAGCATTTGTCTTTTATAAAGATGGATACACCTCCTCCTTTGGTTCTTTCCTGTTTATTTTGCAGCCTGAATGTGTGAAAGGCATTAGAGCCTTTCATGGCCAGAGTACTCTCTGTGGCCCTAAACAATGTCTCTGTGACTGCACAAATATCAACATCTTCCCAAGTAAGAAGTGCCTCCATTGAGTGTAGTTTCTGATTAGACTCCTAGCATTAAGCAACATAACCTTGAGGATGTCTTTTTTTACATCTGGAATTTTGTTCTTATGACATTGCCTAAAAAAGGCACTATGGGGGAGGCAAGTACCTTAGCCAGTAACTGAAAGGCAAGAGGTAATAGATAAAAGTATTATAGGAGGTTACTAGGTTAATGGCCATGGGGCCCTTACAAGCCTACCCAAGAGTTTATCCCCAGAAAGAAACCTCAGTCAGCACCTGTCACCCCCATCAACGAGAGACACAGGTGGGATACCTCTGACAACTTTGTGGTTTCCCATCCACTCATCAAAGTCGTATTTGAACAGGGTCAGCAAGGTACTCTGGTAAGTCTATTCCAGAGATGGGACAGCCTCTGGAAGATGAACCTGTCTCTCCAGCAGGTTTTGCTAATGTTGCATATTAGATTTGGGCCTTTTGAGCAGGTAATGTGTGAGGAGTTAGACTTATGGATATGGAGTTTCTCTAGTAGGGCAGGGTCCAAGGTTGCCTTGTAGCCAAGACATGGATCATCTCTGAGCAATCTGTATAATGTCAAGCAGAGTGATAGTGATTTGAGCTTGTCCACAAAGGACAGATGTTGGAGCCCATGGATTCTCTTTGTGAGGTATTTCTGTGGCCTTTCCAGCTGGTGCAGGTGTTTGGAGAGGTACATCCTAAACAAGGCATTGTATTCAATTACTGGCCTAATGAGGGAGGTGTACAGAGAGTAATAACCTCCTTTTTTATGGGTACAATCCCTTTACTTATGAGATGAACCAAGTAAAAGGCATTTCTGACCACTGCTGCTACATGATGGTCGAATGTGAGATTATTGTCAACCTGTGTACCCAGGTCTCTCACCACAGGTTGTGTGTTTAGTGGATTGCCGTTGATGCGGTAATCATTAGGGGCCATGTTTTGCCAAATGGTATGATACATTTATTTTGCATTTAACTTAAGGCCATGACTTTGGCACCAGTCATTTGTTGCTGTGAGACCATCTTGAAGTATGTTAACATCATTTGGGGAGTCAATGACAACACCCAGCTTACAGTCATCCACAAACCTGGTCAGCCACAGGCCTTTTGTCTTTGCCTGGACCTCTAGGAAGTAGATGCCAAAAGGTTGGGGTCCCAGGACAGATCCATGGGGAACACCACTAGTGACAGGTCTGCTGTCAGAGGTGATGGCACCTATTTTGACCTTGTGGGTTCTATCAGTGAACCATATGGCCACTCACCTGATGAGATAGCGATTTACTCCAAGTTGTTTTAGCTTTTTGATTATTCCTGCATAGGGGATTGTGTCAAAGGCTTTGGCCAAGTCAAGGTAAGCTGTATGTACTGATTTCCCCTCATCCAGAGCCTTGGTGACAGTCTCAAAGAAGTCAACCAGGTTAAACAGACAAGATCTGCCCTGGACATATCCAAACTGGGTGGGGATCAGGTGCTTGGAGATTGCCTAGCTCCTTGTTTATGAGCTCTATAATAATGTGCTCCATGACTTTACAGATCAGACTTGTCAAGCTAATGGGGCAGTAGTTTCCAGGGTCAGTAGTGGTACCACCTTTGTGCAAAGTGATGACAATGGCAGTTCTCCACTCTGCTGGAATGAAGCTTGTACTTAGGTTGTGGTTGAATCGGGTGCCCAATGGTGAGGATAGTTCATGCTGGAGATGGTGCAGAATACAGTCTGGGATACTCTCAGGTCTCATGGAAGTTGTGTCCTTGCCTTGGATAGGAACTTTAACACTTGATCTATGGAGATATGGTGTGCGGGACAAGTATCGGGGATGCTGAGTGGGCCTTTGTGGAGGACAGGGAGTGAAGCTTGTATTGAACCTATTTGCTATTAAGTTGGCTAAGTCAACAGGATCGGTGTAAGTGGTACCGTTAAGTACTAATTTGGAACATACCTGGGCTTTGCTATGGAGATTCCTGACATAACTGAAGAAGGCTTTGTGGTTTCCATTGTTTCAGAGGCTAGTTTTGATTCATAATTGGATTTGGAGGTTTTCTTTAGTGGTCTAATTTAGCTTGCTGAAGCTAAAGAGGGAGTTTTTCCAATTATGAATTTGTGCCTTTTTGGCCTTGGACAACATTTTTTTCTTTTTGTTGTAAATCCTGTTGATAGAAGATGTCCACCAGATGAGTTTGTGTTTCCTTGAGGAGCAGGTTTTAGTTCTGTTGTTTATGGCTGAGGCCATATAGTGTACACGTGCTTGTATACTGTGTTGGTATACTATAAAGCATAGTTGTCTGCATCCTCTGCGGGGGACAGTGGTGTGAAGCTACTGATACCCTCCCTTAGGGGGTTGTAGTCAGTTTTTAAGAAGTTTTTTTTGCTTGGCTACAGCTGGGGGGGTGTTGGGCAGGATAGACACTTTGAATGAGACAGACTGAAAATCTGATCTCACATGGAAGAACTTACTATGGGAGTGGTGCAGCTGTCACCCGTGTTGGTGAGAACCAAGTCCAGAATGTTGTCTCTACTTGTGGAGGATGAGATGAGCTGGTATAGTGTGTTACAACTGATGAAGTCCAAGAATCATTGGGTGAGTGCATTAGTTAATAGGTTCATAGGTAGGTGCTAGGCTATCGGAAAGCCTAGCCAAAAAGGTACCCTGGCTTTCGCCACCCAAGAAAATTATTTTCCTGTTCCCCTGTCGAGCTGAGCCACAGAGGCGATCCCTGGGGTGAATTTCCTATTTCCCATCCAATCATCAAGATTTTTCTTAGAGTGCTAATGAGGAGCTTTGTTTGATATAGATAAGTAGTTTGTTCCAAAGTATGGGAAGTCTCTGGAACTGAAATTTATCCCTCCAGCATGTTCTGTTTATTGTGGTGACAAGGTTTAGGTCCCTAGAGCATGTAACTCAAAGGGATTGGGATTTCTTTAAGTGAAGCATGTCAAACAGCTCTGGGTTTAACATAGCTTTGTATGTTAGGCAGAGATCACCTCTGAGTAGGCGATATGTGATGGAGTAAAGTTGGAGTTTTTTGAGATGGTCTGCGTAGGGCATCTGTTTGAGGCAAGTAATCCTCTTTGTGAGGTATTTCTGTGGCCATTCCAGTTGTTGTAGATGTCTTGTGAGGTACATACCAAAAGGGGCATTGTACTCTATAATGGGTCTAATGAGTGATGAGTAGAGGGGAACAATGACCTCTTTTTTCCTGGATGAGAAACCTTTTGTGATGAGGTGTGCCATGTAGAAGGATTTTGTGACTACTGTGGTGATGTGATTATCAAATGAGAGACTACTGTCCACCTGTGTCGCAAGGTCTCTTATCACACTTTCAGTGTTAAGCAGACTACCACCTATGTGGTAGCTCATGTTTACAGAGTTTTTACCAAAGGGGATGACTATGCACTTTTTGGCATTGAGCTTGAGGCCATGGCTTTGACACCAGGCATCTCTCAGTGAGGCCCTTTTGTAGGATGTCCACATCATTAGGAGTTTCAATTATGGCTCCTAGTTTGCAGTTATCTGCAAACTTCATTAGCCAAAGACCTTCTGTGTTAGCCTGTACTTCAGAAAAGTAGATACCAAACAGAAGAGGACCCAAGACTGAACCCTGTGGTACTACACTTGTCACTGGTCTGAAGTTGAATTTGGAGTCTGCTACTTTCACAGTGTAGGTTCTGTCAGTGAGCCAGTTGGCAACCCATCTTGTGACATAGGGATTTATACCTAGTTTAATGAGTTTATCTATAATTCCATAGTGGGGAATGGTGTCAAAAGCCTTGGCGAGATCTAGATAGGATGTATGAACCACCTTACCCTTGTCTACGGCTTTGGTGACTGCTTCAAAGAAGTCAGTCAGGTTTAGGAGACATGATCTGCCTTTCACAAACCTGAACTGAGTGGGGTCCAGAGTTTGGAGATTACCAATATCTTTGTTTATAAGTTCCATGATGATACGTTCCATGGCCTTGCAGACTAGGCTCATTAGGATAATGGGGCAGTAATTCCCAGGGTCTGTGTTGGCTCCCCCTTTGTGGAGTGAGATAACCTTTGCTGTGCGCCATTCAGTGGGCACAAAGCCTGAGGTGAGGCTTTAATTGAACATGTGCTTAGGTGGGGTGCCAGTTCATTCTGTAGTTCATGTAGAACGCAGCCTGGGATGTTGTCAGGTCCCATGGATGCTGTGTTCATGGCTTTGGAGAGTGTGGTTTTTACCTGTGCAGTCATGATTACAGGAACTTCGCATTCTTTTGGTATGGAGATGGGCCCTTTAGGAGGTGGGGGGGTGGGTAAAGTTAGCACTGAACTCTGCCAGGATGTTGGCAATATCAGTTGGTCCTGTGTATTTAGTGCCATTGTGCTGAAACTCAGAGCAGATCTGAGTGCTGCTATTGAGATTCTTGACATAGCTATAGAATGCTTTGTGGTTGTCTTTAGAATCTGTGGTGATTTTGTTTTCATAACTAGCTTTGGAAAATATTATGAGAGATCTCAACGTCTTAATGAGGCTGACCAGGGAGTTATTCCAGTCATGGGATTTTACTCTTTTTTGCAACAGTTTCTTTCTTCTGTTGTAGTTTGTTTATGGCACGGGACCACCAGATTGGCTTCCTTTTTTTTGGAGGATAGCATCTTGGTTCTGTTAGGGATAGCATGATTCATGCACTTGTGTAAGTGCTTATAAAGTGCATTTGTGTAGGATACAGCAGTCGTACCTCTATTGTCAGTCTGCATGGGTATTGTGAAGTTTTCCACTTCTGTCTTAAGAAACATGAAGTTGGCTTTGGAGAATTTTTTTAAGGTGGTTTCCCTAATGACGATGGGGGTGGGATGTGGATGTCTAGGCTGATTAGCTTGTGGTCAGATCTGACCAACAAGGAATTGACCTCTGGTGTGGAACACCGGTCACCCATGTTGGTAATGACCAGGTCTAGGATTTTGCTGCCCTGGTGGTGGTGTGGATAAGTTGGTCCAAGGCGTTGGAATTTATGAATTCCAGAAAATGTTGAGCAAAAGAGTTGGTACATGAGTAGTTTTCCCAGTTAATGGTGGGGTAGTTGAAATCACCCATTATTAGGGAGTTGGGTTGTACCCTAATATTTTCCAGTGTATCAAGAAATGAGGAGTGGGAATCCTCGGGCATGGTGGGGGATCTGTAGCAAGTTACAATTTGGATTCCGGTCTTGCCCAGTTAATTGCACTTGGATAATCTCAGATGCATTATGCTGAGCATCTACCTGGAGGTGTGGATATCCTTAATATCTGAGCTTTGTCTGACTAAGATCTACCTGCATTCAACTGGACATATAAGTGAATTTAAGTACACTTTCATCTGCTCTTTTTCATATAGTACTGCATTTAATGTATTTGTGTTTCTCACTGAATATTAACTCAGCTGCAGTTGTGGCTGTGTCTCTACAGTTAGTTCCCCACCCACCCTGTTCTTGTTTTGGTGTTAGTGGCTTTGAAATTGCCCTCCACTCTTGTAAATTTGTATTTGGATACTCCTTCTGGGCCCATTTCATTTGCTCACTCACCTGAGTGCAGTGAGATTATATTCTGATTTCAGGCACTCCTACTGTGTACAAAGAGAGCATTTGGGAAGGACAACCCTTGTAGCCTCTTAATCCTGCTCTGTTCCCTCCCACAACAACAAAAAAAATTAAATCATATATATATATATATATATATATATATATATATATATATATATATACTTTATTCAGCTGCTCTTACTGTAACTGTCTTAGTTGCTGTTCTGCGTGCTATCTGTTCAGTCGCTCTTACTCTGCCTTATTACTGCTTGTTAGTAGCCTTCTAATTTACTGCCTTCTGCACTTGTTTTTAGGTATTTGTTAATTTAATTGCATTTATTTAAACTGTATTTGCGTAATATTGCTACACACTCATGTGCTAGCCTGCACTGCAATTTGAATTGTATTTACTGCTGTTTTAGTTGCTTTTCTGTAAAAAAAAAAAAGTCCAAGCTTGTTTCCTGCCTTTCCTGTAACTAGTCTAGTCCAGATACAGACTTGCTGTATCCAGGACTGTTGGTAAGCTTCTGAGCCCCCCAAGCCTTTCTGTGTTGGAGTGAAGCCTTCTAGCTTATCAGTGGGAGTGGTAAGCACTAGGTAGCCTATCTACCACAGGAAGAGTGGGTTTTGGCCCAGAAATTGTAGTTCATTGGCCGTTTGGGCAGTTTCTCCATCTCTTTCTACTTTCAGGTTTAAAAGCCCGCATTTGCGTTTGGTCCCCATCTTTCCTATAATTAGTGTAGTCCAGGTACAGATTTGCTGTATCCAGGATTGTTGGTAAGCTTCAGAGCCCCCCCAAGCCATTCTGTGTTGGAAGGAAGCCTTCTAGCTTATCAATGGGAGTGGTAAGCACTAGGTAACCTATCTACCACAGGAGGAGTGTTTTCTGGCCCAGAAATTATAGTTTATTGGCTGTTTTGGGAAGCTTATCCATCTCTTTCAACCTTCTGAATTAAAAACCTGTGTTTGCACTTGTTTCCTGCCTTTCCTGTTACTAGTCTAGTCCAGGTACAGATTTGTTATATCCAGGACTCTTTGTAAGCTTCTGAGCCCCCCCAAGCCTTTCCATGTTGGAAGGAAGCCTTCTAGCTTATCAGTGGGAGTGGTAAGCATTAGGTAGCCTATCTACCACAAGAGGAGTGTTCCCTGGCCCAGAAATTGTAGCTATTGGTTGTTTGAGCAGTTTTTTTCCATCTCTTTCTGGTTTAAAAGCCGCATTTACGCTTATTTCCAGCCTTTCTGGTAACTAGTCTTGTCCAGATACAGACTTGCTGTATCTAGGACTGTTGGTAAGCATCTGAGCCTCCAGCCATTCTGTGTTGGATGGAAGCCTTCTAGCTTATGAGTGGAAGAGGTAAGCATTAGGTTGCCTATCTTCCACAAGAGGAGTGGTTCCTGGCCCGGAAATTGTAGTTATTGGCCATTTGGACAGTTTTTTTCCATCTCTTTCAATGTTCTGGTTTAAAAGCCGCACTTGCGCTTGTTTCCTGCCTTTCCTGTAACTAACCTAGTCCAGATACAGATTTGCTGTGTCCAGGACTGTTGGTACGCTTCTGAGCCCCGCAAACCTTTCTGTGTTGGAGGAAAGCCTTCTAGCTTATCAGTGGGAGTGGTAAGCACTAGGTAGCCTGTCTACCACAAGAGGAGTGGTTCTTGGCCCAGAAATTGTAGTTTATTGACCATTTGGGCAGTTTGTCCATCTCTTTCAACTTTCTGATTTAAAAGACCACATCTGTGCTTGTTTCCCGTCTTTCCTGTAACTAACTTACTGGGAAGCACTAGAAAGCCTTAAACTGATACAAGCCTTCTAGCTTTGAAGAGAGACTTTGGAGTGATTAAAGTATCAGCTTTCTGTATTTTCTTGCTTTACTTAACTGTTTTATGCCTAAACGCCAATTTTCCAGTGTTTATTGTGACTTAAAAGCTTGTCTTTTTCACATATTGTACTTATTTGACTGCCTGCACTTTTAAAAAGTCGTTTTTTGTTTAAATAATTTAATTGTTGTAGGCTACACACTAAAGTGCGATAGCCTTTTCTGATTGTAGTTGTTTAAAGCTGTTTTAAGTGTATTTTTTTACTGGTTTTGCCTTATCTTTTCAAAAACAAAAAAACAAAAAAAAAAAAAAAAAAAAAAAATTCCTTGTTTCCCACCTTTCTAAGCTAGTATAGTCCAGTTTTCAGGCTTGTGCTGAATTTAGGGCTGTGTTACAAGTTTCTGAGTTGCCCATACCTTACTTGGACAGAAGGAAGTTTCTCTGTTCACCTGTGAGAGAGGGGAGATTTGGACAGCCTATCTGTCCCTGGAGGAGTGGTTCCAGCCCAGAAGTTAGTAGTTTATTGGCCATTTTGGGCTAATTTCCATCTCTTTCATTTCCCTGCTATAAAAACCATGTTTGCACGGTTTTGCGAACTGGACAGCACCAGTTAGCTAGGGTTAAATTATTCCCGGCTCCACTAAGTCTCCTCTTCAGTTTTTCCCTTGAAACTAGTCTAACTCTCAACCTAAGCACTTAAAAAGCATCCTACAGCCCAGCACTTGCTCAGACCTAATGGCAAGCACTAATATACCCTGACACATGATTGCCCAGCAGGGCAAGGCTCTTTACTCACCTCTCACCAATCAAGTGACTAAGCAGCTCACCCTACTATTCAGGCTTGACCAAAGGGCAATTTCAGGTGTACTCTCCAGTCCAGCTGGTGAATCTGGGTATCCTGAGGCAATGTTACAACTGCCTCATGTACACAGACAACCCTCTCCTCCTACCACAAAACACTAACATATGCGAGAGGTACAATTATACAGCCAAACTGGAGGCTAAGCTCTCTCCACCCAAGACTGGAACAGACAGTCAAGAGGAGAAGGTTAACACTTGCACCACACCTCCAGCCACACATAGACCTACTAAACCAGCACTGTCAAAAAATACACATAAATACACAAAATCATACTCCGCAGCTCTAAATAAAAACCTGAAAAGCATCCAAGACCTCCAGAGCAGACACCCAAACAAACTGCACCTCCTGTTACAAACCAGACAACACATAAAACACAAAATCAGTGTGCCACACAATCACAGCCCTTAAGGCGAAATAACATACCTAACACACTAGTAATAGATGACTCTATAGTCAGGCACACTGACATCCCACTCACTAGGCTGGACAAGGAGAAGGTTACTGTTAGCTGCCTGTCGAGAGCCAGAATCCACCACATAACACAAACACTCAGGTCATTCCAGAACAAGTACAGATATGACTCTGTCATTGTTCATATTGGTGTGAATGACCTGAGATGTACCTCCCTGGACTACATGAAAAGAGACATGGAAGAGCTCTCTGATCATGTAGCCCAGGCTAATATGACCCTGACCCTGAGTAGCATACTGCCCTCACCAAGAATAATACCTCAGTATAAAGAAAAAATGATCAATTTCAACAATTGGCTAAGCTTCTGATGTCATTCAAAGGGGATCCAGTGGCTGTCAGCCTGGGGCGACATGCTCAACAAGCCACATTGCTTTGCAAGAGACTGCTTGCACCTATCATGCCTAGGCTTCTGAATACTGGCCAATGCGCTTGTTGACCCATAGTGCCTTTTTTATGCAAGGCTCAAAAGTCAAACCCACCTCCGTAAACAGCACGATTAACAAAAAACTGAGGGTTATGCTACTCAATGCCAGGAGTTTAAATCTCAAAATGCACGCACTCGAAGCACTCCTCAGTATGGAGAACATCGACATCTGTGTAGTAACTGAAACCTAGTTCAAGGCTCCAGAGAGCACCCCAGCACTACCGGACTATAATTCATACCACACGTTTTGGCCACAGAACATGGACCGAAACACAAAAGGAGGTGGTGTATCCATATTCATCAAGGATACCTACACCTCCAGGTTAGTGGCGCAGCATGATACCTCTGAGATCATCCATGTGCAACTAACATCAGGCAAATCTGCAATGCAAATTGTGGCCTGCTACAGATCACCCTCCATGACCCAGGACCACCACTCCACCTTTTTGGAGACACTGGAAAACATGAAGGTCCTATCGAACACCCTAATATTTGGCGATTTCAATTACCCTACCTTTAATTGGGAAAACTTCTCGAGTACAAGCTCCCATGCCCAGCACTTCCTGGAATTCATCAACTCAAATGCCCTGGATCAGCTGGTAAACTCCCCTACCAGAGGTGAAAATATATTGGACCTGGACATCACCAACATGGGCAACAGGTGTTCCACACCAGAGGTCAACCTGTCACTGGTTAGATCAGACCATAAACTAATCACTCTGGATGTCCAAACCCCACCACCACCCCCATTTAAGGAAACCACAGTAAAAATATTTTCTAAAGATAACTTCACCTTAGAGGTGGTAAGATTCACAGCCCCCATGCTACAGGATAATGCTGCACAAGATGCAGAAACCTTTACAAATGCACTCTAAGAGCACCTGCAAGGATGCATGGATCATGCCATCCCTAGCAAAATCAAGACTCACTCCTCTAAGAGAAGGAAACCAGTCTGGTGGACCCCTGCCATAAACAGGCTATACAATAGAAGGAGGAAACTAGTTCAGAAAAAAAGCAAATCCCAAGAAGGAAAGTCATCCCTGATCAGTATCCGTAAGAAACTAAGGTCCCTCAGAAAATCATCCAAGGCTAACTTCGAAAGAAAAATAGCCAAGGATTCAAAAGATAACAACAAAACCTTCTTTAGCTATGTTAAGAATCTAAGTGACAACTTGCAGATATGCACTGAACTAGTGCAAACTAGCACAATATATACTGAACCTACTGATATTGCCAACATCCTGGCAGATAGATTCAGTGCAAACTTCACCCCCTCTCACCCCCAAAAGGGCCCACAACAATACCGGAAAAGTGTAGTGTCCTGAAAATCACAGATGCACAGGTGAAAACAGCCCTTTCAAAAGCCAAAAACACAGCATCAATGGGGCCAGAAGGTGTCCCAGGCTGCGTCTTGCATGAACTAGAGAACAAACTAACCCCCCACCTAAACATGCTGTTCAAACTCAGCCTCTCCACAGGCTACATGCCCATAGAATGGTGCAAGCAACAGTTATTCCACTCCACAAAGGAGGGGCCACAACTGACCCTGGTAACTATTGCCCCATAAGCCTGAGTAGCCTGGTCTGCAAGGCTATAGAGCGCATCATCATGGAACTCATTAACAAAGACATTGGGAACCTCCAAACACTTGACCTGACCCAGTTCGGCTTTGTTAAGGGCAGATCATGGCTACTAAACCTGGATGACTTCTTCGAGACAGTCACCAAGGCCATAGATGAGGAAAAGGTGTTCACACAGCCTACTTTGACCTCACCAAGGCTTTCGACACCATTCCCCACTCGGGTATTACAGAAAAACTCACCAGCCTGAACATAAACCCCTACATCATGAGATGGGTTGCCAACTGGCTTACAGACAGAACTCACACGGTAAGAATAGTGGGCTCCAGGTCCGACTCTAAAGCACTCACAAGTGGTGTTCCGCAAGGCTCGGTCCTGGGACCCTTACTGTTCGGCATATACTTCTCAGAAGTGCAGGTAAACACAGGAGGACTATGGCTAACCAAGTTAGTTGATGACTGCAAGCTGAGAGCCATAACTGACTCTCTGGCTGACACGGACATCCTCCAAAAGGGCCTTACTGAGATGGATACCTGGTGTCAAAGTCATGGCCTCAAGCTAAATGCCAAAAATGCATAGTCATCCCTTTTGGGAAAAACAAAACACCCACAAATTACCATATAGGTGGCAGCCCCTTAATACAGAAGAGGTAATAAGAGATCTGGGGACCCAGGTAGATAGTAATCTCTCCTTTGACAATCATATTGCCAAAGTAGTTAGGAAATCCTTCTACATGGCCCATCTAATTACTAAAGGGTTTGCATCTAGAAATAAAGAGGTTATAGTGCCCCTCTACTCATCACTCATCAGACACATAGAGTACAATGCCCCATTTGGGATGTACCTTACAAGACACTTCCAACAGCTGGAAAGACCACAAAGTATCTCACCAAGAGGATTACTGGCCTCAAACATATGTCCTATGCAGCCCGACTGAAAAAACTCCAGCTGTACTTAGTCGCATATCACTTACTCAGAGGTGATCGCTTCCTGACTTACAAAGCCATGTCCAACTCAGAATTGATGGACATGCTCCACCTAAAGAAATCCAAGTCACTGTGAGCCATGCGCACTAGTGAGCTAAACCTCACCACAGCAATAAATACAACATGCTGGAGGGATAGATTCCTGTCAGACTCCCCATGCTTGGGAACAAAATTCCAAACTACATTAGGCAGAGCACCTCACTAACACTCTTCAAGAGAAACCTTGACAAGTGGATGGGTAACAGAAAATACACCCCTGGGATCACTTCATTGGCTCTGCTTGACAGAGGCTCAGTTAATTAATCAATGGGGCAGCAAAAGCTGACACACTGTGGCTAGGCTTATAAATACCCTGGGGCAGATAGCCTAGTACCTACCTATGAATATGGACATGCTTCCACCTTTAGTGTTTTGGTCCAGGTTATGTGGCCGAAAGGTGCGGTATGAATTATAGCCTGGTAATGCAGGGGTGCTCTCTGGAGCCTGAAACCAGATCTCTGTCACTGCACAGATGTCGATGTTCTCAGTTTTAAAGAGTGCCTTGATTGAATGCATTTTGAGGTGTAGACTTCTAGCATTGAGTAGCATTGCCCTCAGATTTTGCTTGCTTGTATGTTACAGTGGTGAATTTGTCATTTGAACCTTGCCTAAAAAACGCACTATAAGGATGGCAAGAGCCTTAGCCAGTATCTGTAATCCCAAGGGTGACAGGTGCCGGCCATCTCTGGCAAAGCATTGTGGTCTGTCGTTCATGTCATCCCATGCAGACAGATACTGGATCCCCTTAGAATGACACCAGAAGCTTAGCCAATTGTTGAATTCAATCATTTTGTCCTTGTACTGTGGTATCATTCTGGGTGATGACAGGATGCTACTCAGAGCTAGGGTCAGACATGCCTAGGCTACAAGATTGGAGAGCTCCTCCATGTCTCTTTTCATGTAGTCCAGGGAGGTACGTCTCAGGTCATTCACACCAACATGGAGAATTCTTCTTCTTCTTCTTCTTTTGGCTTTTCCCAGTTAGGGGTCGCCACAGTGGATCATCTGTCCACTCATGATTGGCAGTGGAGTTTTACAGTGTTGAGTTGCCAGCCTGGCACCCAACCTTCCACAGAAGGCACACACATGCACGCACTCACACCTAGGGCCAATTTAGAGTGTCCAATCAACCTACAGCATGTCTTTGGGATGTGGTTGGAAACCGGAGCACCCAGAGGAAACCCACGCAACCACAGGGAGGACATGCAGACTCCGCACAGAAGGCACCCCAGCTGAGACTTGAACCGGAGAACCTCTTGCTGTGAGGCGGCAATGCTAACCGCTGCACCACCGTGGCCGCCCACCAACATGGAGAATAACAGTCTCATATTTGTACTTGTTGTGGAGTGATGTGAGTGTGTGCATTATGTGACAGATCCTGGCACCCAACAGGCAGCTGACAGAAACTTTCTCCTTGTTTAGATTGCAGGAATAGTTCACCCAGTCTATGTTGGGGTAGTTGAAGTCAACAAGGATCAGGGTGTTAGGTGGTACCTTGATGGAGTCAAATAGGTTCAGTTAGGAGGAGTGGGTGTCTTGAGTCATGGAGGGGGGTCTATAGCTGGCTATAACATGGATGGCTGTCTTGCCAGCTGTCAGTTGCACCTGGAGTAGTTCTAGTGCTTCATGCTGCCAAAGTAGTCTGGAGTTGTGCCTGTCTTTAATGAAGACAGAGACTCCACCACACTTAGTCTTCCCACCCTCATTTTGGGTTGGAATGGTGTGGAATGAGGTATAGCCTGGGTGCTCTCCACAGCCTTGAACTAAGTTTCCATGACCGCACAGACATCGGCATCTTCCAGTGCGAGAAGAGCCTCCAGTGTGTGCATTTTCAGGTTAAGGCTCCTAGCATTAAGCAGTATGACCTTCAATTTGCTTTTTGACAGATCTTTTATGTTGGAAGATTTGTCTTTGGGACATTGCCTAAAAAGGCACAATGGTGGAGGCAAGATCCTTGACCATAATCCCTGGGGTGACAGGTGGAGGCCATCTCTGGCAAAGTATTGAGGCCTGTCAACTATGTCATCGCAGACAAACAGAAATTAAGCCAATTGTTGAAGTCATTTTTTTTTTTTTGTTGATATTGTGGTATCATTCTTGGCGAAGGTAGGATGCTGCTTAGGGCTGGAGTCATACCTGCCTGGGAGACATACTCTGAGAGCTCAATTATGTCTCTCTTCATATAGTCCAGGGAGGTACATCTCAAGTCACTCAGACCAACTTGTACAATGACAGAGTCATATTTGTACCTGTTGTGGAGAGACTTGCGTGCCTGTGTGATGTGGTGGATTCTGGCATCAGATAGACCACTGACCAACTTGGACAATGACAGAGTCATACTTGTACCTGTTGTGAAGAGACTTGCATGCCTGTGTGATGTGGTGGATTCTGGCATCAGACAGACCACTGATCGTGACCTTCTCCTTGTTGAGCCTGGTGAGGGGGACATTGGTGTGTCTCACAATTGAGTCTGCAATGACTAGTATGTTGGTTTATTGTTATGCCTTATGGGCTGTGTTGGTTTATTGTTATGATGGTGTTTGTGAGACACTGGTGTGTTGTCTGCTGTGTGTGATGTGTTTGGTGTTGTGTGTGGAATGTTTGTGAGTGTTTTGGAGGTCCCTGCTGTTTAGGTAAGCTTTTATTGAGTACCTCTGCATAGGTGTGTGCTTGTGTATTGTGCTTGGCTATATAATGTGGGTGGTGGGGTGTTTGTGCTGGCAATCCCCTGTTTGTCAGGAGTGCTAACTGTGGTGCAAGAGATCATGGATTCCAGGTTAGTGATATAGATGCATTTCTTGCAAGTAGAAGAATTATGTGCTAGGAGAAGAGGGATGTCAGTGAAAATGAGGCAGTTGCTACACTGTCTCAGTATGCCCATGTCAACCAGGCTGACAGGAAAAACTAATGGGAATTGACCAGACATAATGTTCTGAAAACTTGGGCAGACTTATGGCGAAAGGGTTTTGACAAGGGTTTGTCCACAAGAGTGTAAACCACTAAAACCTTAAATGTAAAATAACTGACCTGAAGCCCAAGTGCTAAAACCAAAACTAAGAGGCTTAGAATAACAGACTAATTTAATCAGGCTACTAACAAACAGTAATAAATGCAGCATAATAAAAGCATATGAACACTTAAGAGCAAGCAACTAAGCAAATAAGGTAATAAAGTAGGAAGAATACAATTTCAGTAAAAGCAGCTGAATAAAGTGTAAAAAAATATATATTATTTTTAAGTGGAGATGAATAGCATCCCTAGCAAAGCAGCATGGTCTGTTGACCATATCATCCCAGGCTGACAAATACTGGATCCCCTGGATTGACACCTATAGCTTAGCCAATTGTTGAAATCAATAATTATTTTGTTTGTATTGAGGCCTCATCCTGGGAGAAAGTCGAATGCTGCTTAGGACTACAGACATACCTGTCTGGGACACATAATCTGAGAGCTCAGTCATATCTATCTTCATATAGTCCATTGAGGTAGTTCTCAAGTCATTTACTCCAACATGGAGTACAACAGAGGTGTAATCCTGCTTGTTGTTGAGAGACTTGAGGGTGTGAGTGACTTTGCGGATCCTGGCACCTGACAGGCAGTGGACCGTGACTTTCTCCTTGTACAACCTGGTGAGGGAGACATCTGTGTCGTCTCACTTTGGATTTTCCTATGACCAAGACATTGGTGTTGAGGTGTTTTGCCTTTGCCAATGGGTGAGACAATGATACATTTGTTTTTATGTGTAGTGGAGTTCTGTTGGGATTGTAATGTGTGCAGAAGGTTTGCATTTGTGAGGTCTCTGCTCTTTTGGAAAGCTTGAGTACCTTTGCATATGTGGATTTATGTGATGTGCACTTGGTTTGTTGAGGAGGTGAAGTGTATGTGTGCTGACAACCTGTTTGATATCTGGTTTGTTGTTACCCGAGAGAGAGCATTTATTCTATATTTATTGTATAGTTGTTGCTCTCATATATTGTATTAGTAAAGTTTTAGGAGTACATGATTATCACTATACATGAGGCAGTAGAAGCCTAGCTGTTTAAAAACAGAAGTACGCTTATTAAGCATATTTATATGACCATTGTTAGAGTGATTTTGTGAGCAGAACTGGGTGTGTTTATAAGGAACATAGGTTTCACCCCAGAAGTGACCGTACAATCAGCCAACCAGTAGTAAAAGTGGCTCTTGAACAGGCTCATTGAGGACCATTGCTTCACGCACAGTGGGAACCTATTACTGAGAAGTGTGAGTCACTGGGGGATAACTGGGGGATATATCTGTCTCCCCCAGTATGTTCTGTTTATGTCACAGGCAAGGTTGAGAACCCTGGGGGTAAGTAATTCTTGTCCCATTTGATTTGCAGATGTCTGGCATTTCCAGTAAGGCAGAGGCTGAGACTTCTTTTTAGGTCAGGCATAGGTCACCTCTCAGCAGCTTGTAGGATATTGAGTACAGTGACAGGTCTTTTAGTTTTTCATGATGTTATGATTGTAGGACCTACATTCTTTCAGTCACAAACCTCTATTTTTTTCTCCAGTTGCTTCATTTGTCTGGTGAGGTACAGACAGAAGGGAGCCTTATACTCAACTAGTTGTCTGATATGGGTGGAGTACAGCAGAGCTATGACCTCCCTGGTCTTGGATGTGATGTCCGTATGTATGAGGTGCACAATGCAGAATATGTCTCACCACTATGGACACATAGTAATGAAAGTATAGATTGCTATGAACATGAGTTCGCAAGTCTCACAACACTGTGTTTGAGCTGAGAGGGGTGCTATGTATATCATAATTAGCAGGGGTACTTCATTGTCAAATGAAGCATTGTTTGCTGTAAGGTTCAGTCTGTGAGTTTGGAACCAATCACTTGTCTCTGTCAGCTCCTCTGTCATATGTTGCTATCATTGGGGGAGTCTATATGAGTGCATCCAGTTAGCAGTTATCTGCAAACATGGTAAACCAAAGGCCATATACCATTGCCTATACTTCAGGGAAGTAGTTTCCACACAAGGGCCCTGCACAGATTCTTGGGGTATTCCACTGGTAAGTGGCTAGTGGGGGGGTTGCAGCCCCCAACTTTGAGAGTGCATGTTCTGTTGGTGAGCCAGTTGGCTGTCCAGCTAGCACTGTACTGCTTAATTCCAGGATGCGGCATTTTCACTATGAGACATGAATGGGGGATATTGTCAAAGGCCTTGGATAACTGAACATAGGTATTGTGTCCTGTTATCTGTCATCCACGTCTTTGGGGTCAGTATCAAAGAAGTCCACAAGATTCGATAGGCAAGATCTATCCTTGACAAACACACTATGGGTTGACTCAAGTGTGCTGAAGGTCAACCATATCCTTGTGGATAAGATCCATGCTGATCCCTTCCCTACCCTTGTTAGTTTTATGGGTCAATAGTTGTAGTTCTGTGTGTTACCAGATTGATGTGCATTGCATATAAACAACATTTGATATTACTTTCTGTAGTTCAAGTTATATATGTGTGGAGAAAGTACTGAGACACCGGGGATGCAGAGCTTGGGGGGGAACATATGGCTGTATTTTAAATATGTGACATGGTGTGAGATAGAGCTTTCATTTTTTAATGTTTGCACATGTAATGTCATGTCATACAGAAGAAATGGACAATAAACAGCAGTAATACTTAATAATTTGTAGCTTTCCATAGCGTGGCAAGTAGCAAATTTGTGCAGCATTCAGCAAAGTGCATACACATGTGAGATACATATGTTTGTGCATAGCTAAGCAGTGCACAAACATGGGCCACATTGATAAAGCCTGATGGTTAGTATTGAGCCTATGAAATACACCTGCTACTTACCTGACTCTGTGGCAGCAGGTGTTAATGCATTGATGCTTTCCTTTTTGGGCCAAGATGGTACTGGATTTAAATCTTTTTCTCTCTTTTTTTTTGTCCAGTGTTTGTGTGATGCGCCACTTAGCACAAAAAAGGGAAATGTAGAAAAATGAATGGCAGTGTGCAAAAATGGGCAACTAGAACCCCCACCCCCCAGGAAGCAGATATGACTCTGACAGCAATGCATTGTAACACAGACAAGTGTTTTCTCAGCCCTCCTGTGGCAACAAGTGTAAGTGTAGGACTATCAACAACATGGGCTTGGGTTAGAATACAACATATTCCATACAGTTTTACTTTTGTCCCAATTCCCATTATATATTATCACATTATTATCAAATGAGTGACTGTGAGTATATTGTGTACTATATTCCTGTGAGTATATCTCTGCTATCTGGACTGGCATGGCTTTCGCATTTGCCTAACACACATACACAACTGCCTGTACATCAAATAAATCCCCATAACTGCAACTGCAATTATGAAATTTCTCACTGATTGTCACTGTTGTGCACTCCTTACCATCATGCAAACACAGAGTTCGGGGGTGTGCACTGTCAAGCACTGTGTTTATGCAATAGTAAGCTGTGCACAACATTTCCAAATATTATGCCCTCCCAGTAAACATGATAATTAGAACTGATGGGAAAACATCAGTCTCCATTGCTCTTGATCCATGGTAGACATGGCAGGCATTTGAGGAGAGGTTGTGAGATTTAGAGCATAGAGATGGGATGTCCAGGAGTCCAAGATATTTAGTTAACTCCTAGTGAAACACCACAGTGCCAGTCTACTGCAGGGGGTCTGTTCTGGCTCCCAGTATAAGTCAGAAGCTTGGGATAGTTTGGCCTAGGCTGTGGGCTGTGTCTAGTGCCATAGGTATCCCACATACTGATGACCAATGTAAGCAACACTTTAGTGACCTACATCACAGGAAGAAGGATAACGTCAATGCATGGCTCAAGGGATTTATGACTATGGACGTCCTGCATATGTGTAAGTATCAACAGCAGAGAGTACTTGTAAGGCTTAAAAGCTAAATATAGGTAAGGCTGGTATTCATCATGGTATTCTGTTTTGTTTTATTTTTTCCACAGCTGCCATGGAAAAGGAAGTCCTTGTTGAGACCCATGGCATTAGATGGGTGAGGATGAGGGAGGCATGGTATGTATGCAGCAGAAGAGTAGTGTTATAGCTTTTTTTGGTATTTTATAGTTTTATTAAATTGAGCATGCATATCTCAACTGTAAAAGCAAGTATGCATGTATTAGTCTGTAGTACAAATCAAGAGTACAATATTAGTCTTTATTCAAAGGTTGTGGGTTCAAATATCACACTTCCCAAATATAAAATACTGATAATTCTTCAGTTATGTGGATCTCACCACACCCTTTATCTCTCTTTTTTATTTTTTTATTTATTTTATTATGTGTTATCAAAATGTGTCCATGTCATCCGTGTGTACCACATCATGAAATGCTCCACAGCACAACAGGATTGGCCTGCCCCACAGGATCTGCCTGCCTCCACTCCATCAGCTCCAGCAACATTGCCCAGCATGTCTGGGAGCAAACCTGGCAGCACCAAATCTGCTGCCATCACACTACCTGCCCCTCAGGTAGTCTTGCTTGAGAGGACAGTCCAGTGGTTCCCTCCGGGAGCAGTGGCAGAGGTGGTTACCACTCACAAAGAGTTGCCAGGGATGGTGAGTAGGGTCATGCACTGCACTGTTAGACACCTATGCCAGCTGGAGCTGCTGCTCTCTCTCTCTCACTTTACATAGTACCAGGAGGAGGAGAATAAGACAAGCACTCTAGCCAGTGGTGGAGTGAGGTGACAGTGATGACAGTCTTGTGTGCAAGGGCTCAGTTCTCACTGTCACCCAGCTTGACAACCAGGGGTCCTGGATTTCTCCACCTTCAACATATCCATTTTGTCCACTGGCCCCTTGTGTCCATCACCATCCCTGTCTCTTGTCTTGTCTTCTCCATCTGTAATTGCTTCCTCACCTATGCAACTTACCAGAACCAGACACGCCTACACCCTTTCCCCAGCATTTCTCTCTCTCTCTCTCAAAAAAAAAAGACACCTGTCCTACAAAAAAAAAATTGTCCCATACGTAGATTTCCATTTTGCATACACACCTTCTTGACACACTTGATTTGATCCAATTGCCTATAAACCATGATTGTGTTGTGGTCACCGCTCTCTCTCTCTCTCTCTCTGGAGGTAATAGTCCTAATAAAGCTAATATTCTGCATATGTTATCATTTTTTTGCAGTTGAATAAATGGATAACTATAGTTCTTTCCTACCTCCTTCCTGCACATTCCTGTATTACTTTCCCTTTGTTCTCCTCCCTGCTTGTTCATCATTTCACCACTATCCAATCTTCCACATTTCTTTTCTTTAATGCATGATTTGTCAGTGGAGGGCATCACACACCAAAATGTAACAAAGGTAACCCAAAAGTAGTTAAAAGTATTCGGTACAGGTGCATTCAAACCCAGTACCATCTGGCCCCAAAAAGGAGTGTATCTCTGCATTCACTGCATTAATACATGCTGCCACAGCATCAGTTAAATAGCAGGTGCATTACAGTGACTCAGTACTAAGTGACAGACTTTAGCAATGTGGCTCACGTTTGCACACTGCTTAGCTAAACACAAACATCTGTATCTTACATGCATATGCACTTTATTAACCAACATGCAAACTAGCTGTGCTATGGAAATGTGTATATTATGCTCCTTGGTATGACATGAAATTACATGTAGAAGCATTACAGACTGAGGGCCCTATCTAAATATATGTCACATATTTAAAATACATCCATGTGTTGGCACCCCTTCCTAGCACTACAACACAGGAGTAGCAGTACTTTTTCCACACATATATCAACCACACTGCAAAATGTAATATCAAATGTTGTGTGCTATGCAATGCACATTAATCTGGTAACATGCAGAACTACAACTATTGACCCGTATCCATAAAAAGCCTTATCTGCAAGCCTAGTACAGGAATCAGCATGGACCATATCCACAGGGACATAGGTGACCTTCAACACACTTGCCCCTGTGCATTTTGGTTTTGTCAAGGGTAGATCTTGCTTATTGACCCTTGTGGACTTCTTTAATACTGACCCCAAATACCTTGATGAGGATTAACCGCACATACCCCCCTATGTTGAGTTATCCAAGGCCTTTGACATTATCTCACATTCATGTCTCATAGTGAAGATCTCCCATCTGGGAATTAGGCCATATAGTACTAAATGGACAGCCATCTTAATGACAAAACACACACTTTCAAAGCTTGGGACTGCACCTCACCACTAGCCCACTCACCCGTGGAATACCACAAGGATCTGTTCTTGGCCCTCAACTGTTTGGGAAATACTTCCCTGAGGCAAAGGCAACAGTCAATGGCCTGCGGTTTACCTAGTTTGCAGATGACTGTTAACTTCACACACTCATATAGAGTCCTCCAATGATGGTAACATATTACAGTAGGGGCAGACTTAGACTGAAGATTGGTGACAAACGTATGGACTGAATTTCAAGCATACAATACCTCCTGAATTTTAAGCATACAATACCTCCTTGTCACCTTTGTCAGTGATGTACCCCTGCTAATTATGACATGCACAGCACCCCCTGAAGCTCAAACACAGTATTGTGAGACTTGAGAGCACATGTTTATAGCAATCTACACTTTCATCAATATGTGCCCATAGTGGTGACACACACAATCTGCACTGCACACATCATACATACGGACATCACATCCAACACCAGGGTAGTCAGACCTCTGTTGTACTCTATCCTTATGACAGCAATAATGGAGTACAATATTGGCATCTCTCTGTACTTCACCAGACACCTGCAGCAATTGAAGACAGCATGGGGTTGTGCCTGGGAGACTCCCATGCTTCCAAACATGACATGCACGGAAAGACTGGCATACTTGTCACTGTACTTTGGAATGCAGGCTGCTGAGAGGTGACAATTGGCTGCCCTGCAGAGCAGTCTTAGACCCTGTCCTTCATGAAATGATGGACATCTATAATAATTTGCCCCAGGGTTCTCAACCTAAACTGTGACATAAACAAAACATGCTGGGGAAACAGATATATCCCACAACAATTTACACTCCTCTGTAATAGGCTCCAACTGCATGTGAAGCAGTGCTCCTCAATGTCCCTGTTCAAGTGCAACCTTGAGAACTGTTGACTGATTGTAAAGTCACCTCTGGGCTGGCACCTGTGTCCCTCATGGACAGGGCCAGTTGCTGCTGCTCAAAAAACATGCTCTGCTAAAAACAACCATCTAACTATACTCAGTATGGGTACTTCTGTTTTACATAGCTAGGCTTCTAACCACCCTGGTACTATTAGACTAGTAGCCTCATATGAACCTATGAAACTATGTGCCTATGCAGGCATCTCAAATTGCCATCCCCACATGGCCTGGTGATGTCATCTACTATACGTTCACCTGCACTCCTGTATGTTAAACTTGTGCTGTGGCTATGTTCTGTAGTCCATATACCTAGAAATGCAGGGGTTCTGTTCTCACTGCAGCCATCTTTGTGTGTGTGTGTGTGTGTGTGAGTGTGTGTGTGTGTGTGTGTGTGTGTGTGTGTGTGTGTGTGTGTGTGTGTGTGTGTGTGTGTGTGCCTAAATAGCAGTGCAGAAGTGTGTATCCCACTGTTACTGCTCCAGTGCTATGCAATTGCAGAATTTTGATACTTGCTCTTGCTACACATCTATTTTATACAAACCTACCAACCTCTCGTCTCCCACATGGCCTGCTGATGTCATCTATTATAAATTCACCTGCATTCCAGTATAAATCAGACTTGAGTTGTGGTGCTTGCATAAAGTACTGTGTTCTGTAGTATGTGAGTTTAGATAGGCAGGGTTCTATTATCACTGCAGTCAACTGGATATATATATATATATATATATATATATATATATATATGTGTGTGTGTGAAAGAGAGCTCTTTCTTGACATTACAGAGAGCATTTTCCACCACCATGTGCAACACTGTTATATTCTCCCCAACAGACACTGCTGATGTCATCAGGTATAAAGTGTTGTCTGACACACTCCAAGTCAGACTTGAACTGTGGTGCTTGTACAAAATACTGTGTTTTTGTAGTCTGTGTATTCAGATAGGTAGGGGTTGTATTCTCAATGCGGTCAATTGGGTGGGTGGGTGTAGGTGTGAGATCTATTCCTTGACATTAGGGACAGCATTTTACACCAGTATGTGGGACATTGTTATCTTCTTCTCAGCAGACACCATTGATGTCATCAGCTATATCACATTTTTGGATAAGCAGTACTCCCACAAGGGCAGGGTCAGAGAGTAGATTGGGAGGAAGGCAAAAGTCACCTCATCCTATACAGTAACATTTACAGTGAAATGGCTTTTAATCTTTACACATACATCATGGAAGTGTGTGTATGCAATGTGTTATCTTGCTGAGAAAGACCCATAATCTTCCATCTGCTACATGTGTCTGTTGTGGTACATGTAAAAAAGAGCATTATACTCTATTAGTGCTGTAATGAGGTTTGACTACAGTGCTGTCATGCCATCCTAAGATCTCAATATGATTGCATGACTTATGATGTGCACAACATAGTCTTTCAACAGCAGTGTGAACACTTAGTGGTCAAAGTTCAGACTGTTATCTAAATGTGTTCCCAGTGTTTACATTTCTGTTTTTCTGCATAGCTGGATTGTTGTCAATACTGTGATTCACAAGGACAAGATTACAAACACACATTTCTGCATTTATTTGTACATTGTGTGCCTTTGTCACCAATCAGTCATGTGTGTCAGCTCCTCCTGTACTCTATTACCATTTGTGGACTCATATGATATGCAAGACTCAGCAAACTTGGTAAGCCAAAGGCCACACACTTTAAAACTGTTGAGGAATACATTTCAAACAGTGAAGGGTCAAGTATAGATCGCTGTGGTTTGCCAAAAGTGACAGCTGTACTGGTACAGGTTGATTCACCAACTTTTACATGATGTGTTCTGTCAGTGAGCCAATTGTTTACCCATCAACTGATGTAAGGTTTAGTCCACAGCTTGGGGATTTTCTCAATGATACCTGTGTTTGTGATTGTGTTAAAACCCTAGGCCAGATCACAATAGGCAGTATGCACTGTCGTACCTTCATCCAGGCCTATCACATAGAAACAATGTGCTATGACAACATCACAAATCACCTGTGGTGTGCCCAGCACATACACCATCCTGGAATGGTTGGATGCACAGTTCAACACATCCTCAACATGGCCTATGTTCCTATACAAGGGTGTACATCAACATACATCCACCTGAGTTGGGGGGCAGCACCTGATGCATGCATAGAGACATCCTGACTCTACTTGCTTGTGAGGTAGATCAACATGTCATCAGGGACCTCTTCTACATGTACATTAGTAGTATTCCAGTTGTGTACAACAGACCTGTATGAGTTGTTACTACTACACCAGGTCCATTACATCTGATAGATGTCCTCAAAGTGGTCACTGAGGGCATGCATGATTACAGCAGTATCATCTTGTGGAACTTTAACAGGTCAAGGCATTTAACACAAAGCCACACTGAGGTATTCAACCAACACTGTCATAGGTGGCCATAAACAGCTATATCACCAAATGGGTCAAGCAGTGTATGACATACATGGCATCTCACTGTTGAAATGTGTGAAGTGACATAATATCTCAGGTCCAGTGATCAGGTTGGTACATAAGGGGTGTCTGCTAGGCCCTTTCCTGCCCATTACTTAAGTGATGGACATCAGAGATGACATACACATGCTGTGTCCAAATAGCTGCCTGAAGGACTACATCTTATGGGCAGTCATTGACTCCAACTGTGATGTTAGTATAATACACACAGTATCAACACTTACCAGTGACTGCTGCCACAGACATAACAACACCTGCATTGGTGAAACACATGGAGGGATTTGTTGAATCAGGAAACAGGCAGACCACACAAGTATAATATGGACATTACACCCTATAATCAGACCAATAGGTTGACCTGTGTCCTGGCAGAGCATAAGTGGTACATCCGCCAGCATGTGGTCACAGTGCTGATTACTCCCTTGAATGGGCATGTCCACGAATAAAATACCCTAGGGAAGCCAAGAATAAATGGATGACCAGGTAGGCTGCCTTAATAAAGGTACGGTGGGATGTCGGTGAAGAAGCTGGGCTACCGGTAAAGCCTTGAGAAAGGCTGTGCATACCCGAGTGCTTGTGGTTGAAGGCTGAGTAAAGCCTTTAGAAGGGCTTCGCATACAGGTCTTAGTTCAGGCTGGTCAGGTCACCTGCTGAGAGGAACCGCTAGTCTGACAGCTAGAAATCAAAGATGAAACACACAGAAAAAACAGGCAAAACAATGTAAATGTGGCTCGGCTAAGGAGCACTGCTCGCCATGGTGGCAAAAAATCAACGTAGTCGAAGCTCAGATTTTAGAAGGTCATACTTTATTGAAGTAAAAAGTACCAGAAGTACAAGGCATGCACATCAGAGGCTATAATTCATGATTCCTAGCCTTCATCACACCAGTAACTGTGTACAATGCACCCTGCTTCATGTACCTCCCTACACATCTTCCACTAATGTGTAACTGAAGTGTACTACCTTTGTCACAGTGTGCTGTCACACAGCTTATTGGCCTTACCTAGGTATTGTTTCTGCTGAATATACACCAATCAAGTTGTTACACCAGATGCATACTGTACGTGCTACCTCTTCAGCTTATGCACACACTGCATACATAGATGTATATCGTTCATGACATTGTGGATTGGGCCATAGATATATGCCATGCACATAAGGCTACTAGCTTGTATTGCCCATACTGCCATATGCAGGTATAGCAGTGTCCCCCCTAACACCTCCAGCAGATGTTACAGTACCAGGAAAGGCTGTGTGGTTACCCTCATAGAGTGTGGATGTATCATAATAGTTGTCAAGTGTGTGTCAAGACTCATCTCTTATCACTCCACATCACATATGTTACATCACAAGCAGGAGATTAGTGGTGGTATTATTCTGATATTGTCCATGATTGTGGTTGGTTCTTGTAATGTTTGCCATGATCCTTTACATGTGGCTACCTTACTGGAGACCTCTGCTGTGAGCACACTCATATTCAGGTATATCAGTTTGCACAGCTTCACAATATGCACCCTGCCCCAATTGTATATCAGATCTCTGATAGATGTCCTCTGCATTATTCATGTAAGGATGCTTATCTCACACACACATCCTCCCCATTGTTATGTCACCTTATGTGACAGTCACATGCAACACATTTTTAATGTACAGTCTGTACTGTACCATATAGATATGTGCTTGGTGTTGCTGCTACAACCATCTTCCTTTGACATGCCCTCTTATACTGTATATGAGGGAGTTTCACCTGTACTCTTTCCTGTGCTTATTCCTAAAATTCATATGTGTGTCCCTATTCAATACACACACTTCCTTTGAGTAATCATTTTTCATGGCAGTCCTGTGTCCTGTTACAGATCATTAGCACAGCTTCAGTGCATAATGCTAGGAATGGGATATCACAATATTCTGCACTGTAAGTACACTGTCCTGCACTGTATTTGGACCATATACTTCATACCGCTGAACTGTGCAGATATTCCCAGGACATCTAGATGTTTTCCTTATCAAATATGTAGCATTCTGCCATAACCCAGCAATGATCTCTAGACTGTTATGACTCAGTGTTACATACATTTGAGTGCATACCTCTCAACTGTCCTGATCTATGCAGAATGTCCAGTTTTTTCTCATATTTGTGATCTTTTCCTGATAACATTTATTTTCCTGACAAATCATTGACATGTCATTGCATAGTGCAGTCAGAAACTGATGACTGCCACTTGCGTTTCAAATTCATGCTCTTCAGAAAGTTCATGCTAATGTACAACCTATATATTCTATCTACTTTTTAAGTTTGGAAGTGCAATATTAAAAATCTGTGTATATTTCTGGCCCTTTGTCTCCCCTTGTTTATGGCTTTGTCCACATTTCTAGCTGTAAGAGGTTGAGAGTGTTACATTCTAACACAGTACCATGTGACATCTATGTCAAATATGTCCCTATTACTAGTTATTTTTCTTCTCATTAAGTTGGTCTCTGTGCAAGTGTCGCACTAACAGAATGCTAGCTATTTGTAAAGCCCTGGTGCTCCTTGTGGCATTCCACACAAATCCGTGCACTGTAGGTGCTTTGCCATACATGGACTTGCTATCACTACTCGCTTACTAAGTTTTGCAGCCAGCAGCACTGTTTCAAGCCACAAAACCTAGCTTTGCTATGCCATCCCTCATTAATATGCATTGCGCTCTGAGAGCTGCCATGCACCTTTGCACTAACAACAGGTACACTCTGTGTAAGCTCTACGCAAAGCCTACACAGAGTTTATTAAATCCCAGGGAAAAGTTTATACATGCTTTTATTTTGTAAAGAACAACAGTACGATAACAGTGACTGTCATACAAACACTGGTCAGAGTTAAACATATGTTGTAGTCACGCACAAGGCCAGCCAGGATATCTGTGTACAAACACAATTTTTTGGTCTCTTGAATGGTAGACAGAATAAGGCTAAACTCTAATAATGAGAGTCATCCTTTAGCCCTGAGTTTAATTCTTTTGATATACTTTGAAATTTTATTTCATTATATCACTTTTGTCTCCTTAGCAGATAGCACTTCTGAGGCATCACTAGAAAGAGATGCTTGTGCCTGGCATGATTACCTGGCTGTCCAATAGAAAAATAAATAAATAAATAAAACAAAAACGAAACGAGAACAAAGACAAAATGCAAGAGTTATCATTTTGCCATGTCAGACCATGCATGTGTGATGCTGCAACTTGTAAAGATGAGAGCTGAATAAAGATTTCTAGCAAGCTTCCACACATTTAATGACTCCACCATAACTAATATGTAGGTATCTATTACTTCCACTCAAATGAGGTATTTGCAGACTATCTTCAGGTTCTAGGTGGAAGAATGGAGAGATATATCATGTACTATAATGAATATCACAGGATACTGATTGACCTACACAGGGCCAAAAAAGGAAACATAATGAGGTGGTCACATAGGCAAGAGAAGTATATGAATAATGGAGACCACACTCTGCTGTGCATGTGCTGTTCTATGAGAAATGTGACTGTGACCTCAAAGGAATCAAAATGATACACCAGAGCTATACCATTGCATTTGAATAATGTGGCTCTACAGTAGATTACCTTTTCTAGGAACAGGTGTGAAAGTCAACTTAAAGTGTCTATAAATCCTAAAATAAACTGCTTCTTATTCTAAGGGATATTTCCAATGTTCAGATACTGAATATTGAACTGAAAGCATACCTGTACAGAAACTGGTTCTGCAGTTGTGGAATGGCCTAATATATCTATCCGGTTTCCCATGCCTGCCTTAGTTTATAATCACCCATTCCAGTGTTTACTCTTTTTCTCAGCAAAATGACAATTTATTTGAATCTCCTCTAACTACACACATACTATTCCCTCCCTACATTTCCCTTTCTTTTTACTGAGATGCTATGCTTTCACTCTGCATAATCCATCTTAATAATTTAGCTGTACCTATCTCTCACTTGTTCCACCCAGTTTTCTAGGTTCTTTTCCTTCTCTTCACTTATAATCTGTATCCCATTTTCTCTTTCACTCTCTCTTCATTTATCCCTGATGTGTCCTACATTCTTCCAGTCTCTCTTTCAGTTATCATTACAGCTGAGATCTCCTTGAGGCCACCTCCTACTGCACCTCTCGGTGGCAAATATTGTTACATTAATAATTCCAAAGCCATGCTACATACAAGGTATCAGAATATTTTATCTTGAAGCATACATGATAGCAAGGGTCTACTTCATTTGCCCTAACTTCCGATTGCCCGACACCAAATGACCGAAATTTCATTTGACTGACACTTCATTTAGCCGACTGGTATTATTGTCAAGTACATGGGATATGTCCCCTTCCCCACTGTAGTGCAACCCTGGAGTTAGAATATATAGTTAGGTGGGTGTGGGGGCACAGCCCCCCACAATGGGGGGTGTGGGAGGTGAAGGCTCCCACTTAATTTCATATTATATTGTTTAGTTTTGCTTTAATATTGCTTAGTAAAACAAAAGTAAGTGGGAGGGGCTTTGTCCCCCACACCCCCCATTGTGGGAGGCTTTGCACCCCACACTCCTCTAACTATATATTCTAACTCCAGGGTCGCACTATTGTGGGAAGGGGGCATATCCCATTTAGTTGCCAATAATACTTGTCGGCCAAATGAAATTTCGGTCAAATGAATTTTCGGTCAAATGGGGTCGGGCAAATGGGTGTTGGGCAATCGGAAGTTAAGGAAAATGAAGTAGATCCGATAGCAAACACAATTGCATTGATATGTGACCTCTGTCAGTGAGTATTTGTTAGCATTGTAAGGTGATAATTTCATTTTTTTAAAGGCTCAAGCCACACCCACTGGGAGTTAAAGGTACACACTCAAAAGAGCTGTACTGGTGGGAAAGCGTTAAAAGTGCTAGTTACATTACAATTACATGATTGATGTAACAAGCAATCCCCCTTTTACTAAATTGCTAGTTACATTTCAGTTGTAAGACTGATTGATGTAACATACATTCCATTAGTATTGGCTTGTATAATATGTCCTTATTTCAATCTTGCTTTTTTTATCTGCAGCATTAGTGAAAGACTTAAACTTTGTTTTGGACTGGGATATGATAAAAAAAGTCAAGTCACGTGACTTGCTTACTAAAGCAGTGTACAATCAGAAAATTAAAACCAGGACTCTAGCCTTACAGCATTTAGACTAAACTATATTAATGCTTAGCTGACAGGGTACACAAAAGAAGCAGCCTGCTGAAAATGAACAAACATGTTAAACATCAGAATAAGCCTGCTGTGCAATAAACACTTCCCTTAGAATTTGTTTTTTTTTTTCTTTTTTTTTTTTTTTTTTTTGTGCCCTTGTAACCACATGCAGAAATACTTAGGAATGAAAAATGCAACTGTGAAAATCCACACAGGCTATTAATTAACACATAACATGATGTAAGCTGACAAGTAAACAAAATCCTCTACAGTTTAACTAATTCTTTATTCTTATTTACCATTCACAATCCAAAAAGAACAGCATTGCTGACCACAGCTCTCTACTTAAAAGATTCTATTACCACTTTTTAATTGAGACAAAGGAAGGTACAGCTGTGACCTAGAACTACAGGCCAGGCAGGCAGCGTGCCAAGTACACCTGACATTAATTAAACAATATTGTGAAGAAAAGAATGGACTGCATTAATTTACATTAGAAACATTGTTCACAGTGTATATAGTTACCACCTCATTCAGAATTATAAAGAAAAAAAATAATCCTCATTTTTGAGGCTGCTGGTAAAAAAATCATGAGCTCCATTAAAAGATAAAGACAAAAATGGCCCTTATTTCTTCTAATGCGACCTATGTTTTGAATTATAATATTCATGTGAATGGCTAATGAAAGTATGCCATATTTTTAGTTTGATAAAGAACTTTTTGAAAAGTATATTTGTATTGCATTTCACCTAATACAGTCACATTACTATGTGCAAGTTGTAAGTCATGCAGCTAAATGCTTATATCTGGCATTGTATTTCAAGAAGCTCACAACCATGTAATATTTTGGATTGCAGCTCGATATTTGCATGGATTATTGAATTCTGCAATATACAGGTTGCCTCGTTAAGGAGTATTGTGAATAGTAATGTGGCTCCATGCTGTGAAGGAAACGAGTTCTGATGAAACGAATAAATCCTGCCTGACATGTTTGTAATAAGACAGCTATTGAACATTTAATTACTGTTCCCAAAAGCTAGCGCTGACTTACTTTCAATATAACAACAGCCTAAAACACATACGTTCTTGCTAAATTGTATGGCTGTCAGAAATAATGTAATCTTTACCACGTATTGCATGCTTGCGTGCTTCTAACAAACTTAGCAAGAGTTTAATAAGGGACACATTCCCTTGGATACAAAATAAGAGACATTGAAATAAAACAGATACTTTGGAATGCAATCTCTCATCTAGCTCTTTTGACCTGTAAATTAAATATGCATAGATATACAGTATGTATATATATATATATATATATATATATATATATATATATATATATATATATATAGACCAGTAGAGATACTGCCGAGGCAGAACATCGGAATTGAAGATAAGAGGAGATCGCGAAGATGAAATCCGGAAGAATTAAATGAACCAAGTGGCACCGGAATGCGACAGGGCGAAACGCTGTGAATCGCGTTGATGACAAGGACGGGTGACAAGGGAAATTTAATGTGGTAAGTGTGGAGATTGGCGGGGGTGTGTGGACGGGTGAAGGGAGGTGCAGAAAGGGGGTAGGGTGGGGTTAGGGGGGTGGGTTATAGGGGGGGGTTAGGGTAGGGGGGGGAGGGTGGGTTAGGTTAAGTGAGTTAGGGTTGTGGGAGTGGGTTTAGTGAGTTAGGTTAGGGGGTTTGAGTGGGGGTGGGTTAGTTAGGGGCGGGTAGAGGGAGTTAGGGTTAGGGGCGGGGTTAGGAGACGTTAGGGGTAGGGTTGCTTAGTGGTTAGACCTTAGTTTTAGGGGTGCTTGGTAGGATTGTGTGTTGTGTGTGTTGTGTGTGTGGTGTGTTGTTTTGTTTTAATTGTTATGTGTTTTGTTTTTGTTTGGTGTGGTGTGTGTGCAGTGTATGGGGTTTCGTGGTTTGTAATTTTTATATTGTGTGGTCGTTGTGTGTGGTGGTGTTCGGAGACTGCTGTAAGTGGTGTCGTGTGTGGTTGTCGGTGTTGTGTGGTTTCGACTATGTCAGGTAGAACCATATATATATATATCAGTGACCTGTTCTACTCACAAACATTGAAACATTGAATATAGCAGGCAAGCTTCTTAGAGATTCACTGAATTATAGACTAGTGTTATTATTTGTTTGATTCTTTGCTGTCCTGCCCAGCCATGCCCTAGTGCATTTACAACATCTCAAAATCTGTCTGGCTAGTTGAGTGATGTACAGACTAGGAAAGCTCACAAACAAAGGCAAAAAAACAAGCTGAGTAACACAAGTCACCACACCACAAATCAGGCAGTTTGAATCGATTATTTGTAAAGCGCTTTTCGTCTCAGGCAATCCCAAGACTTCTTCAGACAAAGTACTAATACACATGCCCCTTCTTATAACTTCCACAATTAAATCAAATGGCACACTATTGGTTAAAAACATCAATTCATTAAGTATGACAAACAGCTCTAGGTCAGGGGCCACACGCCCACCCCTTTATGAGCAGATCACAACACAATATAATATAGTATAATATAAACAGAAATGACTGCTTGCATTCGCCTTATGCATGACACAGTTTCAATCACTAAGCTAAAATGCAATGCCTGCAAAAAACTGCTATGCATTTCAAACTAACTTTCATGTGAAGACATGTTTTACTCCCTAAGTGTAGGTCACAACCCAGTATGAAAGAAACATGCTGCAAACATGCCTGTTTAGTCATAAACATCCACAAATAAAATATCACACCAATTGTTAAAAGCATTAAAACATTAGGTATGCCTAACAGTTTTAGGTTTAAAATTACAAGTCCATCCGCTGTGAACCAGTCACAACTCAGTGTAAAAAGGGACGGATAGCATGCTTTTTGCTTTAAGAGAGAGAGAGTTTTATAATAAACCTTTTGGTGGATTCTTGTGGCTGTTGTTTTTCTATAGTGTGTTCCTGCGTTCTGGTTGTTTTATCTATGCTTTTTGCTTTAAGCATGAAACAATTAAGCATAAAAATAAAAAATAAAAATTAAAAACCTAAAAATCAGTACCTACAAGAAACACTGTCATGCAATACTGACAGACACAGACAAACAACATCAGACCCCTGAATTTAAACTTCAGGTCATGTTTGACCCAATAAAAGAGGGCAAAGACAAGAGGTGCAAGTCCACCAGATATAAACTGGTCACGGCACTGGTCAAACACAAGCTCCAAGCTGATTTGTAATGTTAATCTTGTTTTGACCCTTGTGGGCAAGCCTAACACCAAGTAAGAGAACTGGTTGTCTGCATTTACTTTATACATACAACAGTTATCATTGTAAAACACAATACTCACAGGTTAAGGCTATCAAGGGACACAAGCAAGTATTAAGTCATGTTTGTCATGCTTAATTGTTTCAAGGCTTAATTGTTTCATGCTTAAAGGCAAAAACATGCTATCGGTCCCTTTTTACACTGAGTTGTGACTGGTTCACAGTGGATGGACTTGTGATTTTAAACCTAGAACTGTTAGGCATATCTAATGTTTTAATGCTTTTAACAATCGGTGTGATATTTTATTTGTGGATGTTTACGACTAAACAGGCATGCTTGCAGCACGTTTCTTTCATGCTGGTTTGTGACCTACTCTTAGGGAGTAAAACTTGTCTTCACATGAAAGTTAGTTTGAAATGCATGACAGTTTTTTGCAGGCTGGGATAAACTTTGACTGTCTTACAATAAAACACGTAAGTGGATAAAAAAATAAAAAAATAAAATTATAAGTAATTATAAAATATATTGTAGCATGGAACTGTACTTTTTTTGCTTCTAGGTGATGTTGGGCTTGGCAAGGATACTGTGCATTTGTGTGAAGCAAAGATGAAGTACATTAATGTGGCTAGTAATAAGTGGTGCTAGGCTGGGAAGAGTTACCGGATGTCTGTGTGATACAAAGTGTAAATATATTACTGTGACCATTATTTATGTTTATTACAATCAGACATCTGCATTACAGTCAAGAAAGTATCAATACTTGCTGGTTGGAGGAATTGTCTATGTGTATAAAAGTTGGTGACTGTGCTGCACTTGATCATGTTAAGCATTTGTTAATCTAGCTTTGGAGTATTAATATACATTTGTGTGAAGCAAAGTGATATACTCTGCTGTGGCCATTTTTTAATTCATATCAGAAACCTGAGGTATACCCTGATAGAGCAATAGATATAACTGATGGGTATGAAGGCTGTCTAAGATAAAAGTGACTTTGCCATGCTGCAGTTGTTTGAGCTCAGTTAAGTAGTGAATGGTGTAGCTTAGCAGACTCAGTTCTTCAAAATTGCAATGTATTTAAGTAATCAATGTAAAACAATCATTGCTACAGATTGTGTGCCTGCTTGTTTGTGGAAGTATGAAATACTAGCCCTAAAAGATGGAAAGTCAGTTGCACTAAATCATCATTATTCTGTATGAACATTCTATTAGTATAGTTAGGCTATTGCCACAATTCCAAATCAGGTAATAGAACAAGATTTGACAGCCTTCTAATACTGAAAAGAACAAAGTGGTTAACTGGAAAAAAATAAAATATATATATTAACTGTAACTAACTATAAAATATAAAATCTGCATTCTGTTTGCTTTAATTGATTTGGGGCTTAGGCCTATTGTGTGTTTGTGTGACTCAGAGTTGAAATATAATACAATAACAATTAATAGGTGGTCATAGGCAGGACTACTGTGCCTATGTGAATGAAAGCTGAAACATATTACTGGGTCTATTTTGACCACAATCAGACATATGAGATGTAGACAGACAACAACATTTTTGATAATTGCTGGGTATATGAGCTGTCTTTTTGAATGACTGTGCTGCCACTTGATAAAGTTAAACAGCTATTAATGTGGCTTTGTAGGTTTAATATGTATTGTTGTTAAGCAAGGTGGAATACTTCATAGTGGCCTTATTAACTGTAATCAGTATTTGACGTATATACAACCAATAACATTTCTGTAATTAATGGGTGTAGATGCTGTCTTTTGGGTAAAAGTATATCATTTCTACAACTGTTTGTTGACATTTAAACAGTCAGTGACTTGGCTTAGCAGAAGCAATTTCACAAAATTTAGTACATTTATGAAAATTAGTGTAAAACAATCATTGACATGCCTTGTATGTTTGTATAACAGGTATTGCAGATATGAAAGAGCAGAAGTTGTCCATAATATCTGTCATCTTCCATTGGAGTTGAACATTATAATTGTACACAATAAATGGCTGTTTTTGGCATACTGGACAGAATATTGGTGAAAGCAACTGATCATTGGCAAATTGGCACATGTAGTATTTTTGCTATCTTAGAGTGTCTAGTTTTCTAGTAGAGTTCATGACATTGGCAGCTTTTACATGGAATATGCACCTCCTCATTTCCTCTTTGTGGCCTTTATCTGGGTGATATGGTTTCATCCAACATGCCAAGGACTTACCATAGGTGAACTGGTATTCATCTAAATTGCCTGTAGGTAAGGATGCAAGCTGAGGGGGGAAAAGTGTGTGTGTGTGTGTGTGTGTGTGTGTGTGTGTGTGTGTGTGTGTGTGTGTGTGTGTGTGTGTGTGTGTGTGTGTGTGTGTCTGTGCATATAAAATAATCATAGGCAATTTTATCTGTGCATACAGGCAAACACATGTATAGAGCTTATGAAGACCAAGGAGCTCCAGCATCCCCTAATGTACAAGGGAGATTTGACCATGTATGGGGGGTACACATTCTCAATCTCTGTCCTAGTCTAAAACCAGCCCTGACATTTTTGAGAATAACAAGATGGCAAATCTTAATTGTTTTCCCTGCAGTGTGCACACAAGTACTTCAGCAAGTCTGACATAAAGATAACCGTTCTGTCCATCATTATTTCTTTGGGAAAACCTTCCCTGCTGAAATGTTTAAATAGAACATTTTCCATCTTTTCTGCTTCGGTACAGGAGAAACCTATCACTTTAGAGTACATAGTAGCACAATCTACAACCACCAAGGTGCACCTGTTTCTATTGGTGCATGTGGTACTATGAGGCCCCAGAATATATATATGGTTGGTCCCAAAAACTGTTCTTTAATAACAAGAAAAGGAGTTAAAGCAGTCTGAATGTTATATTCTTAATTTCCAACCTTTTGACTCTGCTCACTTGCCTTACAGTACTTTGTCACCTCTTTTGCAGTACCTGGTCTGTTCACTTTTTGCATACTCCTACTCACTGTATGGTTTATTCCTAGATGGACTGAAAAAGAAATATCATGGGTTATGGCCATAAGTGCCCAATGGTTAGTTCATGGGACTATAGATGGTATCACTTTTCCTGGTATCCCTTATTACAGAGTCCATTCTCTTCATGATAACACCATGTTCCAATATACAAACTTACTCTGATTTTGATAGTCATAAGCCTGCATAGCTATCTGCTTCGGGTTTTGTAAGGTGGCAACTAATTGCAGTGCTTGTTGACAGGAATGTCTTTGTGATTTTCCTCAGTTCCCCTTCCTTACAAAGTCTAATATCCTTCAAGAAATGTGGGTCAGATTTAAGCTTTCTGCTACCAATGATCCCTTCCAGTGAAGTAAGCCCCTTCAGAAGAATTCCAGTACCTTTTGACACCAATACCTCAGATTTAGGCTTGCTTCTGTCATTTAGCTCTTCTTCTGAAATAATGACATCAGTAGTCATTACAGGAGATGCAGAGTCTGGCAGGGGTCACTTTTATGCCTTTCTTATATGTTTGTCCCCATACCAGGCTGCATGTAAATGTATGTATACAGGGTACCGTGTAATCACAGGCTATTTCCTATCAGGACATTTTATTTATTTATTAAGTTATCCATTGATCATTGGTTTAATCCTAGGTTATCATCAAACCTGCCACAGAATTATTTATTTGACCATCCCCCTTCCCAGTCCAAATGAGCCTTTTCCAATGGCAACTAAATTGTGTCCCTCAGATGGTTTTAACTGCAGTGAGCTGACTGGGCAAATAAAGTTGTTGCCTAACAAGTACTGGCTTAACTACAACTGTGCCTGATGTGGTATCCTTCTTAGAAAAAGTTTCTTTATGCTGTACCATGATAGAATTTAGGCTTTTATGATAATCTGTAGCAACTGCAATTTCAAGACAATCCAGCATTACTGTGTGATCCCTGTGGTAGCTCCCACATGTGGTTTTCGTACAACTGGACCATACAAGTCTCATTAAGTTACACTGAAAACATCTGCTCTTAGGATCTTGTTGTGTACTGGAACCAGTGACTACTACCTTTGCCTGTGGAGTCAGATGTAATGGTTTAGATACCACCATGGATATATATATATATATATATATACATATATATATATATATATATATATATATATATATATATATATATATATATATATATATATATATATATACACCCATGTGCAATACTAGGTGAATCCCTCATGTGAAGTTATGCACTGCTCTTTTAAGTGAGGGTACCCTTTTATTTCCATATCTTCAGCTGTGACACACTCTTGATCTGTCAAACAGTCTTTCATATCTTCAAAGCATTAACTGCTTGCTATCTAAGCAGAAGGTCCCCCAGCATTTCATAAGTGGTTAACTGATAACCATTCAAGTACCTATGATAGTTCTTATTTCTGCAATGAAATTACTTATGTTATATATTAGTATTCTATTGTTCTCAGACCATATTTTCTGTAACGTTCAGGTGTGAGCTTAACGCAGTCTGAAAGGGGCACTGTTGACTGTAGTCAACACAATCAGCATCTGATGTGCTACTAACAGCATGCAAGTTTTACCTGTGAGCAGGAGTTAAAATCCTCACGCATTGCCCTAGTTCACTTTTATTCTAATGGCATTTTTTTCAAAAGGCATAAGAAAACTATTAAAATCATCCCCACGTGCTCTTGCCAAAAATGTGTGTAGTTTAATCTTACAGTATTATTCTTTCCACCTCTCAGCACATTCATGCTGTCACTTCTACTCTGTGGCATCAAGCTCTTCTGGTTATTGCTCTCTTTACTGCGCAAGTTACTTTATTCACTTCACTTCTTTAGGAGTCACCTCTTTCTCTCACTACAGTCGGTTTAATTTTACATGCATTTTTATGATCATCTATGGACAGACTGAGTGTTTCTTTAGATGTTTGCTGCACACATGCACTTCCATGTGTAGTGGGCTGAACTTCAGCTGTAACTAAGGGAGTTATTAAGTTATCTTTGTTCAAATGAGTATGTAAGATTCCTTTTGCTCTCTTTTTAACCAGTTCTGCTATCATCTTAAAGTATTCTTCAGAGCTCAAACTGTCAATGTCCTGACTAAAAGGTAAAATAAATGTTGTGCAGTGTATACTGTTGCATAATTTATTTACTTATATATTTATTTGTTGTTTATCATGTGAATGGGTTGGTCCAAAGACCCTTTTCCATCATGAGCCAGGCCCATAAAAACTTAAACATAAAAATTATACAGATAAACATTTGTTTCAATTGTACATTTTGAATGTGAACAGTCGGAAAAGAGAATAAATCACATTGACAGTTGCAAAACTAGAGCATAATTCACAATGGCATGATTGAACAGAATTTACATTAACATAAATCACATGAATCTTCTTCATCTTCCAGCTTTTCTCATTAGGGGTCGCCACAGTGGAACAATGGGTAGTGGAGTTTTACGATGTCGAGTGGCCAGCCCAGCACCCAACCTTCCACAGAAGGCACACTCATGCACACACTCACATCTAGAACCAATTTAGAGTGTCCAATCCACCTGCAGCATGTCTTTGGGATGTGGGAGGAAACCGGAGCACCCAGAGGAAATCCGCGCGACCACAGGGAGGACATGCAGCCTCCGCACAGAAGGCACCCTATCTACAAAACACATGAATATTTTAGCAAATTAACATAAACATGCTAGAAAAATAATTGCATTAACATAATTCACATTGGCAAAAAATATATAATGGGATAAGAGCAGTATAGGAAATATTTTAAAAAATGTTCAGATCATGTAAACAGTATATTCATGAGATGAAATGTTAAACTCCATTTAGTGGTTCGCACTTCTGTTAAAGTTAGATATATACATTGGATGGCAATACTAGTTCTCCTTCATCAAGTACAGTATTTAACAGTATGAGTTAAACTTCTAGATGGAGTTACTTTAGTCAGTGCATTATCATACTACTAGTCACTAGTCAATGCATTATAATACTACTAGTCATTAGTGCATTATGATACTACTAGTCATTAGTCAGTGCATTATAATACTAATAGTAATTAGTCAGTAAATTATAATACTACTAGTAATTAGTCAGTGCATTATAATACTAATAGTAATTAGTCAGTGCATTATAATACTAGTAGTCATTAGTCAGTGCATTATAATACTACTAGTCATTAGTGCATTATGATATTACTAGTCATTAGTCAGTGCATTATGATACTACTTGTCATTATAATACTACAAGTCATTAGTCAGTGCATTATGATACTACTAGACATTAGTCAGTGCATTATATTACTAGCCATTAGTCAGTGCATTATGATACTACTAGTCATTAGTTAGTGCATTATGATACTACTAGTCGTTATAATACTACTAGTCATTAGACAGTGCATTATGATACTACTAGTCATTAGTCAGTGCATTATAATACCACTAGTCATTAGTCAGTGCATTATGATACTACTAGTCATTAGTCAGTGCATTATAATACTAATAGTAATTAGTGCATTATAATACTACTAGTCATTAGTCGGTGCATTATGATACTACTAGTCATTAGTCAGTGCATTATAATACTAGTAGTCATTAGTCAGTGCATTATAATACTACTAGTCATTAGTGCATTATGATACTACTAGTCATTAGTCAGTGCATTATGATACTACTTGTCATTATAATACTACAAGTCATTAGTCAGTGCATTATAATACTACTAGTCATTAGTGCATTATGATATTACTAGTCATTAGTCAGTGCATTATGATACTACTTGTCATTATAATACTACAAGTCATTAGTCAGTGCATTATGATACTACTAGCCATTAGTCAGTGCATTATGATACTACTAGTCATTAGTTAATGCATTATGATACTACTAGTCGTTATAATACTACTAGTCATTAGACAGTGCATTATGATACTACTAGTCATTAGTCAGTGCATTATAATACCACTAGTCATTAGTCAGTGCATTATGATACTACTAGTCATTAGTCAGTGCATTATAATACTAATAGTAATTAGTGCATTATAATACTACTAGTCATTAGTCGGTGCATTATGATACTACTAGTCATTAGTCAGTGCATTATAATACTAGTAGTCATTAGTCAGTGCATTATAATACTACTAGTCATTAGTGCATTATGATACTACTAGTCATTAGTCAGTGCATTATGATACTACTTGTCATTATAATACTACAAGTCATTAGTCAGTGCATTATGATACTCATCATTAGTCAGTGCATTATACTACTAGTCATTAGTCAGTGCATTATAATACTACTAGTCATTAGTGCATTATGATACTACTAGTCGTTAGTCAGTGCATTATGATACTACTAGTCATTATAATACTACAAGTCATTAGTCAGTGCATTATGATACTACTAGTCATTAGTCAGTGCATTATAATACCACTAGCCATTAGTCAGTGCATTATGATACTACTAGTCATTAGTAAGTGCTTTATAATACTACTAGTAATTAGTCAGTGCATTATGATACTACTAGTCTTTAGTGCATTATGATACTTCTAATCAGTCAGTGCATTATGATATTGCTCATTAGTCAGTGCAATATGATGCTACTAGTCATTATAATACTACAAGTCATTAGTCAGTGCATTATGATACTACTAGTTATTAGTCAGTGTATTATGGTACTACTAGTCATTAGTAAGTGCATTATGAGACTACTAGTCATTAGTCAGTTCGTTATGATACTACTAGTCATTATAATACTACAAGTCATTAGTCAGTGCATTATGATACTGCTAGTCATTAGTCAGTGTATTATAATACAACTAGTCATTAGTCAGTGCATTATGATGCTACTAGCATTATAATACTACTAGTCATTAGTCAGTGCATTATGATACTACTAGTCATTAGTCGGTGCATTATGATACTACTAGTCATTCGTAAGTGCATTATGATGCTACTAGCATTATAATACTACTAGTCATTAGTCAGTGCATTATGATACTACTAGTTATTAGTCAGTGTATTATGGTACTACTAGTCATTAGTAAGTGCATTATGAGACTACTAGTCATTAGTCAGTTCGTTATGATACTACTAGTCATTATAATACTACATGTCATTAGTCAGTGCATTATGATACTGCTAGTCATTAGTCAGTGTATTATAATACAACTAGTCATTAGTCAGTGAATTATGATGCTACTAGCATTATAATACTACTAGTCATTAGTCAGTGCATTATGATACTACTAGTCATTAGTCGGTGCATTATGATACTACTAGTCATTCGTCAGTGCATTATGATACTACTAGTCATTAGTCAGTGCATTATAATACTACTAGTCATTAGTCAGTACATTATGATACTACTAGTCATTAGTGCATTATGATACTACCATTCATTAGTGCATTATGATACTACTAGTCATTAGTGCATTATGATACTGCTAGTCATTAGTCAATGTATTATAATACAACTAGTCATTAGTCAGTGCATTATGATGCTACTAGTCATTATAATACTACTACTAGTCATTAGTCAGTGCATTATGATACTACTAGTCATTAGTCAGTGCATTATGATACTACTAGTCATTAGTCAATGCATTATAATACTACTAGTCATTAGTCAGTACATTATGATACTACTAGTCATTAGTGCATTATGATACTACTTGTCATTAGTCAGTGCATTAAGATACTACTAGTCATTATAATACTACAAGTCATTAGTCAGTGCATTATGATGCTACTAGTCGTTAGTCAGTGGGTTGAGATACTACTAGTCATTATAATAGTACAAGTCATTAGTGCATTATGATACTACTAGTCATTAGTCAGTGCATTATAATACTACTAGTCATTAGTCAGTGCATTATGATGCTACTGTTCATTATAATACTATTAGTCATTAGTCAGTGCATTATGAAACTACTAGTCATTAGTCATTTCATTATGATATTACTAGTCATTAGTCAGTGTATTATAATACTACTAGTCATTTTCCAGGTCATTATGATACTACTAGTCATTAGTCAGTGTATTAAGGTACTACTAGTTATTAGTCAGTGCATTATGATGCTACTAGTCATTAGTCAGTGCATTATGATACTATTAGTCATTATAATACTACTAGTTATTAGTCAGTGCATTATGATACCTCTAGTCATTGGCATCACCAACAGTTACAAGTATTTTAACATATTCAATTACACAGACTTAAAATTGGATGTTTCATACTTTAATTTATTTTCGAAGGGTTTGAAATATATTCCAACTTCAAACTTTAATGTTGTAGACAATATATGCCAAATTAAAGTGTATATTAGGAAATTGAACTTGGCTGTTATGTTTAATAATACAGCAAACAAAGAGTTAAACTGCACTAATGAATGTAAGGTTTTAAAAAAGAAAAGTACATATATGCCTATATGTCATCCCACTATAGGGGTATTTGAAAAATCTGTAGTTAAGCAGGTTTATCAGCTAAATAACAAATTAAAGTTTAATAAATACAAACACAATCTTTCGAAAGAAGAACAAGACACCATAACAAACATTAGAAACAATAGAGCTATCCGGGTTATGAAACAGGACAAAGGTGGGGGTATAGTCATTTTTGACCAATTAACATATGCTTCAAGGATTTTTGATATCTTGCATTCCACTGGCAATTATGAAATTGTTTCAGTTAATGAAGTTAATTTGGCCTACAAAAGAATAAATTCTCACATTGAAGAATTTCTTATTGATAGACGTATAACCCTGGACACTTACAATTTTCTTAAGGTTGATCATCCTATAATTGCTACCTTAGTCGGAATTCCTAAAATTCACAAGAATTTGAATGAACCCCCCCCTTTAGACCAATTGTCTCTGGTAGTCGATCTAAAACATTCCCACTGGGAGTAGCTATCGACAATATGTTAAAGCATGTCTGTGACAAAATTTCTCATTTAGCCAAAGACTCATGGTATTTTTTATCCCACTTTCCAACCCATATTTGTAACAATGATATTTTATTTGTAACTATAGATGTCATAGATCTTTTTTCATGCATACCGAAAACTGAGGGGCTAGAAGCATTCAGTCGAAGTATTCATAAATATGCTGACCTTGATTGGGACAAGATATGTCTAGTCACTAACATGATGAGTATAGTGTTAGATCATAACTATATTTATTATGAAGGTGAAATATTTAAACAAACTAAAGGGGTAGCAATGGGTGCTGCTTGTGCCCCTATTTTCGCTAATATGGTAATGTTAGACTGGGAAGAATCTGTTATCTTCCCAAGTGATTTTTATAGATACATAAAATATTATATACATTACCTAGATGACATTTATATATTATGGGATGCTAATGTTGAGATTCTTATGAAATTTATTGATTATCTGAACTCTAGTAGTAGCTTCTTGAAATTTACTTATGCACAAAGTCAAGAAGGACTTGCGTATTTAGATACATATGTATTTATAAAAAATTCCCATTTTTCTTCCAAAATTTACAGGAAGACTACATTTTCTAATAGTTATTTAGAATATTCCAGTAACCACCCTAAGTCTCTTTTGAGAAACATTTATAAGGGACAATTAATTAGAGCTGTAAGAATGACCTCTGACTATTCTGATATGATAGCTGAGGTAACGTATATCACTTCATTATTTTGGGATACAGGCTATGATACTAATATGATGTGTAATACAAGTAGTCAAGTGATTAAAGGATGGGGTACTAGATACATACCATTACTAGGTTTGGAATCTAATAATTTACATTTCACTAAAAACAGTAATGCTATTATTACTAAATCCTCTTCTATTGATTTTTGTAGATTGTGCATTTTAGAATACGGACCATTTTCTTGCAAAGACAAAGAAATTTTAAAAAGTAATTGGAACATTATATTAGCAGATACACAAATAGCGAACATATTGGGGCATCGACCTTGTTTTGTGAACAAAGTGGGCCCTAACATGAAGAGGTTGTTGGAAAATTCCCCTATACAAAAATGCATTACATTTAAGAACACACAAAAATGTGGCAGATGTAACTGGTGTTTTGCTATTAACAATAGTCAAGGCATTAGGTTGAACAATGTGACTAGATCTTTTATTAGATTTAAATCAGGAAACTGTACAACAAAATTTGTTATTTACATCGCCCTATGTACAGTTTGTTCAGCGTTCTACATAGGAAAGACAAAGGGACAGCTAAACAAACAAATTTATGGTCACTTTTATTCCATCAAAAAGAGCGATGAAAAAAATGCTCTTTATAGACATATTAAACAACAAGGGGCTGATCACAAATTTACATTTTCTATAATTGACACGGTTAAAGCTGACCCTAGGGGGGGTGATGAGAAGGGCCATCTATCATATAGGGAAATGTGGTGGCAAATATACACTGATGCAGCCTCCGCCCCAGGTTTGAATGAAAGTATGACTATCAAACCATTATTATATAAATTGAGTTATTAATTTTTATTTTTAAAATTTTTTTTAATGTATTTATTGTGGATAAATATGTGTTTTTTGTATTTAACATGTGTATTTTGTTGTACCTAGTGATACTTAGTGACATTTATCAATTTTTTGTGACAGTGTTGAATATATATATATTTGTTATATTTACTGTATGCTTACTCACTAGCATTTTCAATGTTTTTTAATTATATTTTTGGAGTTTATATTAGTATAAGCAAGGTTAGAGTATGTTAATCACAAAGTATTAATTAAGCATGTACAGCTTTAAAAACTTTTGGCGCAAAATACTTTTTAAATATGGTCAGGAATCCAATATGGCATTCAGTTCTGATGAAGCCTGTATTATTCACGGGTGAAAGCACTCAACCAGTTTTTATAGTTTCTATATCCAGTTATCATGTGGTGTATTGTATGACATTTTATTAAATTTGTGGATCTTTACCAGACGCTGCTTGCACGAGTTACTTCATTATTTTTCTGGCTTCTCAAGCATACATAGTGTGGCGTTAGCAGTTGTCTTTTCCTTTGATGATACTACTAGTCATTAGTCAGTGCATTATGATACTACTAGTCAATAGTCGATGCATTATGATACTAGTAGTCATTAGTCGGTGCGTTATAATACTACTAGTCATTAGTCAGTGCATTATGATACTACTAGTTATTAGTGCATTATGATACTACTAGTTATTAGTCAGTGTATTATGGTACTACTAGTCATTAGTAAGTGCATTATGAGACTACTAGTCATTAGTCAGTTTGCTATGATACTACTAGTCATTATAATACTACAAGTCATTAGTCAGTGCATTATGATACTGCTAGTCATTAGTCAATGTATTATATTACAACTAGTCATTAGTCAGTGCATTATGATGCTACTAGTCATTATAATACTACTAGTCATTAGTCAGTGCCTTATGATACTACTAGTCATTAGTCAGTGCATTATGATACTACTAGTCATTAGTCGGTGCATTATGATACTAGTAGTCATTAGTCAATGCATTATAATACTACTAGTCATTAGTCAGTGCATTATGATACTACTAGTCATTATAATACTACAAGTCATTAGTCAGTGCATTATGATGCTACTCAGTGGGTTGAGATACTACTAGTCATTATAATAGTACAAGTCATTAGTGCAATATGATACTACTAGTTATTAGTCAGTGCATCATAATACTACTAGTCATTAGTCAATGGATTATGATGCTACTATTCATTATAATACTACTAGTCATTAGTCAGTGTATTATGAAACTACTAGTCATTAGTCATTTCATTATGATACTACTAGTCATTAGTCAGCACATTATAATACTACTAGTCATTTTCCAGTGCATTATAATACTACTAGTCATTAGTCAGTGTATTAAGGTACTACTAGTTATCAGTCAGTGCATTATGATGCTACTAGTCATTAGTCAGTGCATTATGATACTATTAGTCATTATAATACTACTAGTTTTTAGTCAGTGCATTATGATACCTCTAGTCATTATAATACAAGTCATTAGTCAGTGCATTATATTACTACTAGTCATTAGTCAGTGCATTATAATACTACTAGTCATTAGTCAGTTCATTATGATACTACTAGTCATTAGTGCATTATGATACTACTAGTCATTAGTCAGTGCATTATGATACTAGTCATTGTAATACTACAAGTCATTAGTCAGTGCATTATGATGCAACTAGTCATTAGTCAGTGCATTATAATACTGCTAGTCATTAGTCAGTGCATTATGATACTACTAGCCATTATAATACTGCTAGTCATTAGTCAGTGCATTATGATACTACTAGTCATTAGTCAGTCCATTATAATGCTACTAATCATTAGTCAGTGCATTATGATACTACTCATCATTAGTCAGTGTATTATGGTACTACTAGTCATTAGTCAGTGCATTATGAGACTACTAGTCATTAGTCAGTACATTACAATACTAGTCATTAGTCAGTGCATTATGATACTATTAGTCCTTAGTCAGTGCATTATAATACTACTAGTCATTCGTCAGTGCATTATAATACTATTAGTCATTAGTCAGTGCATTATGATACTACTAGTCATTATTCAGTGCATTATAATACCACTAGTCATTAGTCAGTGCATTATGATACTACTAGTCATTAGTCAGTGCATTACAATACTAATAGTAATTAGTCAGTGCATTATAATACTACTAGTCATTAGTCAGTGCATTATGATACTACTAATCATTAGTCATTTCATTATGATACTACTAGTCATTATAATACTACTATTCATTAGTCAGTGTATTATGAAACTACTAGTCATTAGTCATTTCATTATGATACTACTAGTCATTAGTCAGCACATTATAATACTACTAGTCATTTTCCAGTGCATTATGATACTACTAGTCATTAGTCAGTGTATTAAGGTACTACTAGTTATCAGTCAGTGCATTATGATGCTACTAGTCATTAGTCAGTGCATTATGATACTATTAGTCATTATAATAATACTAGTTTTTAGTCAGTGCATTATGATACCTCTAGTCATTATAATACAAGTCATTAGTCAGTGCATTATGATACTACTAGTCATTAGTCAGTGCATTATAATACTACTAGTCATTAGTCAGTTCATTATGATACTACTAGTCATTAGTGCATTATGATACTACTAGTCATTAGTCAGTGCATTATGATACTAGTCATTATAATACTACAAGTCATTAGTCAGTGCATTATGATGCTACTAGTCATTAGTCAGTGCATTATAATACTACTAGTCATTAGTCAGTGCATTATGATACTACTAGCCATTATAATACTGCTAGTCATTAGTCAGTGCATTATGATACTACTAGTCAATAGTCAGTCCATTATAATGCTACTAATCATTAGTCAGTGCATTATGATACTACTCATCATTAGTCAGTGTATTATGGTACTACTAGTCATTAGTCAGTGCATTATGATACTACTAGTCATTAGTCAGTGCATTATGAGACTACTAGTCATTAGTCAGTACATTACAATACTAGTCATTAGTCAGTGCATTATGATACTATTAGTCATTATTCAGTGCATTATAATACTACTAGTCATTAGTCAGTGCATTATAATACTATTAGTCATTAGTCAGTGCATTATGATACTACTAGTCATTATTCAGTGCATTATAATACCACTAGTCATTAGTCAGTGCATTATGATACTACTAGTCATTAGTCAGTGCATTACAATACTAATAGTAATTAGTCAGTGCATTATAATACTACTAGTCATTAGTCAGTGCATTATGATACTACTAGTCATTAGTCAGTGCATTATAATACTAATAGTAATTAGTCAGTGCATTATAATACTACTAGTCATTAGTTGGTGCATTATGATACTACTAATCATTAGTAAGTGCATTATAATACTAGTAGTCATTAGTCAGTGCATTATAATACTACTAGTCATTAGTGCATTATGATACTACTAGTCATTAGACAGTGCATTATGATACTACTTGTCATTATAATACTACAAGTCATTAGTCAGTGCATTCTGATACTTGTCATTAGTCAGTGCATTATACTACTAGTCATTAGTCAGTGCATTATGATACTACTAGTCATTAGTGCATTATGATACTACTAGTCATTAGTAAGTGCATTATGATGATACTAGTCATTAGTCAGTTTGTTATGATACTACTAGTCATTATAATACTACAAGTCATTAGTCAGTGCATTATGATACTGCTAGTCATTAGTCAGTGCATTATAATACAACTAGTCATTAGTCAGTGCATTATGATGCTACTAGTCATTATAATACTACTAGTCTTTAGTCAGTGCATTATGATACTACTTGTCATTAGTCGGTGCATTATAATACTACTAGTCATTAGTCAGTGCATTATGATACTGCTAGTTATTAGTCAGTGCATTATGATACTGCTAGTTATTAGTCAGTGTATTATGGTACTACTAGTCATTAGTCAGTGCATTATGAGACTACTAGTCATTAGTCAGTGCATTATAATCCTACTAGTCATTAGTCAGTACATTATGATACTACTAGTCATTAGTGCATTATGATACTACCATTCATTAGTGCATTATGATACTACTAATCATTAGTCAGTGCATTATGATACTACTAGTCATTATAATACTACAAGTCATTAGTCAGTGATTTATGATGCTACTAGTCATTAGTCAGTGAGTTGAGATACTACTAGTCATTATAATAGTACAAGTAATTAGTGCATTATGATACTACCAGTCATTAGTCAGTGCATTATAATACTACTAGTCATTAGTCAGTGCATTATGATGCTACTATTCATTATAATACTACTAGTCATTAGTCAGTGCATTATGAAACTACTAGTCATTAGTCAGTGCATTATGATACTACTAGTCATTAGTCAGTGCATTATAATACTACTAGTCATTTTCCAGTGCATTACGATACTACTAGTCATTAGTCAGTGCATTATGATGCTACTAGTCATTAGTCAGTGCATTATGATACTACTAGTCATTATAATACTTCAAGTCATTAGTCAGTGCATTATGATTCTACTAGTCATTAGTCAGTGCATTATAATACTACTAGACTTTAGTCAGTGCATTATGATACTACTAGTCATTAGTGCATTATGATACTACTAGTCATTAGTCAGTGCATTATGATACTAGTCATTATAATACTACAAGTCATTAGTCAGTGCATTATGATGCTACTAGTCATTAGTCAGTGCATTATAATACTACTAGTCATTAGTCAGTGCATTATGATACTACCAGCCATTATAATACTGCTAGTCATTAGTCAGTGCATTATGATACTACTAGTCATTAGTCAGCACATTATACTACTAGTCATTAATCAGTGCATTATGATACTACTAGTCATTAGTCGATGCATTATGATACTAGTAGTCATTAGTCGGTGCATTATAATACTACTAGTCATTAGTCAGTGCATTATGATACTACTAGTTATTAGTGCATTATGATACTACTAGTTATTAGTCAGTGGATTATGGTACTACTAGTCATTAGTAAGTGCATTATGAGACTACTAGTCATTAGTCAGTTTGTTATGATACCACTAGTCATTATAATACTACAAGTCATTAGTCAGTGCATTATGATACTGCTAGTCATTAGTCAATGTATTATATTACAACTAGTCATTAGTCAGTGCATTATGATGCTACTAGTCATTATAATACTACTAGTCATTAGTCAGTGCCTTATGATACTACTAGTTATTAGTCACTGCATTATGATACTACTAGTCATTAGTCAGTGCATTATATTACTATTAGTCATTAGTCAGTACATTATGATACTACTAGTCATTAGTGCATTATGATACTACCATTCATTAGTGCATTATGATACTACTAGTCATTAGTCAGTGCATTATGATACTACTAGTCATTATAATACTACAAGTCATTAGTCAGTGCATTATGATGCTACTAGTCATTAGTCAGTTTGTTATGATACTACTAGTCATTATAATACTACAAGTCATTAGTTAGTGCACTATGATACTGCTAGTCATTAGTCAGTTTATTATAATACAACTAGTCATTAGTCAGTGCATTATAATGCTACTAGTCATTATAATACTACTAGTCATTAGTCAGTGCATTATGATAATACTAGTCATTAGTCGGTGCATTATGATACTAGTAGTCATTAGTCAATGCATTATAATACTACTAGTCATTAGTCTGTGCATTATGATACTACTAGTCATTATAATACTACAAGTCATTTGTCAGTGCATTATGATGCTACTCAGTGGGTTGAGATACTACTAGTCATTATAATAGTACAAGTCATTAGTGCATTATGATACTACTAGTTATTAGTCAGTGCATCATAATACTACTAGTCATTAGTCAATGCATTATGATGCTACTATTCATTATAATACTACTAGTCATTAGTCAATGTATTATGAAACTACTAGTCATTAGTCATTTCATTATGATACTACTAGTCATTAGTCAGCGCATTATAATACTACTAGTCATTTTCCAGTGCATTATGATACTACTAGTCATTAGTCAGTGTATTAAGGTACTACTAGTTATCAGTCAGTGCATTATGATGCTACTAGTCATTAGTCAGTGCATTATGATACTATTAGTCATTATAATACTACTAGTTATTAGTCAGTGCATTATGATACCTCTAGTCATTACAATACAAGTCATTAGTCAGTGCATTATGATACTACTAGTCATTAGTCAGTGCATTATAATACTACTAGTCATTAGTCAGTTCATTATGATACTACTAGTCATTAGTGCATTATGATACTACTAGTCATTAGTCAGTGCATTATGATACTAGTCATTATAATACTACAAGTCATTAGTCAGTGCATTATGATGCTACTAGTCATTAGTCAGTGCATTATAATACTGCTAGTCATTAGTCAGTGCATTATGATACTACTAGCCATTATAATACTGCTAGTCATTAGTCAGTGCATTATGATACTACTAGTCATTAGTCAGTGCATTATGATACTACTAGTCATTAGTTAGTCCATTATAATGCTACTAATCATTAGTCAGTGCATTATGATACTACTCATCATTAGTCAGTGTATTATGGTACTACTAGTCATTAGTCAGTACATTACAATACTAGTCATTAGTCAGTGCATTATGATACTATTAGTCCTTAGTCAGTGCATTATAATACTACTAGTCATTAGTCAGTGCATTATAATACTACTAGTCATTAGTCAGTGCATTATGATACTACTAGTCATTAGTCAGTGCATTATAATACTAATAGTAATTAGTCAGTGCATTATAATACTACTAGTCATTAGTCAGTGCATTATGATACTACTAGTCATTAGTCAGTGCATTATAATACTAATAGTAATTAGTCACTGCATTATAATACTACTAGTCATTAGTTGATGCATTATGATACTACTAATCATTAGTAAGTGCATTATAATACTAGTAGTCATTAGTCAGTGCATTATAATACTACTAGTCATTAGTGCATTATGATATTACTAGTCATTAGTCAGTGCATTATGATACTACTTGTCATTATAATACTGCAAGTCATTAGTCAGTGCATTATGATACTTGTCATTAGTCAGTGCATTATACTACTAGTCATTAGTCAGTGCATTACGATACTACTAGTCATTAGTGCATTATGATACTACTAGTCATTAGTCAGTGCATTATGATACTACAAGTCATTAGTCAGTGTATTATGATACTACTAGTCATTAGTCAGTGCATCATAATACCACTAGCCATTAGTCTGTGCATTATGATACTACTAGTCATTAGTGCATTATGATACTTCTAGTCAGTCAGTGCATTATGATATTGCTCATCATTAGACAGTGCAATATGATACTACTAGTCATTATAATACTACAAGTCATTAGTCAGTGCATTATGATGATACTAGTCATTAGTCAGTTTGTTATGATACTACTAGTCATTATAATACTACAAGTCATTAGTCAGTTCATTATGATACTGCGAGTCATTAGTCAGTGCATTATAATACAACTAGTCATTAGTCAGTGCATTATGATGCTACTAGTCATAATAATACTACTAGTCATTAGTCAGTGCATTATGATACTACTTGTCATTAGTCGGTGCATTATAATACTACTAGTCATTAGTCAGTGCATTATGATACTGCTAGTTATTAGTCACTGCATTATGATACTACTAGTTATTAGTCAGTGTATTATGGTACTACTAGTTATTAGTCAGTGCATTATGAGACTACTAGTCATTAGTCAGTGCATTATAATCCTACTAGTCATTAGTCAGTGCATTATAATACTAATAGTAATTAGTCAGTGCATTATAATACTACTAGTCATTAGTTGGTGCATTATGATACTACTAATCATTAGTAAGTGCATTATAATACTAGTAGTCATTAGTCAGTGCATTATAATACTACTAGTCATTAGTGCATTATGATATTACTAGTCATTAGTCAGTGCATTATGATACTACTTGTCATTATAATACTGCAAGTCATTAGTCAGTGCATTATGATACTTGTCATTAGTCAGTGCATTATACTACTAGTCATTAGTCAGTGCATTACGATACTACTAGTCATTAGTGCATTATGATACTACTAGTCATTAGTCAGTGCATTATGATACTACAAGTCATTAGTCAGTGTATTATGATACTACTAGTCATTAGTCAGTGCATCATAATACCACTAGCCATTAGTCTGTGCATTATGATACTACTAGTCATTAGTGCATTATGATACTTCTAGTCAGTCAGTGCATTATGATATTGCTCATCATTAGACAGTGCAATATGATACTACTAGTCATTATAATACTACAAGTCATTAGTCAGTGCATTATGATGATACTAGTCATTAGTCAGTTTGTTATGATACTACTAGTCATTATAATACTACAAGTCATTAGTCAGTTCATTATGATACTGCTAGTCATTAGTCAGTGCATTATAATACAACTAGTCATTAGTCAGTGCATTATGATGCTACTAGTCATTATAATACTACTAGTCATTAGTCAGTGCATTATGATACTACTTGTCATTAGTCGGTGCATTATAATACTACTAGTCATTAGTCAGTGCATTATGATACTGCTAGTTATTAGTCACTGCTGAGATAAACCTAGTCAGTGTATTATGGTACTACTAGTTATTAGTCAGTACATTATGATACTACTAGTCATTAGTGCATTATGATACTGCCATGCATTAGTGCATTATGATACTACCAGTCATTAGTCAGTGCATTATAATACTACTAGTCATTAGTCAGTGCATTATGATGCTACTATTCATTATAATACTACTAGTCATTAGTCAGTGCATTATGATACTACTAGTCATTAGTCAGTGCATTATAATACTACTAGTCATTTTCCAGTGCATTATGATAGTACTAGTCATTAGTCAGTGCATTATGATGCTACTAGTCATTAGTCAGTGCATTATGATACTACTAGTCCTTATAATACTTCAAGTCATTAGTCAGTGCATTATGATTCTACTAGTCATTATTCAGTGCATTATAATACTACTAGTCTTTAGTCAGTGCATTATGATACTACTAGTCATTAGTGCATTATGATACTACTAGTCATTAGTCAGTGCATTATGATACTAGTCATTATAATACTACAAGTCATTAGTCAGTGCATTATGATGCTACTAGTCATTAGTTGGTGCATTATGATACTACTAATCATTAGTAAGTGCATTATAATACTAGTAGTCATTAGTCAGTGCATTATAATACTACTAGTCATTAGTGCATTATGATATTACTAGTCATTAGTCAGTGCATTATGATACTACTTGTCATTATAATACTGCAAGTCATTAGTCAGTGCATTATGATACTTGTCATTAGTCAGTGCATTATACTACTAGTCATTAGTCAGTGCATTACGATACTACTAGTCATTAGTGCATTATGATACTACTAGTCATTAGTCAGTGCATTATGATACTACAAGTCATTAGTCAGTGTATTATGATACTACTAGTCATTAGTCAGTGCATCATAATACCACTAGCCATTAGTCTGTGCATTATGATACTACTAGTCATTAGTGCATTATGATACTTCTAGTCAGTCAGTGCATTATGATATTGCTCATCATTAGACAGTGCAATATGATACTACTAGTCATTATAATACTACAAGTCATTAGTCAGTGCATTATGATGATACTAGTCATTAGTCAGTTTGTTATGATACTACTAGTCATTATAATACTACAAGTCATTAGTCAGTTCATTATGATACTGCTAGTCATTAGTCAGTGCATTATAATACAACTAGTCATTAGTCAGTGCATTATGATGCTACTAGTCATTATAATACTACTAGTCATTAGTCAGTGCATTATGATACTACTTGTCATTAGTCGGTGCATTATAATACTACTAGTCATTAGTCAGTGCATTATGATACTGCTAGTTATTAGTCACTGCTGAGATAAACCTAGTCAGTGTATTATGGTACTACTAGTTATTAGTCAGTACATTATGATACTACTAGTCATTAGTGCATTATGATACTGCCATGCATTAGTGCATTATGATACTACCAGTCATTAGTCAGTGCATTATAATACTACTAGTCATTAGTCAGTGCATTATGATGCTACTATTCATTATAATACTACTAGTCATTAGTCAGTGCATTATGATACTACTAGTCATTAGTCAGTGCATTATAATACTACTAGTCATTTTCCAGTGCATTATGATACTACTAGTCATTAGTCAGTGCATTATGATGCTACTAGTCATTAGTCAGTGCATTATGATACTACTAGTCCTTATAATACTTCAAGTCATTAGTCAGTGCATTATGATTCTACTAGTCATTATTCAGTGCATTATAATACTACTAGTCTTTAGTCAGTGCATTATGATACTACTAGTCATTAGTGCATTATGATACTACTAGTCATTAGTCAGTGCATTATGATACTAGTCATTATAATACTACAAGTCATTAGTCAGTGCATTATGATGCTACTAGTCATTAGTCAGTGCATTATAATACTACTAGTCATTAGTCAGTGCATTATGATACTACCAGCCATTATAATACTGCTAGTCATTAGTCAGTGCATTATGATACTACTAGTCATTAGTCAGCGCATTATACTACTAGTCATTAGTCAGTACATTATGATACTACTAGTCATTAGTGCATTATAATGCTACTAGTCATTAGTCAGTGCATTATGATACTACTAGTCATTAGTCAGTGTATTATGATACTACTAGTCATTATAGTACTACAAGTCATTAGTCAGTGCATTATAATACTAGTCATTAGTCAGTGCATTATGATACTATTAGTCATTAGTCAGTGCATTATAATACTACTAGTCATTAGTCAGTGCATTATGATACTACTAGTTATTAGTCAGTGCATTATGATACTACCAGTCATTAGTCACTGCATTATAATACTACTAGTCCTTAGTCAGTGCATTATAATACTACAAGTCATAATCTCTCTAGGACTTGCACACTATTTCACCATGGAAATTTTTGGAGAGGGATGATTTAAACTGTTGAAGAAAATTTTGCCTTTATATATGAGGAAGGAGTTGTTCTAAAGTGAAAAGCCCAATTTGGACAAGGCACGTGAATTGGGCCTTATGCTGAGTGATTACATGATTTCATGACTACTTCTTTGGCAAATAAGCCAGTTACCTGACATGGAGTTTTCTCATTAACAGTGGACAGTGACCTTCAATAAAATCTTTATGTTTCAGTGTACTTAGGAGGTAAGTTGATCGTTCAGTGACAGGCAGCCTATTTAGCTTTTTGAAAGTTGCAATAGTGGGTAAGACGGTCTGCAAGCAACTTGAATCTATGCAGTCTGCCACCTATGAGTGTTCTAGGTATAATGGAAGACTAGAAATGGTAACCCATATGTCACTTGTGGAAGAAGTACATTTTTACAAATGATACATGTGCAATAGAAGAGAGGAGATGTGATATTCTGTAGCACAATTTTAACTGTGTTAGGACTTCATTCACAGGTTTATAGGTAGGTACTAGGCTATCATCCCAAAGGCCTATGTAAGCCTAGCCAACAAGGTTCCCTGGCTTACACCACCCAAGAAAGTTATTTTCCTGTGTCACTGTCGAGCAGAGACATAGAAGTGATCCCCAGGGTGTATTTCCTATTTCCCATCCACTCATCAAGATTTTTATTGAGGAGTGCTAATGAAGAACTTTGCTTGACATAGATGGGTAGCCTGTTCCAGAGTATGGGAAATCTCTGGGACAGGAATCTATCCCTCCAGCATGTTCTGTTTGTTGTGGTGACAAGGTTTAGGTCCCTAGAGCATGTAGCTCAGAGGGATTGGGATTTCTTTAACTATTTTCTTTAACGTTCTTTAACTTTCATTAACTGTTAACTTCAATACAGATGTTCATTCATGACAGGACAGTTTTTTCAGGTTTCAAAAATACGGCTTATGATATATTCATACAGCTGCAAACCAAATATGTTACAGATGGGGTGCAAATCCCATGGCTACCACCAGGATATGTCAGGAACAGGGGTATAAGCCTTAAATCCAACTCCACTGTCACAAACTAATATGAGGTGTAATAGTTATAGAACCTAAAGTTGCACCACTGGCACCTATTACATATGCAAAAGATAAAAAACTTTAAGACATAATAGCAGATGTGCATTACTGCGTTTGGTTATAACTGATATTAGTCATGACCAGATCAGCTTTACACCTCCACCTACAGATCATGGCTATAATCATTGACTCCAGAGAATTTCTCTGACTTTAATCTGAGTCCATTGCCTTCTAGTTCAACCTGACCAACAGTAAATAAGACTTAAAATTAAATGCAGATACTTAGTTTTTAATGTACCTACTGGCAACCTAAGTATCTTATACTCTCATATTGTCTATAAAACTAACTGCATAATAAGGACAACCTACCCACTGTGAGCACATTATCAGGAACGCCAGCCCCCCACCTTCTGTCCTCCTAGTTATTTCTCTGCACCATACCCAGTTCTGACTCTTAAGGAACTATTTTAATTTTCTAAACCCCTGGCTAAAGTTATCTCTCCCTAACTCTATTATATTTCTTTATTACCCCAAGTTTTACTATCCATCCCTGGCTCTCTAACCTCTGGTTAAACTGTTTTACTTACTGCTATGTCAGTGAACTGAAGGTCCCAGCTCTTTTAAATCTTACTTCTTGCCCATTACCCTTGCAGACTCTAACTTTCAGTTTCCCACTTAATACATGGCCACAAACTGCCCCTGAAACAAGATTGTCCTGACTGATTGTTTTCTCTGCTGTCCTCTGTTCCAGGTATGGGCCCTGCTCCATTCAGTCTCGTTATGCTCGGGCTCACTTCACTCATCTCCCACCCCCCCATATCATTTCCTTTATAGCTAACCACAAATCTTGCCTCCCCCCCTCATGCCCATCCCCTTCCTGTCTCTAAGGTACCACCAACAGCCTATTCCTAGCACAGCTTACTTCTTTACACCTGATTTATACCTCCACTCTTGGTAACATACTACAGACTCCTACTGCTACTTACTAACAAATCCTAGACTCTGAACTCAATTCAAACTCATCCAACTACCTATTAACTTAACCATAACACCTCCCTCCCTCTCCAAAGATGACACTGGCAACAACTTCTGTCCTATGTCTACCACCACTTCTCTTTCTTCACATTGTCAGATCTCCCCTTCCACTATTAACCCCATCCATAAAATCCCCACTTACCCACTTCCTAACATCTTCTGTCACCCTCAGCAACCTATACTCATCACTGCATCTATCCTTCCAATAAGTATAAAGTCATGTCCAACCCGGAATTAATGGACATGCTGCACCTCAAAAAATCCAAATCCCATCGAGCTACGCGTTTGAAATACTTGAACCTCAGCACTGAAATAAATAGGGCATGCTGGAGGGACAGATTCATAACCCAGAGGCTCCCTTCACTCTGGAATAAAATCCCAGTACAGGTTAGGCAGAGTCCCTCATTGACTCTCTTCAAGAGGAATCTTGATGAGTGGATGGGAGATCGTAGGTTTACCCCGGGTATCACTTCTGTGTCACTGTTAGACAGAGGCACAGTATACTAACCTCGAAAAAGGGCATAGCAAAATTAATTTAAAATGTGTGGCGAAAGCCAAACACTCTGGCTAGGCTTATAAATCCCTTGGGCAGATAGCCTAGTATGAACCTATGAACCTATAAATATACCACTTCCTAAAATAAAAATCCCTCCCTCCAGCCCCCTCACATCTAAGGATAAATCAAAACACTTTCATAACTACTCACTACAAATTAAACCTTACTATTTCCCTAGAACCCTGCTCTTATCTGGTGACATACATCCAAATCCTGGTCCTACTATAAACTCTACCACCCCACAAAATACTACCCCCAATCTTAGCCCACTATCCATAACTAATAAGCATATCTCCTTCTATCCTATCAGTACTCGAAACATCCTTAACAAACTCAGCCAATTTCATGCACAGGTATTGAATTACACCCCAAATATAATGTCTCTAACTGAAACTTGGCTTAAACCCCAAAATCACGATCAACACATCCTCCCTCCTGGATATAACATACTTTGCCAAGATCACCTAAATAAAAAGGAGGTGTTGTTGTCATAGTTTACTCAAATAACCTCACTCTCTCCCATACCAAGCAATCCATCATCTCCTTTGCACCTGCTGAATTACTAGTAGCCAACCTTAAACTTAATGACTATACCACCATCACAGTAGAAGCCATATACATCCCACCAGGGGACAACATTCCCCTACTGGAAAATATACTCTCTTACCTCTCTCTAAACTTTCCCAAATGAAACCATCCTTCTTAGGGACATTAACATTAATTGTCTGAACCTCAACAATCTAAACTCACCATAACACATAAATCTCTATGGATTTACTCAACTAATCACTAAAACTACCCATTCTAATTACTCCCATTCTCAAAGCTCCCTGATAGATTGGATACTTGTATCAAATCCTAGCAAATATCATAACCCTGAAGCTCTACCTGACTCCTTGAGTGATCACTCACCTATAAAAGTGCTCAGATATACCACCTATCCCCCTAAACCACACCAGTTTTTCACCTGCTGCAAACTCTCCAACTATAGCTCAGATATATTTCGAACCCTTCTCTCTAGTAGAAACTGAAATTTCCTTACTCAGCTCCCACTGGATGAATCAGTCAATGCCTTCAACTCAACCTTCCTTAACATTTTGAATTCTCTAGCCTCACCCAAAACAGTTTGGGTAAAAGCTAACATATCACCTTGGTTATCTAAAACCACCCATACCTACACGAAAAAAAAGATAGGGCTTGGAAAATATGGATACAATCTAAATTTTCAACTGACCTGCAAAAGTACAAAGAACTTAGAAATCTAACCAACAAACTCATCACCAAAGACAAAAAAGATTGTTACTATAATCCTCCTAAAACTTTAAAATCTGACCCCAAAACATTCTGGAATGCTATCAGCCAGATACTATATCCTGGAAACCCAACTTCATCAAACCCATGTTCCGATAGGTCAGCTGCAGAGACTGCCAACTCTTTCAACACCTATGTTACTGAATCAATTTCCAAACTTTTTAACCCTAACCCCTCAAACAACAATACTTCAAACCCCGCTGTACCCCCTTCAACCACTAACTCAGTAAACTCCTTCTCTCAAGCCTGTCTCTACTATGTCAAAACTTTACTAAGCTCAAACCCTGCTGTGTATCTGCTGACAATATCTCTTCATATTTTCTCCAGATTGCTGCACACTCCATTGCTATGCCTATATCTATCCTAATCAATCGCTCCATCTCTGAGTCCAAAGTCCCATCTATCTGGAAACAATTTTATACTCTTCCTATACATAAAGGAGGTAACTCCACAGAAATCTCTAACTTCAAACCAAACACTATCCTCACCCCTCACTCTAAAGTCCTAGAGAAATGTATACACAAACGAGTTATGCATTATCTCACACAGGAAAATCTACTCACCCCACACAGCACAGCTTCCAACCCAAGCACAGCACAACTACAGCTCTACTATCCTTTCTCAACACTATAACTCTAGCCAAAGACAACCATAAGCTCATATCCTGCCTATTCCTTCACCTCTCAAAGGCTTTTGACACTGTCTCCCACACTCTACTACTAAAAAAAACTTACAGGCCTAAACTTCTCCTCTGATGCAGTTTCATGGTTCTTTAGCTATCCCACTGAAAGACAGTTATAAGTAAGATGTGAGTCTGTGCTATCCAATCCTCTATCAGTTAAAACCAGTGTCCACCAAGGATCTATTCTTGGGCCACTGCTCTTTAATATTTTCACAAACTCACTTCATACCTCTTGTTCTCAGTCTACCCTCCTACAATATGCTGATGACAGTCATCACCATTGCTAACTCACCCTCTGCACTCCTATCAACTAACCAAACATCATTCAATGCTGTTGAGACATGGCTGACTAATAACCATCTCACCCTCAACCCCAAAAAACAAAATTGCTACTCTTCCTGCCTAAATCTGCAAACCATATCAAATCTTCCTTCTCTATAACCTCCCTAAACAATACTCATATAGAAGTTGAAACCAGCGCAGAACTACTTGGAATTACCATTGATGACCAACTAAAATTTGATCAACACATTAACTATTGTATCAAAAAAAAAACACCAAAAGCTAGGCCTCTTGTATTGAAACAAAAAATACCTCACCCCTGAAGCTAGAATCTCTCTTACGCATGCCTACCTTCTACACTGCCTTACATATTTTTCCCAAATACTAATAAATTTGAACACTACCCTACTAACCAAATTAGAATCAACCTATCATAAGACTGCCCAATTCGCAACACAACAACCATATAAATCCCACCACTGTCTCACCTTAAAACACCTGAACTGGCTCGAACTACCTCATATGTTACTACAATCTCAGCTCCAGATCACACACTCCATTCTATATCAGCCTAAATTTTGCCCAAGTCTATCACCCCTCATCTCCCACTATTCCCCTACCAGACATCTCCAAAGTGCTTCCCAAGACCTATTAAATATCCACAAACCAAAATCCAGGACAGGATGCAACTTATATAGCTACCACCCCTCTTATCGCATGGAACAAATTTCCACTCATAATAAAGAACCTGACCCACCCCAAACAAGTCAAATTAGGCGCCAAATACTACCTTAAAAAACACTGGATCAGCTAATGTATGCATCCTCCCTGACCTCCACCTACCCACACACTACTCTTTCATTTTATCTCACAAAAATCAGCATGCACAACTTGCAGCCTTGAACATCTTATGTTTTATAATGAAACCTTCTAATCCTTCCTCATACTTAGCCTACTGAACCATAGATTAGCTAATTTTCTTATGCAACCCCCCAAACTATTGCTATACAGTGCTTACTGAACCTGAGATTAGCTTATATATTAAACATACAAATTATTTACTTACTATATTTTTTCTGTTGCTGATCCAGCTGTTTATTGTATTTTCTATGTTTTTTTGTCAACATCTGTTTATAACTTGTAACTTCTAGTAAATTCTTTACTGTTATGTCTAGATTTTTTGGCATATGATGGAGCTTTTCTCCCCGGGCCTCTAATGAAAAAGGGCTTTCGCTCAGTCAGACACTCACGGTCAACAAATGTAAAATAAATAAATAATACACACACCTTCACAGTGTTTCCCGGGGGGGGGGGTTCAGATATCATACCCCTTTCTTGTACTCATGGCATACACTGTTACCATTCAAGTTATTGATCTGGTACCTAAATAATAATTACTTAACTCACTTCTTATGAGGCAATTAATATTAGGTTAAACTGGCTGATAGCCAAGTTCTCTACATCAAAAAAGGTGAATACCATCGGGCACGCAAGTGCTGTGAGGATCCCTTTCACTAATATTAAGATGTCATGCACAAGCTGTTTCAAAGAATATAAAGCTGAATGCTTTTCTTTTGAAAAAGATCTTCTATATGTCAGCATTGCTGCTGATTAAGGGAAAACAATGAAATCATGTATATGGATAACTCTAACTGCATATGCTGTTGTTATTTCCAATTGCCTTTTGTAGATGGCTAAATCCTCAGGATGAAAATTAAGTCTCATTATTCTATGATTCAGAAAGCCTTTCTTTAAATTCTTCCACAAGTTACAAATTCTTTAGTCCAAATAAGGGTACCAGACAAAAAGAATGAAAAGAATAGCAGCAACTCAAATTCAATACTCTCTGCTAAGGTTGGAGAGAATTATTGATTGTAAATAACAGTCCACAACAAATAGAAAGAAAAGAACAGCAGCGGCTCAGATTTAGTACTTTCTATTAAAGTTGGAGAGCATTATTGAGGGAAAATAACACTCCACAACAAAAAAAGAAAAAAAGCACAGCAGCAACTGCAACTGGTTCAATAAACTCCACAGAGGCTAGATATGTTTAAGCACAAATAGAATCAGGGGGGGTTGAATAAAGCCTGCTCAGTCATTTTTCACTCTGTTTGCATCACAGTGTGATATGCACACAGAGATGAAAACTTTTAGATTCAATAAATGCCGTGTATAGTCTCCCACCATTGTGCAAACAAGGTAAACAGCATGGCATGCTAATTACAGCATAAGCAGCTGAAATGCATGCTAATTAACCAATCCAACATGGTTTAGCTATTCAACAAGCAATAAAGCATCTGTGTAGACTCCATGCTGGTTTTTCCTGTGGATTCCAAAACTTTTGGAATACAGAAACAGAAAGGAGTCTACACAGACAGACTGTTAGGGGCTGCTGCTGCTTTAATTCATTTGTATGTGCTACAGGCTGAAGCCAATGCTGCTGCTGAGGCTAATAGATTTAGGCTAAGAAGGAGATAGTTTTCAGGCCCAGTTTACCTTTTTACCACCTATATGATATGGAAATTGTGGAACATTACAGGTGGAAAGGGAAACACTACAAGAACTCTGAGACCTCTGCTGTCATCAACTCAGAGCCAGAGACAACTGAGGGGAACACATTCCAGCAGGGATACTCCACCATTTTCTGAATGCTATGTTCCAACATGCCAGTGACCACATATATTTTCCCCATAGGTCTGAGGGGATGGTCAGAAATATGCAGGAGTTCTACCATGTAACATACTACTCTGAAGTAGTGGGTGCCATAGATTATACACAGATAGAAATTAAGGCAATACCAAAGGAAAAGTGTAGGCTCTACAATAACAGAAAGGGCTATCACTCTATCAGCTGCCAAGTTGTGTGTATTGCCAAAGGAATGATCTTGAACATGTGTCCTGGAAACCCTGGGAGTTACCACCACTCCCATTTCTGGCACACCTCCCAATTGCACCAGATGTTTGCTAGGGAGAATCTGCAGGGGCATTTACTGGAGGATGCAGGTTATGTGCCCATCAGCAATGCACACACACCCATGGAAGAATGCCATAATGAGGCATGCACTCAAACAAGAAATATCATAGAGCATGATTTTGAGCTGCTGAAGTCACAGTTCTGGTGCCTTGATACTTCTGTGGGAGCACTGCAGTACAATCCATGGACATGTACAGAAATATTCACATTATATGCCAAAACATAATCCTGAGAAAACAGCTTCAGCAGGATCAGCAAAGGGGAGAAACACACATCCCACCACCAATGCAAGGGTCACCACAGCCACAAGCAGATGAGGAGCCACAGGGTGACCAAAGATGTAGGCATGCTCAGTATGCCCTTGCACTGGCTAAGAGACAATGCATAGCACACTCACTCACCACCTAGGGGCCTAAAACCTTTCTCCTACTCACATGCACCTAGTAACACTGATGTCAGGCAACAAACACAACCTTTACCTCCCAGTGTGTTGGCTGTGTACTACTTGTATCAGACAGAGTCAGACCTGAACTAAAACTGTAACAACCACTGCATTTGCGAGATAAGTCCTGAACCTGGAGTATGTTGTTGTTTGTCTTTTGGCTTTTCCCGGTTAGCGGTCGCCAGAGCGGAACTCTCGTTCGCTAATGATTGGCAGTAAATTTTCATGAATGCCAAAGTGCCAGCTTGACATTCAACCTTCAATGAAGGCATACCCATTTACGCATGTCTTTCGAACGCCCACTATACCAGTGGGAGGACATGCAGACTCCACACAGAAGGCACTCCCCGCACTCCAGCCAAGAATAGAACGGGAGAACCTCTTGCTGTGAGGTAACAATGCTACCGCAGTACCACTGTGGATGTTCTGAACCAGGAGTATATTGTTTACTAATATGACTATGTGGCATATCCTTGTATTTCATTACTTGGTCCAGTAAGCTAGTAAAAGGTGGGAGTTCTATACAGAACTTACATTAACATGTGACAGCAGAGACTTATTTGACTTATGTGTGTCCATTACTAAGTAATAGGCCTTAGGCATCAAAGATTCACACAGTCACACCTCTCAAAAGTACTGATGATCACTGCATGCCCTCAGTTTAGCACCATATGTTTGTACTGGAAAATGATTAAAGAGAGAAGTTAGAAAGTAATGATATACATTACAATTTCTGACTTCACAACCCTCACAAGATCATTCACTATAAAGGTGGGAAATGTGGACGCTATTAACTGTCTAGCTTTCCGAGGCCAATATAAGTCAAAGGTACAATTACCAGTTCAAAAACACAAATGCAGATATACTAAGCACTAAGTTAGCTGTGCACTCTGAACATCAGACACAGAGCTTTTGTATCCCAGAATCCAAATGATAGAAAACAGGGATATGGCCCAATTATCATCACTTGCACATGATGTTGTGTGAGTGGGCAGGAAGCCTAGGCTGACACAAAAGGTTAGTGAGTGTGTGTGAGTAAGAAAGAAAATAATTCAGACATGTAGATAAACCAACAAACAGACAGTGCTACAAAATGAGAAACTGTTGTGTGTGTCTGTATGGGTCCTGCAAGTGAAATTGGGGTGTGTGTGTCTGCATGAACACAACCAAGCTCTGTGCTGGCTCTACATCTTGGCATGTCAGACAGGTGTGAGCTGTACATGGTTGAGGGGGTAGTTCATTGTTGACATCCCTAGCCAGGAGGACTCGCTCTGCCAGGAGCTGCACTAGCACATCCACTTCCAAAGTCAGATGCAGTGATGCTACCTGAATGTGACTGATGTCAGCTAGATAAGCTACCTTCACAGGTATGGCCAGGACCACAGCCCCATGGCCTGCCTTGACTGGGTGTGGAGAGCATACTCACTGATGGAGCATTGGAAGTACTGTTACTATGGGAACATGATCAGGTATGGCAACATTGGCTGACAGCAGATGATGTGGCAGACCTATACCCATGAGGATGTCATTCCTCTCCCAGCTGACATTCCATCACAGACACTGCTTGTTCCAACATGTCATTCACCTGATCCAGTGAATCGGCAACATGGTAGTGGCAGTCATGCATGTCGGACTGTGCCACATCCACAACCCTGAGTATTTGTCTGAAGTCCCTATGGGAATGTGCCTGTGCCTCCATGAAGGCATTAAATATATGTTGAGTGGCACCGGAACAGAGTGCACCAGGTGGTGGAGGGTCAGCAGGGCCCCTCCAAGCCAACACTTTGACTAAGACCAGACTTAACAGGAGCTAAAGCTGCACAAGCCACACTTTCCTGATCAATATCCTTGGCCTTCACCTGAATATCTGTGGTCTCACTGGACTGGGTAGGCATAGGCCTACTGGCTGTGTCTGATGGGAATGCAGGGGATGGCTGTATGTCAACCTCAGTGTCAAATTCAACCCCTGACCGTGCCTTAGTTTGGCCACAGTCATCATCAGAGTCTGCTGATACACTGACATCATGTGGCACAGGGCCCACACTTTCGCTGTCATGATCACCTGTGATAAAAAGCAAGAAATACAGGAATAAATTAATACCTGCACTACCATAGTGCAATATATGCTAAAAATCTAACAGTGGTGCCTCTATTGCAGACATTACAGAAATACACACAGCAGGTCTGAGATCAGCATCATACACTACAATATTTCTTTAAACTGCTCAGTGGTACTGACATAAAAGTATTTGCCTTACCATCTGCAGATGAGATACTTTTCTGTAGTCCAGATGGTCCTGGAAGAATTTAAGCAAGAGCTAAGTGCAACACCATCACAATTAACAGTAACACAGGGGGTGATACATTTACCTCTTTATATATACATTAACTATAATTTCAACAAGAACGTGGCTGACAACTCTAACCTAGCTTATGACTGCAGCATTCTTCAACCCCACCCATCCAAAAAAGACATGTCACACAGAATTAACTTATTGATTTCAATTGTTTTACTATACAGTAGTACACAGCTGTTCAGATAGCAAAGCCTACCTGGAAGTTCCTCCTGGGATGTGCTTGCTGTCTCAGAAACTGTTGCTCCAACATCCAGAATATTCTGTACTGGACTCTCCTGGGAGCTGTCTGGATCTCTGATATTAGACAGGAACTCTTCATTGGGGTTAGTAGTGGTTCCCAAGCAGGCCCTCCCATGGTAACCATCTGGTCGTGGCCCACTGTAGCTGCTCTCCTCCGTGCAGAAGTGATCATGTCAGTGGTGTTGTGGCACACCTGCTCGTATGTCCTGCCATGCCCACCCACAGTAATGACATTATCCTCTATCTGCCACCATATTCTCATCCTGTATAGCATATCTCCATATCCCCTTTTCAGCAGAAAAGGACCGTGTTGCCTAAAGCCATCTACAATCACTTGATTCTCAGCAACGGTGAAGGTGGGTCTCCATGGATTGACATACCTGGGTGGCATACTTGCAGATGTCTTAAAAGACAACAGAAGGATAATACACATAAGTATCACATAACTACAAAATAATTGTTTCCAGATAAAACAGAAAAGGTAGCCAGTCAGTATTACCCACTGGTGAAACATAACACAGTCTAGAGATGTGAAATACTAACAACAGGCAGGATGTAAAGACAAGGAGAGTAACAAGATCACATGTCACAAAACAAGGAGAGTAACAAGAGCAACATGTCACAAAACAAGGAGAGTAACAAGAGCAACATGTCACAAAACAATGAGAGTGACAAGAGCAACATATCACAAAACAAGGAGAGTAACAAGAGTAACATGTCACAAAACAAGGAGAGTAACAAGAGCAACATGTCACAAAACAAGGAGAGTAACAAGAGCAACATGTCATAAAACAAGGAGAGTAACAAGATCAACATGTCACAAAACAAGGAGAGTAACAAGAGCAACATGTCACAAAACAAAGAGAGTAACAAGAGTAACATATCCTTGTTTGTGACATAACAGTAACTCATCTTTGTTCCCTCCAAAAGAACAGTCCATCCTTGTTTGTGCTGTAACAGTAAATCAGCTTTCCTCCCTCCCCAAAACAACACCCCATCCTTGTTTGCACTACACAGCAGCTCACCATTGCTCCCCAGAAAAGAACAGTCTATCCTTGTTTGTGCCATAACAGTAACTCATCTTTGCTCTCCCCAACCAAGATAACAGGCAAATGACCCATTTTGCTAACAAGCCATCTTTGAAATGCTTAAAGTGCTATCAAAGGACCTGTTCCCTGAAACATTTGTACATATTTATCACACAGCATTCCATTTTCATATATTGGGAATCATGTATAATTCTGAAATGTCTTGATAAACATGCCCATGCCATCAACACACTTCCATCTAATGCATACAGCTAAAACTGTAAAAGCCTTTGCTTCAGATTTTTCTTAAATACATTCCAGCATACATAGTATGTAGGTCACAGAATGGAAGCATACTTTCTGAAATTCACTAATCATCTGCACAGATAAATCCTGAAGAAAAAGGGTTTTTGCAGTCTTCCAAACATATAAAACTCTCCTCACCATCAGTTTGCCTAGCTGCACAGTTGTCATTTTATATGGTGTAGATTTAGGACTGTTAGCATGGTGAAGATGCATGTGAGGTATGAACTCATTAGAACTGCTGAATCACAAAAACTTGGGTAATAAACACAGTGCAAGCACTCCCTCAGTCTTTTTTTTTAATGGCTTGCAACTGTAAATGATTAGTGGTTGGGAAAAGGAAAGCACAACATCACTTCTGTCTGCCTTACTTCCACTGTGTGTGTGTGTGTGTGTGTCCACTGTGTGTGTGTGTGTGTGTGTGTGTGTGTGTGTGTGTGTGTGTGTGTGTGTGTGTGTGTCAGGTTAGATCTGCAAAGTGTTAGATGTAAGGTTGGAAATGTAAGTAAGCAGCACACAAGTCACAGGTGGTGTTCCTTAACATCAAACGTGCCATTCATTTGTTGGCAATTGCTTATGATATTATATCCATTTAACATCTTTGCATATTTTAAGACCAATGATATAGAATGGCTTACACTCTGCATGTCTCAGATTACTGCTCAAATAAATGAAGACTGGCCAACAAACACGGAAATGTAAGATGAGATGTATATTTGCAAGCAATAATCATAGGTTTATAGTTCATAGGATGATACTAGGCTATTGGCCCATAGGTCCTTATAATGATAGCCAAGAATTTCACCCATGTTCCCACAAAGTCAGCACCTGTTCTCCCTGTCCAGCAGGGACACAGGTGGGATCCCAGGGGTATATTTTCTGTTTCCCATCCATTTGTCTAGGTTCCTCTTAAAGAGGACTAGTGAGGTACTCTGCTTGACATGGAGAGGAAGTCTATTCCACAGATGGGGGAGTCACTAGGACACATATCTATCTCACCAACAAATTCTATAAATGCCACATCTATAAATATCAAAGACCAGGTTGAGACCTTGCATGCAGGTTGCACCAGTGGTGTTTGACTTAGGCATATGCAGCAACTCCATCAAGGCTGAGTCTGAGATGGCCTTGTATGCCAGAAACAGGTCACCTCTGAGCAATCTGTATGAGACTGAGTGGAGGGACAGGGCTTTTATCCTATCTAGCCATCTTCTCATCCAGAAAAAAGAGGCCATTGCTCCCCACTACTTATCACTCATTAGACCCATTATAGAGTACAAAGCCCCTTTTGGTATGTACCTCACAAGACATCTACAACAACTGAAAAGGCCACAGAAATACCTCACAAAGAGGATTACTGGCCTCAAACAGATGCCCTATGCAGACCATCTAAAAAAACTCCAGCTTTACTCCATCGCATATCGCCTACTCAGTGGCGATCTCTGCCTAACATACAAAGCTATGTCAAACCCAGAGCTGTTGGATATGCTCCACTTAAAGAAATCCCTCCGAGCTACACATTCTAGGGACCTAAACCTTGTTACCACAATAAACAGAACATGCTGGAGGGATAGATTCCTGTCCCAGATACTTCCCATAGTCTGAAACAGACTACCTATCTATGTAAACAGAGCTCCTCATTAGCACTCTTCAAGAAAAATCTTGATGATTGGATGGGAAATAGGAAATTCACCCCAGGGATCACTTCTGTGGCTCTGCTCGACAGGGGCACAGGAAAATAATTTTCTTGGGTGGCAAAAGCCAGGGTACATTTTTGGCTAGGCTTATATAGGCCCTATTAGCCTAGTACCTACCTATGAACCTATGAATCTGTATAAGATAGGTGTTTGAGACCCTGGATTTTTCTGGTCATGACAGGTTGTGTGATCACTAGGTGCACTGCATCCAAAACTAATACATGTACAAATAACACTTGTATGGTTTAATATCAATGTAGATGCTGTTGCAGTTTGTTGTGTGCATATTGATTTAAATTCTTTGTTGCAAAGCCAGACCTATGAAGAAATATCTAATGTGTACTAAGATTTTCTAGTGTGTATGTCATAGATTGCTTTTCCTCATTTCAGGTACTTCTCCCTTTTTTTTTTTTTTTAGGAGTGGCACTGTTTGCATGATGCACTAATTAGTGCAAACTGGATAACTGGCCAGACAGGACCAAGACAGAAAAGGGATGAATTAAATTAATACTGTTAGGCATCACACAAACCTGCTAAATGATGTTGAATGGTGGTTAATAGCAAGACCTTATGAATCATGAGTAAAATAGGCAATGTCATGAAACTAGTCCTCTGGCAGCAGGTATAAGTGTAGGGCTGAAGTACAGATGGAGTACTAGTACAGGGTGTGCAACCTTTGTTTTACTGTTGTGACATTACAGTTTATTGTTTTCTCAACCTTCTTGTGGCAACAGGTTTTAGTGTAAGACTGCTATACATATGGTCCTGGGTTCGAATACAGCATATTCCATGCATTTTTACTGCTATTCCTTATCCCATTATACTCACTCTCACTTATAGCACTTGACATGGTGCTGTAGCTGATATTAATTATATGTATATGGGCTGAGGCACTAGTATTGTGTCAGTTATGTATGTATTCATTTATCCGTGAAAAATCACATTTATTTTGAACTGTATGACTGTGTGTATATTGTGTACTATATTCCTGTAAGTATACTTCTGCTATCTGAACTGCCATGACCTTTACATTTTTCTAACACACACACACAACCACCAGTACATCCAGTAACCTTGAATTTGCTTTGCTTGCTACTGTTGCGCTCCACTTCCATCACACAAACATGGTGCTCAGAGTGAACACTGCCAAGCACCATGTTTGGGTGATGGTAAGTGGAGTGCAACATGTTCAAACAGTGTGTGCACTCCCAGTAAGCATGATGACTGGAATCAGTAGGATAGCATCATTCTCCATTGGTCTAGATCTATGGCACACAAGGCAGGTGTTTGTGGAGAAGGTGTCAGGCTTAGGGCACAGAGATGGAGTTTCCAGGAGTCCAATATTTTTATTGGACTTCTTGTTAAGAACCACAGTGCCAGGCTTTTGCAGGGTGACTATTCTGCCTCCCAGTATGACAGGAGGGTATTGACAAGCACCCTGTGAGATCCAACCAAGTGTTGTGAGACTTGGAAACACAAGTTAATAGCAATCTGAACTTTGACCACCAAGATTTCACAGTGATAAGAAAAGCTTTCTATGTAGTGCACCTCATAAACAAGGGCATAGAATCCAGGTCAAAGGATGTTATAACTCCAGTGTACTCCACCCTCATCAGACCACTAATAGAGTATTATGCACCCTTTTGTATGTACCTCACCAGACACCTGCAGCAGCTGGAGAGACCTCAGAGGTTTCTCTCTAAGAAAATACAGTAACTCCGAACCATGACTTACATGGACAGGCTGAAAGCCCTGTCACTTTATTCTCTGTGTCTTATAGGCTGCTGAGAGGTGACTTGTGCCTGGCCTATAGGGCAATCTCCAACCCTGCCCTAATGGAAATGCCACACATCTGCAAGTTAAATGGCAGAAGAGTGACTCACTCTAGGGATTTCAACCTAACTTATGACATTAACAGAATATGCTGGCGAGACAGTTATGTCTCTCAGAGACTACTACTTTAATGTAATAGACTTATTATTCACGTAAAACATAGCTCCTCACTGGCCTATTCAAATGGAACCTACATAACTGGATGGTATACTGCAAATGCCTTCATGGACAGGGGTAGCCAGTGTTGATCACAGACCCACTTGGTTCATAAATTCTTTCTACGAACTACCCAAAAAGAAGAACTGTGGATACTTGGGATTAACATGGCTAGGCTTGTAAAGACTCCAGGGGCTCCAGCCTAGTAACCTCCTATGAACCTATGAGCATAAGTTGAAAGCTTGGGATAGTTTGGCCCGGGTTATAACTAGTGCCACCGGTATCCTCTAGATTGGTGAATAATGTAAGCATCACTACAATAACCTCCAGCGGAGGAAGACGGATACCCTCGACCACTAGATTGGGGAATTTAGGATTGTGGACATCCCAAACCTGTGTAAGTATCAACTACATGGAGTACTTGTATGAGTTAAAAGCTGAATATAGGAAAGACTGGTATTCACAAGAATATTCTGTTCTGTTCTGTTTGAGTTCAGTGTACAAACCCATGAGTCTAGATTGGTGAGAATGAGGGAAGTATGTGGTATATACGCAGCAGAATAGTAGTGTTATTCTAGCTTTAAAAGTTAAAGATAGCTTTTTTGGTATTTTATAGAGTTGCATCAATCTGAGCATGCATATCTCAACTGTAAAACCAAGTATGCTGCATTAATCTGTAGCACAAACCAAGTCCAGTATTACAATATCAAATATAACATGCGTATCTCAACTATAAAAGCAAGTAAGCATGCATTAGTCTGTAGCACAAACGAAGAGTACAATATTAGACTTTAGTCTGAGGTTGTGGGTTCAAAGACCATACTTCCCAACTGTAGAATACTGTTAATTTTTCAAGTATGTGTAATTTAAAGGTTTAAAGTAAAAGCTCTATACCAGTGGCACATATGCCCTGCTGTAAACTGTAATCTGTATAACTGAAACACACATATATGCAGTATATGCACATAACAAGGAGTACTTGCTGCAGTCTGTAGTACAGTGTAAATTTGTTAGGAGCTGGTAGTCTTACAAGTAAAAGTTATATGTTTGGAGATGGTAGTCTTTAAAGTAAAAGTTAAGATAACAGAGTCAATTTATTGTATCAATGTTACATATGAAGGTACTAATCTTATCTCTTTTTTTCTCTCACCTCATCCCTTATAGTCTCTTTTTTATTTTATTTTTATTTTATTTTATTTTTTATTTATTTTTTATTATGTGTCATCAAAATGTATCCATGTCATCCATGTCATCCATGACTATCATATCACTGGTATGCTGCACAGCACAGCGGGGTAGGCACCCTCGCAGGATCTGCATGCCCCCTCCACTGCCTCCTGCACCATTGCCCAACACATCTGAGAGCCAACCTGGCACCACCTCCTCTGCTGTCCCTGCTGTCCCCGCACTTCTTACCCCCTCAGGTAGTCCTGTCTTGGATGCTGTTGCAGTGGCACCTTCTGAGAGTAGTGGTAGAGGAGGTGATTTTATCACCTGCACAGAATTGCTAGGGATAGTGAATAAGGTTCTGCACAACACTGTTGGTGCACACCAACACAGGATGGAGAAGCTGTTCTCCCTCATTTTAAGAAATACCAGAAGGAGAAGCAGATGTCAGGCACTCCAGCTAGTGGTGGAGTGAAGTGACAGTGATAACAGTCCAGTGGGTGAGAACTCGATTCACACTGTCATTCAGCTTGAAGACCATGGGTTTGTGATGTCCTCACCCTCACCCTCACCACAATCATAGTGTCCCCCAATCTTTTGGGTCTATTATCATCCCTGTATCTTGTCTTCTTTGTCATGTCTGTCTGCAATTGCTTCCTCACCTACACAACTTACCTCACCCAAACATTCCTATGTCCCTTCTCCAACATTCATCTCTCTCTCTCTCTCTCTCTCTCTCTCTCACAAAAAAAGGGCACCTGTGCAAAAAAAAAAAAAATTGTCCCATACATAGCTCTCCATTTCGCATGTGTCTTCTTGGCACACTTGATTCTGGCCAATTGGCTATACAACATGACTGTGTTGTGGTCAACCCTCACTCTGGAGGTGACAGTCCAAATTCAGTTAATATTTTGCACATATATTCACTTTACACTGTTAAAGAAATGGATTACTATTGTTCTTTCCTACCTTCCTCCTGCACATTCCTGTCCTGCTTTCCCTTGTTCTTACCCCTGGTTTCTCCCCATTTCACCACTCTTCTATCTTCTCCATTTCTTTTCTTTAATGCATTATTGTGTGATGGTGTACATCATGCATCAACACGCAGTGAAGTTAATGCAAACGTAGTCAAAAGTATTACATACAACTGTATTCAAACCTAATACCATCTGGCCCCAAAAAGGAATATATTACTGCATTAACTATATTAGCACATGATGCCACACAGTCATTTAAGTAGCAGGTGTATTCCAGAGACTATGTACTGTCAGACTTTCTTCTTCCCTTTACCTGGTCCCCATTTTACCACTTTCCAGTCTACGCCATTTTAACACCTTTAATCTGGTCAAAAAAAGTAGAATCATGCACAACACAAACAGGTAAAAAAAGCAATGCATCCCTTCACTTTTCGGTTGCCATGTTTGTGAGGAGGTGTGCATTGTGCACCGATGCACAAAGATAGTAAGCGGCAGCAAAATGCAGTAACTCATCTTCTATAATGATTTTATGTCATTGCATTATCACTCTGTAATGAAAAATATTTTAAAGTATTAGATACACCTGTATTTGAATCCAGTACCATCCCGGCCAAAAAAGGAATGTGTCAGTGCATTAACAGATGGCGTCACAGAGTCAGTTAAGCAGCAGGTGTATTTCATAAACTCAGTACATCAGGCTTTAGCAATGCAGCTCACATATGGGCACTGCTTACCTACGTGCAAACATGTGTATATCGAATGTGCATGCACTTTGCTCACCATCGCACAAACCTGCTGCTCGCTGTGCTATGGAAATGTTTATATTATGCTGTATTACTGCTGTTTATTGTCCATTTCCTGTGAAAGATATGACATTACATGTGTACACATTATAAACTGAGGGCCTATCTAACAATATGTCACATAGTTACAATACATCCATCTGTTGCAACTCCGCAAGCACTCAACCCTGGTGTCTCAGTACTTTTTCCACAAATATATCAACCACAGTACAAAATATAGTATCAAATAATGTATGTTATACAAAGCAAATCAATCTAGTAAAATGCAGAACTACAACTATTGACCCATATGCCTAAAACACTTATCTGCGAGTCTAGGGAAGGAATCATCATGGACCATATCCACAGGGACATAGGTGACCTTCAGCACACTTGACCCTACTCATTTTGTTTTTGGCAAGGATACATCTTGCTTATTGAACCTTGAAGACTTCTTGAATACTGACCCCACAGATCTGGATGATGGAAAGCAGGCTATACTGCCTATGTTGACTTATCCAAGACCTTTGACACTATCACCCATCATGTGTCATAGTGAAGATCTCCCATGTGGGGATTAAGCCCTACAGTAGTACAACGATAGTTAACTGGCTCACTGACATAGCACACACTCTCAAAGTTGGGGACTGCACTTCCACACGCAGCCAATTACCATTAGAATGCACAAGGATCTGTGCTGGGCCCTTATCTGTTTACAAACTACTTACCTGAAGCACAGGCAATGATAGATAGACTGTGGTTTACCAAATTTGCAGATGACTGGTAACCTGATACACTAATATAGAATCCCCCAAGGATGGTAACATATTATGGAAGTAGCTGTCACACACAAATGATTGATGCCAAACTCAAGGACTGAACCTTAAAGTATACAATGGTTCATTGTCTCCTTTGGCAATGAAGTACCCTGCTAATAATGATATATGTAGCACCTCTCTAAGCCCAATACTGTGCTGTGAGACTTGAGAACACATGTTGATTGATAGCAGTCTACACTTTCATCACTATGTGTTCATAGTGGTGACACACCCATTCCGCACTGTGCACATCATACATATTGACATCACATCCAGGACTAGAGCAGTCATATCTCTGTTGTACTATACCCTCATCAGACCACTAATTGAGTATAATGCTCCCTTCTGTCTGTACTTTGCCAGACACTGCATAAATTTGAGAAAACACAAGGTTGTGCCTGGGAGACTCCAGGGCCTCCAAACATGACATACATGGAAAGACTTAAAGACCTGTCAGTGTACTCAGTATCATGCAGACTGCTGAGAGGTGACATTCCCTACAGAGCAGTCACAGACCCTGCCCTACTGTAAATGATGCACATCTGCAAATCAAATGGACAAGAATTACCTGGCCAGGGTTCTCACCTTAGCCTGTGACATAAACAGAACATGCTAGGGAGATATATCCCTCAGTGACTCACACTTCTCAGTAATAGGCTCCCACTGCATGTGCAGCAGTGCTGCTCAATGACCCTGTTCAAGCGCAACCTTGACTGCTGGTTGGGTGACTGGAAAGTCACTTCTGGGGTGGCACATATGTCCCTCATGGACAAGGCCAATATGTGCTACTCACAAAATTGCTCTGCTAACAATGACCATACAACTATGCTCAACAAGGATGCTGGTGGTTACACAACTAGGGCCATTAAGCTGGTAGCCTCCTATGTACATATGAAGCTATAAGCCTATTCAGGTCTCCCAACTTTTTGTCTCCCACATGGCCTGCTCATGTCATCCACTATAAGTTCATGGGCAGTCTTGTAAAAGTCAGACTTGTGTCATGGCACTTGCATAATGTACTGTGTTCTGTAGTATGTGTTTTAAAGCAGTCAACTGTGTGTTTGTGTGTGTGTGTGTGTGTGTGTGTGTGTGTGTGTGTGTGTGTGTGTGTGTGTGTGTGTGTGTGTGGGTGAGTGGGTGTATGGGTGTGTGTCTAGCCAGAAAGGCAGAAGTGTGCATCCTGCAATTACTGTTCCAGTCCCATGAATTGATTGATCTCCATTCCCCTGGTTTGCTCTAGGCAGGGACCCCCTCCCTTTCTCCTGACTCATCCAAGAAACTGTATGATGCCAACACTGATTTCTATTATAAGAAAGTCACAAAGACCAGCCAGATTTGTATCTCTCTTTCTAGCTTAGGTAGACATACACACCACGCAGGGAACAGAGTTTCCCAGATCACTGAAATCACCCCTGCCACAAGGACTGTTCTTCCAAGTTCTCTACAGTTAATACTAATTCCATATATAAGAAAGTCACAACAACCAGCCATGTCTGTACATACTCTTCTAGCTTGGGTGAGAACCAATGCTACACAGAGAACAGAGTTTCCCAGATCACTCAAACCACCCCTGCCACAAGGACTGCTCTCCCACACTCTCTATACTTAATACTAATTCCTTATATAAGAAAGTTGCAATGGCCATCCAGATCTGTACCTTGCATTCTAACTTATGCAGATAATAGCTTAGTTAACCAGCCTAACACATTTTAAGAAAGAGAAATACCTTAATGATAGTTTTTTCTAAAGCATATTTCTCTTACAAGGTCCTACTGCTACTCATTTAATGCCATGGGAAGTCATTTTGTATTTTTTATCTTTTACCCCATACTCCCAGCTTGCCATGGTGATTTAAAATCTAACCCATACCTGATTTGTGCCATCTCTATTCCCCTGGTTTGCTCTAGGCAGAGCCCCCCTACTGCTTTCCTGACTCATCCAAGGACCTGTATGCTGCCAATGTAAGCGCAAGATTTAAATTAATGAATTTCTGTACACAAGTCTTTTTAGTAACTTATGTGTTATCTCTCATGTTTTGCAGCATGTTAATACCATGTCATGGTTCAGAGTGTGCCAAGTTCATGCAATAATTTTAAAGTGAGACCTGAACAGTAATAAGCTAACAAGTATGCACTGGTTTGGTTAATTGTGACTCTACCTTCAGCCGTCCTCAGCTGCTACTATTTGAAATACAATAAACATATTTTTTTGCTTTCACCACTACTTACTGATTTTGAATGTTCTGATATACTACATTAGTGGTTTGACTGAGTGAATGCTTGGCTTAGCCTGTTGTAAGTGTGCCGTGTTGGACATTATCACTTGTTAGCATTAATATGCTGTTATTCACTGAGTGAATGCTTGGCTTAGCCTGTTGTGAGTGTGCCGTGTTGGACATTATCATTTGTTAGCATTAATATGCTGTTATTCACTGAGTGAATGCTTGGCTTAGCCTGTTGTGAGTGTGCCGTGTTGGACATTATCACTTGTTAGCATTAATATGCTGTTATTCAGAGTGAATGCTTGGCTTAGCCTGTTGTGAGTGTGCCGTGTTGGACATTATCACTTGTTAGCATTAATATGCTGTTATTCACTGAGTGACTGCTTGGCTTAGCCTGTTGTGAGTGTGCTGTGTTGGACATTATCACTTGTTAGCATTAATATGCTGTTATTCACTGAGTGAATGCTTGGCTTAGCCTGTTGTGAGTGTGCCGTGTTGGACATTATCACTTGTTAGCATTAATATGCTGTTATTCACTGAGTGAATGCTTGGCTTAGCCTGTTATGAGTGTGCCGTGTTGGACATTATCACTTGTTAGCATTAATATGCTGTTATTCACTGAGTGAATGCTTGGCTTAGCCTGTTATGAGTGTGCCGTGTTGGACATTATCACTTGTTAGCATTAATATGCTGTTAACTCTTTATTTCTTGCCATACAAGGACTTACATTTAACCTAAAGTGAACACACTGGCTTGGTATGTTGGGAATCTACATAGCCGCCAACAGGTTTCACAATATAAATCAGTATGGATGATTTTGTACTCGCCTCTCAGAAACATTTCATTTCATAACTATTGACTGCTCTACTGCATTGCTATATCAGGTTCCACTTAGGTGAGCACTTTGTATTAGCTTGCTGTGGTGGTTCTTTGGGTCCTTTATCAGCAATTTATAACTGAATACTGCAAATGCTTTTTTTCATACTATGCAGTGATGCAGTGACTTGTGTTTTCCTTGCTCCAAATGTTATTATGTCTTATGACCGTATGTTTCTGTTTTATTAAGGCACTAGCTGAACAACATGTAATTGTTTTTTGTTTCTTTTTTCAATTGTGCTTGCTTACCTAGTTGCTGCAACTGTAATTTAGTACTGTTGTTTTGCTCTACCAACTGTATTCTCTTTCCTGCTGTTTCCTTTGTCCTTCTTATCTCTTTCTTCCCTCCAATTAGACTATTTGAACGTTATGCTGACTGCATCCTCATGTGACCTTCCCATTATCTTTTTTCCCTTAGACTAATTCCTTATATAACAAAGTTGCAACAACCAGTCAGATCTGTACTTTCCATTCTAACTTAGGTGAATATCACCGCCACACAGGGAAGGGAATTTCTCAGATCACTCAAACCATCCCTGCCACAAGGACTGCTCTCACATGCTCTCTACAGTTAATGTATGAAAAAAAATTAATATAGGCAATGGCCTGCTGTGTATTTGCATTATTTGATTTATCTTATATTTTAACTACCATTTCCTGTACAGTGCAGCATACAATAATTCCCTGGATGTAGTCCCAAAAAGTAGATTAGTCTCCACTATTTAGAATTAAATAAGAGTCATTAATTAGCAATTGGCTTACCTTGTTCTTTATAACTCTACCTAGTCCTGTTTATCCTCCTCTTTCCATGTACCCATTTCCGCTAACTGAGTATTAAGAAATTTAAATGGACGTGAATAAATATTACCTACTGCCGCACTTCACACCAAAACCTATATCTAGTTAACCTGACTAACACATTTTAAGAAAGAGAAATACCTTAAAGACAATGATTTCTAAAGCATGCTTTTCTTACCAGGTCTTCCCATTCCATTCCCCCTTAATGTGCTTGGGCTCATTCCTCTCCCCTCCCCCTTCCCCAACTCTCATCCACCCTACCACTCCTACATTTATTTTAAACTCACAACACCCACCACACACAATCATCGAGTCACCATCAAAAACCCTCCCATACAGCCAACTAATAATTGACTAGCTATCTGACACTCTCTATCTCTCCACCTTATCCCTAGAACTCACTGTTATAACTTTTCATTCCCCACATACCAACTACTCAATAATTTATCACTACCTTATCTATAACATACATATACTTATATATATATATATATATATATATATATATATATATATATATATATATATGTATATATATATATATATATATCTCACAATGTTACTCTAACATATCTCCCTTCTCAGCCTGCTCACATTAGTCCTCCATCTCTCTTCATATCATAGTCACACAATCACAAACACCCCCTCTCCCACCTTCCCTTTCCGCATCTCGTCCCATACCTACCATATTAATATATCAATAGCACCACACCTCTTTAACTGCTCCAAAGTAAAACTGTTCACGTACAAACCTCCCCACATCTCATCTGGAAAAATACCAGACCAGCTCCTAAACTCTCACTCCATTTGTTACACACAAAAAAAACACAACTGATACTGAGTGGTGACATACACCCTAACCCATGCCCTAAACCATCACTACAAGTACCTCTTAGTCCAAACATCACACACCCCCAAACCATAACTAACCTATGATCTAACAGCTCCGACTTTCTATTCATCAACATGAACCTGAGGAGCATCTCAAATAAAGTACATGAATTTCAAGCTTCCCTCTTGCTTTATACCCCTGACATAGCAATGTTAAGAGAAACCTAGCTAAAACCTCATAAGCAGACAGTGAAATTCTACCCCCAGGTTACAATATCCACAGACTCTATAAAATATAAATGTGGTGGAGGTGTAGCCATAATATATAAAGATAATCTAAAACTCACACAATTACATTTAGTCCCCCAAGGCCTCAATAACAAAGAAATACTAAATTGCCATCTTGCAGTCAACCCAAAAAAAAACACATTGTTATCATCTCAATCTATATTCATCCCAGGAATAATCCATACATTATTGAGAACCTCCTATCTTGGTCATCCTCCACATTCAAACAACAAACCATTATAATGGGGGATTTCAATACTGACTAGTACACCTGTACTTCAGATAACCCCTCAAATTTCATAAACCTATATAGATTTACCCAGTTGATAAAAACACCAACCCGGCTGGATAAGCATAGTAGCACACAGTCTTTACTAGACTGGTCCTTAATCAGTAAGCCCTCACTGGTACATCACTCAGGATGCCTCCCAGATAGTCTAAGTGATCACCTGCCCACCTATCTACTTAGGCATCACTCTAGTACACCAAAAATGTTATTTATAAACATGTCCACAACAAAAAAATCAGTTTGTGCCACTACATTTAATTTACTCCTACAACATTGTGACTGGTTCCCGCTATCACATCCCCATCTAGACTCATTTGTGGAATACTTTAACATCAAATTCCTCAAAATTCTAAACAGACTAGCTCCATCAAAAAGGTGTAAGTTAAATCAAAATATACTCCATGGCTGTCCAAAGAAACTAAACAGTTACTCAAAGATACAGAACTTGGCTCCTATACCAGGGTAACAAAAGTCAATCTTCCCATGAATTCTAATGACAATTAAAAAAGAAGTCCAAAAAACAGATCAGAAATGACAAAAAAAACATACTATTCCAAAATACAACAAATACATCAAGCCAACCACAAAAATTCTGGCATACTGTTAAACAACTACTAAGACCTGGACATTCCTCTACCTCATCCCCCCCACTACCAGTAACAACAGAGACAGCCTAGTCACACAGTTTAACTTATTCTTTACCAACTCAGTACTATCCCTGCTGAATAATAATAACAACACTCCCCTATATATTCCAAACATAACAAAATCCATCACCAATTCTTTCTCTCTAGAACTAACCCAAACATGCACCATAAAAATATTAAACAAACTAAAGCCCACATCTCTGGCCACTAACCTCCTACCTAATGAATATCTCAAATTGGCAGCTGATGCTATCTCCTACCCAATCTCTCTAGTGATTAATCAATCAATCACAAAGAAATATATTCCCAAAATCTGGAAAATCTCCTAAATCATCCCTCTACACAAAGGTGGTACCACAACAGAATTTTCCAATTATAGACCAATAGTCATACTATCTCCCTTATCAAAAATCTTAGAAAAATGCATATGCTTACAACTCATGAACTATTTAACCAGCAGCAATTTACTAACCAACTCTCAGCATGCTTTCTGTCCCAAACACAGCACCACCATTGCCCTCATTAGCTTCACTTACTCAATAAAGCAACTCAAAAATGAAGGCTAACATGTATCCTCTGTATTTCTAGATATGTCAAATGCATTTCACACAGTATCCCTCCAAAAGCTCCTGAATTAGTTCTCTTCCCTAAACTTGTCCCACTTAGCACTCTCTTGGTTTCATCATTATCTATTAGATCATGAGCAAACTGTAAAGTGGCAAAGTGATATCTCATCCCATTGACCCATTACAGTTGTTGTCTCCCAAGGATCAATTTTAGGGCTACTTCTCTTCACTTTCTTTACCAGCAAGCTTCATAATGCCACCTGCCTACCAACCACAATTCAATATGCAGATGATTCTACCCTAATATGTCTTGCACCCTCCCTTCCATAGACCTCCAAATCCTTATTAGCCATAGAAACCTACCTCTGTAGCTATCAGCTAATCTTAAGCCCAAACAAAACCAAAGTAATGTTTTTCTCCAATAAAAAGTGTATTGATCAGCTATCACCCTTTCTTATTTATTTTTCCAACAAAACCATAATTGAACCTGTCTCTCATACCAAACTACTTAGTATCACTGTTGAAAGTAGCTTGAGATTTGCCAGACACATAGCATTTTTCATCAAAAAGACCCATATCAAACTAGGCTCACTCTACAGAGTCAAGCATTTCCTAACCAGCTCCATCAGATTAGCAATTGCCAGAACCCATCTTCTTTTCTTTCTTCCCTGCTATACTCCTCCCCAATCTTCACAAACCTTAAAAAAAGACCTGTCCAGACTTGAGATGTGCTACCACAAAGTCATCAAATTTGCTACAGACTTATGATACAAATCCCACCACTGTACTGTCCTACACCAACCAAAATGGCTAGAATTACCCAACCTCTTATCACTAAACCAGTTTACAACTGCCCATACCATCATAAACCAGCCACACACATGCCCATCTCTCCAAAATCTTGTCCAACTCTACTCTAACAATAAAATACTTAGCTCTCCTGACAAATTCCTGTTAAAGGTCATTACATATAGTAACATCTTTGGAGAGTCTCTTTACTCCAGCGTTATTTCCAAAGCCTGGAACTCCATCCCCCAACACATTCTTAATACTCCCAACACAACTGAGTTTAAACATATTCTCAAAGCACACTTAACTAATAACTGGCTCTGCTCATGCACTTCTCCTGGCTGGAGTACACATCCCTTTTATTTATTGCTTATCTCTTCCACCTTATCTGTTTTCTCACCCTTTCTCCACTCCCACTCTTCCACCATCTCTTCACCTGTTACCCCCTTCCCCATTTAATTTTCTGTCGTAATGCAGTCAGGTATACACAATTGGCAGTGTTCAATTAACCTCTGCCTACACTGGTACGTAAAGTTGCTTCTGTTATATTTTGTTAGTCATCATGCTTCTGCACCCTTTTACCATGAGTCAATGCCCCTCCTGTTGTATTCAAAATATATCAGATGTATTTATGAATTATCTGTGCTAGTCATCTTGCTGCTGTCACTTCTCCCCATGAGTATATGACCAACCTGTAGTATTCAAATTATTTTAACTGTAAAATCCATATGATGTACTTGCTGTACTCTCACATTTTGATTTATGCACTTTGATAATGTATATTGTACTCTATCTCATATTTGTAATTTGAGCTTTTCTCCTCAGGCCTCTGCTGAAAATGGGCTACTAGCCAGTTGGATCTCCCCTGTAAACAAATGTTAACTAAATGTTAACTAAATAAATAGATAAATAAATAAATTGGCACCATTTTGACACTTGCACATGCCCACAGATCCATTTCATGCAGGCATCCCAACTTCTTCTCCTCTCCAAAATGCACTGCTGATGTCATTCACTATAAGTTGAACTGCAGCCACAAAAAAATCAGACATCTGCTTTGGCATTTGCATAAAATATTGAGTTCTGTAGTCTGCATACCTTAGATAGGTAGGGGGTCTCACTATAGTTATCTGAGCATGTGTGTGTGTGTGTGTGTGTGTGTGTGTGTGTGTGTGTGTGTGTGTGTGTGTGTGTGTGTGTGTGTGAAAGGCCAGAACAGCAGAAGTATGTATCCTGCAGTTATCCCTCTAATCTCATGAATTGACAGTTATTTTGATACTTGCACATGCTTACAGATCGATTTCATGCAGCCTCTCAACTTATCTACAACATGCACTGCTGATGTCATCCACTACGAGTTGACCTACAGCCATGCAAAAGTCAGGCATGTGCTGTCACACTTGTGTAAAGAACTGTCTTCATTAGTCTGTGTTCTTAAATAGGTAGGAGTTATATACTTGCTGCAGTCAAGTGTGTGTACATTATGTGAGTTGTTGCTTGATATTACAAAGAGCATTTTACACCAACATGTGGGACACTGTTATATTCTCTTCAACAGACACTGCTGATATCATCAGGTATAAGTGTTGTCTGAGATTCTCCAAGTCAGACTTCAGCTGTGGCATTTGCATGAAGTGCTGCTTTGTAGTCTGTGTACTTAGAGAGATAGGAGTTCTAGTCTCACTCCAATCAAGTGTGTGTGTGTGTGTGTGTGTGTGTGTTTGTACACTTGCTTGACAATAGAAAAAGCATTTTACAACAGCATGTGGGATATTGCTTTTACCATCTTCCTCTCAACAGACTGCTGATTTACGGATGTGCAGTTTACACATCAGGGCAGGGTCAGAGATGTCCTGTAGTCCAGGCACAAGTCACCTCATCCTTTCCAATACAGATTTCAGGAACAGGCTTTTAGTATAGCCACATAATTATGGCATAGTTTGGAGGATCTGTATTTTCTTAGTGTGAAACCCCCATGGTCTGCCCAGCAGCAGCAGGTGTCTGGTGAGATACATGCAAAAGGAAGCATTATACTGTATTAGTATTCAAATGAGGTTTGAGTACAGTGCTGTTATATTCTTCTCAGATGTGGATACAATGGCCTGACTTCTGAGGTGCATGACGATACTTTACATACCACTGTGAACACTTGTTCAAAGTTCAGATTGCTATCTACATGCGTTCCCAATTCTTGCACCACTGGTTTATAGGGGAAGTGTTGTCAAAGCTATATTTACCAGGGCATTCAACTTTGCATGCGGCACAAATCCTGACACATTCTGTATTTATTAGCAGATCGTGTGGCTTTGGCACCAATCATTTGTGTGTGTGTTAGCCCCTCTTATACTATAGTCATGTAATTGGTGGACTCAATGATTGGAATCAGTATGCAGGAATCAGCAAACTTGGTAACCTACAGGTCATATTTTGTAGTCTGGACTGTTGAGAAATAGATTCAAAACAGTACAGGGCCCAGCACAGATACTCGGGGTACACCAATGGTGACAGCTGCAATGGTAGAGGTTGATTCAACAACTTTCACAGTATATGGTATGTCGGTGAGGACATTGGTTAATCATCTAGTGACATAACTGTTAAACCTTAGATGGTAGAATTTTTTCAGTGGTACCTGAGTAGGGGAATTGTGTCCAAGCCCTAGGACGGCTCAAGGTAGGCGGTATTCACTGTAGTACCTTCATGCAGGCCTATCACACAGAAAAAAATGGCTGTGACAACATCACAGATAGCCTATAGTGTGATGCAGAACATATGCCTACCTGACACTGTGTGATACACACTTCAGCACACCCTCCAGATGGACTCTGTCCCTGTAGAAGGGTGCACATCAACATGCATCCATCTAAGTGGGCTGGGGGCAGCACCTGATACATTCATGTAGAGACACATCCTGACTCTCCTGATCTGTGAGGTAGACCAACATGTCATCATGGCCCATCTCTAAATAGACACTAGTAATATCCAGGCTGTGTGCAATAAACATGTGTGAATTTTTGATGCTACATCTATGTCTGTTACATATGGCAGATATCCTCAAAGATCATCATCCTGTGGAACTTGAAAAGGCCAAGGCAGTCGACAGGAGTCCACACTGAAGTATTCTCTCCACAATGACAGATGTGACCATCAACACCTATATCACCATGTGGGTAGAAGAGTGCATCACATATGTGGCGTCTAAATATGTAGAAATGTGTGAAGTGACCTATATCTCATGTCCAGTGATCAAGTCTGTACATCAGGACAGTCTGCTTGGCCCTTTCCTGTCCATGATTGAAATCACAGATGTCAAGAGTGGCATACAAACACTGTGTCCCAACAGCTGTCTGGAGGGTGACAGATTGTGGACAATCATTGACTCCAGCTGTGATATTGGTATAATACAGACAGTATCAACACACATCAAAGATTTCTGCCAGAGCCATGAAACACATGAGATGAAAAATAAAAATGCAAACAAATGCACAAACCAAGGATCATGCAGATGTCACACCTTATCAATATTTCAGTTATGTGTCCTGTGTCTTGGGATATATGGTATGTGGAATGTCCACCAGCATGTGTCCACGGTGGTGATTACCCCTTGTATGTAACACAACTACTGAATATGTGCAGTACATCCCTCATAACAGGCCATAATACCTTCATTGTTCACAGCCCTCACCACAGCAATACCCGAATACAATACACCTTTCATCATGTCATTCCGTACACATCTTCCAATGATGTGTAACTGAAGTGTACCACCTTTCACTGTGAGCTGTCCCCCATCTATTTGTGCATACCTAGGTATTAGTTTTGTTGCATGAATATTACTGCCTGATGGCACAGAATCCCCATCAAGGTGTAATACCGCATACATGTGTGATACCTGCTTTGGAAATGCACTTATGACATACATAGCTGTTTAATGACATTGATGGCATAGTTTACATTCGTGACAGTGCAGATTGTGCCATATATATCTCTGCCATGCACACTAGTCAATTAGCTTCTAGTGATCATAATGTCAAGTGGGTCTACTCATACCTCCTACCTATGTTAGTTTCAGGAAAGTTTGGTTGATTACATTCATAGATTGCTGACATCCTAATAGTTGTACAAGTGTGTTGGTGCAGAACCATCTATGCTCACTCAAAAACATGTATGTTGTGTCAGAGAAATTGGTTACTGGTGTATTATTCTGATATTGTCCATGATTGTGCATGATGGTTTTACTGTTGGCCATGAGCCTGTGTCTGTGTCCTACCTGTTGGAAGCCTCTGCTGACAATACAGGCATACCCAGGTAAATCAGTTTGCACAGCTTCACAAAATGCACACAGCCCCGATTGTATTTAACATCCATGATAAATGTCCTCTCCATTGTTCATGTCTGATACATGTCCTCTCCATTGTTCATGTCTGATACATGACCTCTCCACTGTTCATGTCTGATACATGTCCTCTCCATTGTTCATGTCTGATACATGTCCTCTCCATTGTTCATGTCTGATACATGTCCTCTCCATTGTTCAAGTCTAGATGCTTATATCACACAGACATCCTTTATTGTTATGTCACCTTGTGTGACAGACACATCATATAAACTTGTCACTGTGCAGTTCATACAGTAACATGGGGAGATGTGATTGGTGTTTCTGCTGTAACTATCTTCCTTTTACATTTCCTCATGGGCAACAAATTACAATGTTTCACCTGTTTTCTTTCCCAGTGTTCATCCCTAAAATCCATCTGTGTGTCCCTATTCAATAAACACACATCCCATGACTGTTTCTTATAAATGGCAGTCCATGTACACTAACATATCATTGGCACAACTTGTACAGACCACCTGGAATGGAATTCCACAATATTCACCATTATATCACTATCCTGCAACAATGTGCATTAATATATGAAAAACCCTGGTGGTCCTTGTGGCATTCCACACAATCCTGCTTGCCCAGTATGCTGGAGTGTGCACATATACTGCCCTGTCCTGTGCCTGCAACACATAGATTTATATATGAAAAACTCTGGTGGTCCTTGTGGCATTCCATCTGGAACATTTCTCCCTGGGCCTCCACTGAAAATGGATTCTGTCCCAGATGGACATTCCCGGTAAACAAATGTTAAAAAAATAAATAAATAAATTCCGTTCAATCCCACTACCTCAATATGCTGGAGTATACATATCCACTGTCCTGTCCTATAACCGTAACATAACACATTAATATATGAAAAACCCTAGTGATCCATGTGGCATTCCATGCAATCCCACTAACCCAGTATGCTGGAGTGTACACATACACTGTCCTGTCCCTGCAACATAATACATTCATATATGAAAAACCCTGGTGGTCCTTGTGACATTCCGCACAGTCCTGCTAACCCAGTATTCTGGAGTGTACACATACACTGTCCTGTCCTATTCACACAACATAATACATTAATATATGAAAAACCTTGGTTTTCCTTGTGGCATTCCACACAATCCCACTAACTCAGTATGCTGGAGTCTATACATACACTGTCTTGTTCTGTCCCCACAACATAATACATTAATATATGAAAAATGCTGGTGGTCCTTGTGACATTCCACTCAATCCCGCTAACTCAGTTTGCTATGCAGTAACTAAGTTCACTATCTGTGTTGCTTTACATGGTTTTCTGGCCACCATGAAACCCTGATTGCTTACCTTTGAAACTGAGCCATTCCATGAATATCCATTAAACGCTGCTGCTCACTGCACAAACACTTAAACTATGTGTAGGGTACATGGAGTTTATTGAATCCCAGGGAAAGTTTTTTTTTTTTTTAATTAGCTGTTCGAATACACAAAAAGTTCTTTCCTGGGATGACATAATTCTGCTTTTGAAAGAAGCAGTGAGCATGGCAAGGTTAAACAATTTCACATTACTAAAAGAAAACAGTTGTATATTCTACAGTTAACAGATAGTTAAATACTTTTTTTAATTCAAGATAACATATACCATCTGACATTTTCCAAAACACTGCCCATCTCCCTAAACCAATGTGTGCTTTAGGTTGATAACATGAAGCAATAAAATGCTCACATGACCCACAGTTATAGAGGTATGAAAACAGGAAGGTACAGCTTTCTGTGAGTTGTCAGAAGGTGCTTGATGTGTATGGGATCACATCCAGTGTGCCTGCACAGCACCCAGGCAGTTTACGTAAATCATACATCCTGCATATTCTTCACCTATATTATCACTCCCTTTGTACTGAAATTCCATACCACACAGTCATCTAGATGGTGAGGGTAGGCATTATAACTAAAGTTAATATATACCGCTGCAACTGTGTGCATCCAAAATGCAGTAAATGCTCATATGTTCATTCTCCACTGTAGGTGATGCTGGATACCTGCTAGAACACTGACGTATGTCACCCATATGGAATCTACACCACTCATGTGCAGATTCATGGCATAAAAGAATGTCTGCATGACATACTAAAAATGCTTCTTATAAATTCATACGTATGTACAAGGCTAACAATCACTTGAGGCTTTTTTAAGCCTAGCCATACATCCAAAATTTCTAACAAGTTTTGGCACCCTTAGTCTGAGTAAGTAGGGACTTGGGAGATAAACATTTACAGATAGAGGCCTGGGAGCTCAACTATTTACAGTCTACCTGTATCCATTATTGACATGGGTATCAAACCAGGGCTGTGTTTTCTGTTCCCCATCCAAATGTCTAAGTTACACTTGAATTGGGTTAGGGAGGAACTCTACTTCACATGGCTGTGGAGCCTATTCCAGAGAAGGGGTAGTCTCAGGGATATATACCTGCCTCTCCAGCAGGCCTTATTTATATCACAGGCAAGGCTTAAGTCTTTAGAATGAGTAATTCTGGTGCTGTTTGTTTTATGGATATGCAGGAGTTTTCCTCTAAACAGTTTGCAGGAGACAGAATACAGAGCTAGGGATATGAGGTGGTCTGCATAGGACATGTTATTGATGCCCTGTATTGTCTTAATGAGGAACCTCTGTGAATGTTCCATTCACTGGATTTGTCTGGTTAGTTGCATACCAAAGGGGGCATTGTAGTCAATAACAGGTCTGATGAATACCAAATATAGTGGAACAATGACCTCCTTGGACCTAGATGCCATACCTTTGTTTATAAGTTGCACAACATTGAACAATTTCTTTACTATCACTGACAAATTATGGTCAAAGGCTAGATTGCTTTATACATTTGTCCCCAAGCCCCTAACTACTGGGTTGACCCTTACGGGTGTGTTGGTCAGTATGGTAGTTAATTGGGGTGGCTGACTTCCTAAAGGATACTATTATGCATTTCTTGGTGTTTAGTTTTAGTCCATGACTCGGACATCAGTTACTTATCTGTGTCAGTGTTTGATTCTTTGACTGCTCCTAATTTTCAATCTTCCACAAATTTGGTCAAATAGAGGCCCTTGAAGTTGGCTTTGATTTTATAGAAGATATCAAAAATGGGCAGTCTCAGGAATGAGCCCTGAGGGACTCTGCTAATGACAAGCCACTTTGTTGAGGTGGAATCCCCAGTTCTAACTTCCTGGGTCCTGTCTCCAAACCATCTGGCTATCCACTGGGTGACATAAGGGTTTATACCTAACCTCTGTGTGAACTATTTTGCCATCATCCATTGTTTTGGTGACCTTCTCAAAGAAGTCCACTAGGCTAAGTAGGCATGACCTGCCCTTCATAAAACCAAACTGAGTTTGGTCCAGTGTTCAGAGGCTTCCTACGTCATTACTGATTATTTCCATGATAATATTTTAAGTTTGGCTTTACATATGAGACTAGTGACACTTATGAGTCTGTAGTTTTCATGTTTTGTAGATGGCCCACATTTGTGCAGAGGGATGAAGGTTGCTGTTCTCCATTTATGAGGCATAAAGACTGTTTCATGCTATTTAGACGGCAGCCTGGGATATTGATAGGGACCATCAATGTGTTGTTCTTGGCCTTAGAGAGAACATTGAGGATCTCTTCCCTAGTGGTAGTAGAGAGAGGAGTGGTAGTACAGAGAGGTATATTTGATGGTATTTTCTGAGATGAGGATATGGGGAGAAAGGGGTAAAGTTATAGCTACATTTGTCTGCCAGTAGGTTTGATATATCTTCTGGCTCAGTACAGATGGCTCCAATGAGTTCTGCACACAACTGTGCATTACCTTTGAGGCTGTGAGTATAACTAAAGAATGCCTTGTGGCTGTCTTTTGCCTGGAAGGGCAAATTCAACTCAGATTTGGTGCTGGTATCCTTTATTAATCCTCTGAGTTGTTCAGCATGCTTTATGCTGTGTGTGATGGGTGCAGAGGCTTTACTACTGACAACTTGGTT
>NC_056749.1:816491274-816523774 GCF_019279795.1 Protopterus annectens | reverse complement strand
GTGGTGTTTGTAACTTCATCTCATGTAAGCAATCATTACTGTTTAAACAGCCTTCATGCCCTTACAGATGTCATGTAAGACAGCAATGAGCTGAATGCTGAACCGCTGCAGAACACTGTGCTTAGATGAGACTACAGCACATCTGCTGATTGATCGCATATGCCACCAGCGTATCAAGGGGCACAGTAAGAAATACGATGGCATAGCACACTCATGTTTAGCTGAAAAATGGTGAGTATACCCATTTAAGATGCAGTCCACTCATCCACTGCTGCAGCCACATGGAGAGAATCACTGGAGAGGTGGAGCCATGACAGTCCCTCCCCCACTGAGGCCAAAGAGCACTCAGACTCTACAGTCTCATGCTCAAATGTAGGTGAGGCTTGAATTGTGGGTAGATGCACACCCATTACAGAGACAGACAATGCCATTTTGTCATCAAAGTATGACTTGGGGATCTATGTCTCAGCATCAGGAGCCAGCATCAGTGTGTAATTATGTCTATTTTCTCACCAGTATCACCATAGTAGTGTTTTGAACTGTGAATATACAACAAAGACAAACCAGCACAAGCAGGGAAACCATGTCAAAACGTGCTTCTACAACATGCACTCTAGGTCTGTCTATGCAAGATTTATGGTACTATCTCAGCTTATCTGTGTTGCCATCTGATCATTGCTGCATTCCTGAATTACCTATAACAGTATTCATCCAACATTTGCAGTTGTCATCCACAGTGCTACTGTTCAGAAATAGTGTGCAAAAGGTACTAAATTGATACATATTTCAGGAGACTTAATTTGTGGGTCTATTCCAATGTCAAAATCTGCTCCTCTGCAGTGATTACAACCATTTTCCCCTCCAAAGGAGACCAAAGACCTTCTCTGGCTTTACCAGCTTGTAGCTCCAAAGCTCCTTTCTACATGGCCAAATTCCTAGCTGTTATGGAACATGTTTTTGCCTTGATATGGTATATCATGACAATAACATGGTTATGGCACTGTTGTAATGTTACATTGACCCCCCCATCCCCTAGAACGTATGTCATGGACAACTGTCTGGCATACCTGATCTCATATTGTCTGGTCTACAGCCCCTGAATAAAAGCTCCGAGTGACTATAGCTGGGCATAATTTTCAGCAGGGATGAAATTGTCCAGCCTCTGTTTCTCACATTGTCACCTAGACATGCATAAAACTTTGAAAAACTGATTCCTCATTATGCACTGTATACTATTAGGATAACTAGAATGACAGTAACAGACAAAGGGATAACCTATGTCTGCCAAGCTATAATCAAAGGGACAACTGTAAGCATATATCCTACAATACATGTAGGGACATGTATGAGAATACACGCAGCATGTGTATGTGCTATTAGGTATGTACAAGGTATGGTAGTTATCCCTGCTGCTGACAGCAAGATTATGTTGTAACTCCCTCATGGCCATTTCAAGGAGTGTCTACTAAGCCCTTATGGTGGTACATTCAGAAAAAGTGAATGATTTGTACTACCCAGCTGAAACCTCCTCAACCATGGGCATTATTTGGACAGGGGAACATTGCAGGTATTATCATTATGATGACACATGGTACAGAAATCCTGATTATTTCCATATACAGGAAGCAGAGGATAAGCAACAATGCCCCAAATTAAATATTATGTAGACAGCATAATTTATGCTTGTTATATTTTTCTCTTTTATTCTGTTTGTGATGGTTGCTGCTACTGGCAAGTATTTGTCGAGGTTATCTTAGGAAACAGGTTCTATTACTGTGTAGATTTTACATGTCAGGTAAAGTGGTGGTGTTACTAATTGTGTGAGTTTCTGCAGGGAGTGATATGGGGTGAGGACATGCTGCCCCATCGTATGGTGACTGCACACTACCTGGTGTGTCTCCATGTGTACCTGTGCCGTATTCTGTTTTAGCAGCTTAACTCATTACAGATGAGTGATGCCTACAGTTACATTCCACTGATGCCTTTAGGCATCAGATATTGCTTTTTCATATTTGCATCAATAATTAAAAACATGTTTCATCTTAGAGCTTGCACAATAGCAAACACAACTGTATAGATAGCTGACTTCTGTCTAGTGCAGGTAAAGAGATATTAATTGCAACCTTTACCTCCCAGTGTGCTGGCTCTATACTGTTTTCATATGTCAGAGTCAGCCCTGAATTAAAACTGTGTCAACTGCTGCATTTACAAGGTAAGTCCTGAATTGAGGTGTATTGTTTAATAATATGAAAGTTTGGCATATACTCGTATTTCATTACTTGGTCCTTGGTGGGAGATTTATACAGAAATTATCTTAGCATGTGACAGCAGAGGCCTATTTGACTTATATGTGCCCATTACTAAGTAGTAGGCCTCAGGCATAAAAGATTCACGCACAGTCATACCTCTCAAAAGTACTGATGATCACTGCATGCCCTCAGTTTAGCCCCATAAGTTTGTACTGGAAAATAATTAAAGAGAGAGCTTAGAAAGTAATGATACACACTGCAGTTTCTGTCTTCACAAACATCACAAGATTATTCACTATAAAGATGTGAAATTTTGCTGCTATCAACTGTCTAACTTTCCAAGGCAAATATAAGTCAAAGCTACAATTACTAGTTCAACACCACAAATGCAGATATACTAAGCACTAACTTAGCTATGCACCCTGAGCATCAGACACAACGCTTATGTATCCCTGAATACAAAAGATAGAAAACAGGGAAATGGCACAGTTATCATCACTTGGACAGGGTGATGTCTTCAGTTGCAGGATGCCTTGGCTGACACTAAAGGTCGTTGAGGGTGTGTGTGTCAGAAAGAGAAGTAGGCAGACATTTCAATAAACCAACAAATCACAGTGAGACAAAATAAGTAACTGTTGTGTGTGTGTGTCTGTAGGGGTCCTCCAGGTGAAATTGGTGTGTGAGTGTCTGCATGAACACAGTCAAGCTCTGTGCTGGCTCTACATATCGATATGTCATACAGGTGTGAGCTGTGCATGGTAGAGATGGCAATTCATCACTGTCATCCCCGACTATGAGAACTGCCTCTGCCAGGAGTTGCACTGGCACATCCACACCCAAGGCCAGATGCAGAGCTGCTACCTGAATGTGACTGATGTCTGCTTGATGAGCTCTCTTCATGGGGATGCCCTGGACCATGACCCCATGGCCGTCCACATCTGGGTGTGGACAACACACCCACTGATTGAGCACTGGAACTACTGCCACTATGGGAGCACAATCAGTTACAGCCATATTGGCTGACAGCAGAAGATGTGGCTGGCCTACACCCACAAATGTCATTTCCTTCCAGCAGATGTTCCATCACAGATAACAGTCGTTCCATGACAGACACCTCTCAGTCCATCACAAGCACCCCTTGTTCCAAAGAGTCATTTATCCAATCCATTGAATCGGCAACATGGTAGAGGCAGTCATGCATGTCATATGGTGCCACATCTGCAACCCTGTGCGTATGTCTGGAGCACCCATGGGAACATATCTGTGCCTCCATGATGGATCTAATCATACACTGAGTGGCATGAGAAGAGACACCTGCACCAGGTGGAGGAGGGACAGCATGCCTCCTCTGAACTCCCCTATCAGTGGTACTGCATGCTACTTAGCCCATAATTTGGCAATGGCTAGAGTCAACAGTCACTAAAGCTGCAGTAGCCACACTTTCCTGCTCAATGGCCTCGACCTCCACCTGTCCAATATCTGAGGGCATAGGCCTAATGGCTGTGTATGATGGAATTGCAGGGGATGGCTGTTTGCCAACATCAGTGTCAGATTCAACCTCTGCGCCCCCCAACTGTGCTTCAGTTTGGCCACCATCATCATCAGAGTCTCCTGATGCACTGACATCAGATGGCAGAGGGCCCACACTCCCACTGTCATAATCACCTGTGATAAAAAGCAACAAACACAGGAAAAATTTGATACATAGAGTACTATGGTCCAATATATGCTAAGAAAGTAAGAGTGCTGCCACTATTACTGACAGTACAGCAATGCACACAACAAGCCTAATATCAACAGCATGCACTAAAATATTTCTTTAAATTTCTCAGCAGTGCTGGCATAAAAATGTTTGGCTTATCATCTGCAAATGAGATACTACTCTGCAATACAGACAATCCTGGAAGAAATTAAGCAAGAGGAAAGGACAGCATCATCACAATTAACATTAACACAGAGGGTAATACGTTTACCCCTTTATATGTTCATTAACTATACTTTTAACAAGAATGTGGCTGACAACCCCAATCTAAGTTAATAAGTGTAGCAGTGTTTCACCCTCCCAACAAAAGACATGTGACACAGAAGTAACTTATTGATTTCAATTTGTTTACTATACAACAGTATTCAACTGTTGAGATACGAAACCCTACCCGGAAGTTCCTCCTGGGATGTGCTTGGTGTCTCTGAATCTGTTCCTCCAACATCCAGCACATGCTGTACTGCACTCTCCTGGGAGCTGTCTGAATACCTGATATTGGCCAGTAACTCTTCATTGGGTGTTAGTGGTGGTTCCCTAGAAGGCCCTCCTCTGGTAACCATCTGTACATGGCCCATTGCAGCTGCTGTCCTCCATGCAGATGTGATCATGTCAGTGGCCCTGTGGTGCACCTACCTGTATGTCCTACCATGGCCTCCCAGTGCATTCAGCTCATCTAAATTTGCATCTCCGTGCCATATCTCCTCATCCCCTTTCCAGCAGAAAAGCACCATGTTGCCTAAAGGCATCCATTATAGCCTGGTTCTCAGCACCGGTGAAGGGGGTCTATGAGGACTGATACACCTGGGTGGCATACTCCTAGGTGTCCTAAAAGACAACAGAAGAATAATACACATAGGCATCACATAACTACTAAATAATTGTTTCCAGATAAAATAGAAAAGGTAGCCATTCAGTATTACCCCCCCCCCCGGAGAACAATACAACAGTCTACAGATGTGAAATACAGACAGGCAGAATGAAAAACAAGAAGAGTAACCAAAGCAACATATCCTTGTTTGCACCACAACAGTAACTCACCTGTGCTCCCCCCAAAAGAACAGTTTATCATTTTTTGTGCCATAACAGTAACTGACTTTTGCCCCCCCAAAAGAACAGTATACCCTTCTTTGTGCCATAACAGTAACTCACCTTTGCTCTCCACCAAAAGAACAGGAAATTACACGTTTTGCTAGCATACCATCTTTGAAATACTAAAAGTGCTATCAAAGGAACTGTCCCCAAAATATATGTACATATTTATTACACAGCATTCACGTTTCATGTATTGGCAATCATGTATACCTCTGAAATGGCTTGACAAACACTTCTAACTAATTCATACAGATAGAAATGTAAAAGCCTTTTCTTCTGATTTTTCTTAAATACATTCCAGCATGTGCAGTATGTAGGTGACAAAATGGAAGCATACCTTTTGAAGTTCAGTACTCCTTTGTACAGATATATCCTGAAGCAGTAGCTTATGTGCAGTCTTCAGAATGCAAACAAGTCTCCTCACCATCAGTTTGTCTAGCTGCGTGGTTGCCTTTTTATAATGGTGCAGTTTCAGGCTGTAAGATTGGGGAAGATGCAAATGAGGTGTGAACTCATTAGAGTTGTTGAATTCCAAATACTTGGATCCATGTAGGAGATGTAATTCTACTGCAGCCACTCCCCCAATGTTTGGTTTTAATGGATGGCAACTGTGAATAAGTGGTTGGGTGAAGGAAAACATAACAGCACTGCAGGCTGCATTACTTCCACTGGGTGTGCCAGATTAGATCTGCAAAATGTTTGCTGTAAGGTTGTAAATGTAAGTAAGCAGCACACATTTCACAGGTTGCATTCCTTAACATAAAACCTGGCCTCTATTTGTTTGCACCTGCATATATCATAATTTCCAGTTAATATCCTCATACGTTTTAAGGACAATGATATATAATGGCTTACACACTGCATGACTCAGATTACTGGTCAAATAAATGAAGAATGGAAAACAGTGTAAGCAACTTCTCTGTGTGGAAGATTTTCAGTCCATATATCTCTAGTTAATCACTGTATATTAATCAGATCAGACAAAGGTAGTAGAAGTAGCGAACTTCAACTCGTCTTAAGTAAAAAATAATAAAAAATATATAATTGTACAGAATTACTAAGTATTTGAAAGTGATCCAAGCAAGGCAAGCAGTCTGTTTCCAGTCAAAAATCCTTTATTAAGTACACAGACAAGCGATCCAAGTAAAACAAAAATAGAGTAATAGTTTCCTCACAAGCTTTATATATATATATATATATATATATATATATATATATATATATATATATATACTTTTTATCAGGCAAGGGAGTGGTTTATTGTGCTGTAAAACAAAGTGTTATTGGTACACATGTTAAATTCAGATCCCTTCCCCCATCAGTGTGACATTCAAGCTGAGACAGATGAGTTTAAGTTTGCTACTTCTACTACTTTTGTCTGATCTAATTAATGTACAGTGATTAACTGGAGATATATGGACTGTGTCACAGTGGTCATATCATAGTGGTTAAGTGTTGTGACTTCAGTGTAGGGCTTTGGTTCAAGACCTGCAAGGGCTGTTCATTTTCAGGGTTCCAGGGAAGTAAATAGTGTGTGAAGAAATAGCCAGGGAATTGTTATGGCTAGGCTTGTATAGGCCCTAGGGCTGATAGCCTAGTACCAACCTATGAACCTATGAAAATCTTCCACAAAGAGAAGTTTCTTGCACTGTTTTGTTTTTGGACCCCACTACACTTGTTTAGTGGGTTGTTTTGAGACTTTAGGGATACCACAAAAATTATTTGTTTTTTTTTTATAAATGAAGAATGGCTAACAAACACATAAATTTAAGACAGAGACGTGTATTTGGAAGTAGTAATCATGACAGGTTGTGTGATCATTAGGTGTACTACATCCAAAAACAATAAATGTGCAAATAACACTTGTATGGCTGATATCACTGTAGACACTGTTGCAGTTGTTTGTTTGCAGATTGAGTTAATTGCTTTGCTGCAAAGCTGTTTGTGTGGCAAAGAGGAATAAGGCACCCATTGTGTGTTCTAAAGATGCTTTGGAGTGAGAGTCGAAATTCATATCTATGTAGACATATCTTATGTGAGCCATCATTTTCTTGTGTGTATGTCATACATTGATTTTCCTCATTTCAACTACTTGCACTTTTTTTCCTTTTCTTATATTCTTTGTCTAATTTTTTGGGAGGGGCAGTGTTTGCATGATGCAGAGCTTAGAGAAATCACAGGAGCAGAGACACAGGAAAAAATGTCAAGTTTAGCTGTGCTTATCTCATTTGCGTGAAGCACAACAGTGCACAAACTGGACAACTGGACCTCCCTAGAAGCAGACAGAACCCAGACAGCCAAAAATAGAAATTGGAAACATTCAGTTAATGCTATTGGCCATTGCACAAACCACTAAGCAGTGTTGTATGGCGGTTAAAAGTGAGACCTTACAGAATGATTACCAAAATAGGGAATGTCATGTAACTAGTCCGGTGGCAGCAGGTGTAAGTGTAGGCCTGGAGTACAGATGGTCCTGGATTCTAGTACAGGGTGTGCAACCTTTTTTTCACTGTTGTGACATTGCAGTCTATAGCAATTAACTGAAAGATAGACAAGTGTTATTACAACCTTCTTGTGGCAACAGGTGTAAGTGTAGGCCTGTCAATCACATAGTCCTAGGCGAGGTATAGATACAGGGTATTCCATACACTTTTACTGTTGTTCTACTTCCCATTATAGTTGCTCTCACTTATAACACTTGAGATAGTGGATTAATTTCATGTATGAGGGATGACACAGAATTGTGCCACTTATTTCATTATTTCTTTATGTATTACCACATTTATCAGATGTATGACTCTGCGAATACTATGTACTATTATTCCTATAAGTATAATTCTTCTGTCTCAACTGGCATGGCCTTCACATTTGCCTAACACACATGCACTACTGCCTGTACATCCAATAACCTTGGAATTGTAATTGCACTTTTGTAATGCCTCACTGTAATGCCTCACTGCTGCCGTCTAGTTACCATTGTGCAAATGCCTTGCTTGGGGGTGCGCACTGCCAGGCAACACATTTGCGTGGTGGTAAGTGGAGTGCAACAGTTTCAGATAGTGTGTACACAAGCACCAATCTCCATTGATCTAGATCCATGGGAGAAATGGCAGGCATTTTGGAAAAGATGCTAGTTTAGGGCACAGAGGTGGAGAGTCAAGGAATTCAAGATTTTTATTGGGCTCCTAATTAAGAACCGCAGTAACAAGCTTCTGCAGGGGGACTTTTCTGGCTCAAAAAACAATGAAAGACCACCAAGATAAAGGAATGGCACTTAAACAAAAAAAAAAATAAAAAAAATAAAACAGTATCCAAACAAAGTGCCAGTCCACCAGGGTAGGTTATTAAATTTATTCAACTTAAAAGTAAAAATAAAAATGGGTAAGCGTTTCACGATACTATAGATCACTTCATTAGACAGTCACATTAAAAAGAACCATCTATATAGCAATAGCACTGTAACATCATTTCCTGTTGCAAGAAACATGTAAAAAAGTTTTAACAACAATAAAAAATGACATCATATAATAGCAATATACTCATAAAACACCACAATACATAACTTTAATACATTCATATAAAAAACTTTTATACATAGATTTTAATGTGGGAGTGGGCGTGCCTTCAACATAAGTTTCAGGGAAATAACCTAATTTATTCCATATCTGTACTCTTTTGGAAATTGTCTTAGAAAATAATGTGTTTGTATTTCGTGAGAGTTCTTTTTCTACAGAAGGTTGGCAAGGTAATTGGCTCAGCATGTGCTAATAGCTACGCCAACCTAGCACTGGCACAGTGGGAAGTAAGTACAGTATTAACTGGTAAGATGTTACATCACCATATTTTGAACTATAAAAGATTTGTGGATGATATCCTTATATTATGGGATGGCTCCCTTGAATTGCTAGCAGAATTTGTTATATTTTTACATTCTACCACTGACTTCCAGAGATTCATGTACACAGCTTCTGACAAAGAGATTGCATTTTTAGAATATCCATCAGTAAATCAGTACTAGAATGTGTTAGGTTTCAAAAAGGCCACTCGGAAGAATATATTACTGCATAAGAAGAACATGCATCCTCGGCACATACTGAAGAAGTTTTTAAGAACTATGAGGCTTTGAAATGATGATAGCCTCCTGCAGAAGGAATTTGAGAGTCTGAGATCTAACTTCCTAGCAAGATGTACAGGATGAGGTATTTAGCTGTATAATCCAAGTTTGGCAGTAAAAGAAAGGCAAAGGGCAAGCTTATTATGCCCAACAGCTATCTGAGGGAGAGGCATCCCCTATATTTGCTCCACAACGTACAGTGAGGTTTCTACTCACATTTTTGAGTGATGTAAATGTTTTCTGTAATATAGTGAAGACACTCTGGGGGATTTTAAATGTCTAAGAATTAAGTGGAAGCAAGACTGGTATTCATAATGGTCTTCTGTTCTGTTCTGTTCTGTTTTTTCCACAGCTCCCAGTGACTGTGAGTGCAATGCCTGAACCCGTGGGGCTAGATTGATTAGGATGAGGGAAGCAAGTGGTATGTATGCAGCAGAAGAGCAGTGTTATTGTAGCATTAAAAGTTAAAGATAGCGTTTTGATATTTTATAGAATTGTATCAAATTGACCATGCATATCTCAACTGTAAAAGCAAGTATGCATGTATTATTAGTCTGTAGCACAAATCAAGAGTACAATATTAGATAGTCAGAGACTGTGTGTTCAAATACCACATTTTCCAACTATACAATACTGTTAATTCTTCAATAATATTTACATTAAAATAAAACCTCCATACCAGTGGCACAAATGCCCTGCTGTAAACTATAATCTGTATAACTGGAACATGCATATGTGCAATATATACACATCTCAAGGATTACTTACCGCAACCTGTATAGTGTGCATCTGTTAGTAGGTGGCAGTCTTAAATGTAAAAGTTAAGATAATAGAGTCAAATAATTGTATTAATGCATTGTATGCCACATATGAAGGTACTAATCTTATTTCTTTTTTTCTCTCACTCCAAGCCTTATCTTTTTTTATTTTATTTTTATTTTATTTCATATTATTTATAATAGAATATTTTTGTGTTATTTTTTATTTTATTTTATGAATATTTTTATTGTTAAGTTATTTTATTTTATTATAAAAATATTTCATTTTTCTATTTCTTTTTTTAATTTTAATATGTGTCATCAAAATGTGTCCATGTGTACCACATTACTAAATACTTCACAGCACAGCGAGGTAGGCCTGTCCCACAGGATCCACCTGCCCCTCCCCCACCTTCACCGCCTCTAGTGCAGATGCCCAGCATGTCTGGGAGCCAACTTAGCAGCACTACCTCTGCTGCCCCTGCACTATCTGTACCCTCAGGTAGTCTTGCCCTGAAGCAGTGGTGATTTTATCACCCGCACTGAGTTGCCAAGGATGGTGCATAAGGTTGTGCACTCCACCATTGGTGCACATCTATGCCAGCTGGAGAGACTACTTTTTGGCATAATACTAGGAGGAGCAGAAAGAGACATCAAGCACTCCAGCCAGGGGTGGAGTGAGGTGACAGTGATGACAGTCCAGAGGCAGAGAACTCGATTCTCAATTTCACCCAACTTGACAACCATGGGTTCGGGATATCCCCACTCTCACCCCAATCATGATGTTCCCCAACCTTTTCTGTCCATCACCATCCCTTTCTCTCTTGTCTTGCTTCCTCATCTACCCAACTTACCTGACCCATATATACCTACCTTCCCCAACATTCCAAAGTGTACTTGTTCCGCAAAAAAAAAAAATCATCCCATACATAGCTCAACATTTCACACACGTCTTCTTGACACACTTGATTCAGTCCAGTTGGCTATGCAACATGATTTTGCTGTGGTCACCCCTCTCTTTGGAGGTGAAGGTCCAAATTCAGTTAATATTTTCCACATATTTTCATGTTTACTCTGTTAAAGAAATGGCTAACTATGGTTCTTTCCTACATACCTACCTATTGCACATTCCTGCCCTGCTTTCTCTTTGTTCTTCCCACTGCTTGCTCCCCATTTCACCATCATCCTATCTACCCCAATTTGCCTTTTGAATATATTTTTGTGTGATGGTGCACATTATCCACCAACTCACAGCAATGCAAATGATGGCAATGTATTTAAAAGTATTATATAAACCTGTATTCGAACCCAGTACCATCTGGCCCAACAATGACTGTATCAATGCATTAACATATGCCACAGTATCAGTTAAGCAGCAGGTCTATTTCATAGACTCACTACTGACTATCAGACTTTAGCAATGCAGCTCACATTTGCACACTGCTTAGCTGCATGTAAGCATGTGCATCAGATGTGGGTATGCAATTTGTTAACTGTCATGCAAAACCATTGTCCGCACACTATGAAAATATACATATTATGCTGAATTTCTGCTGTTTATTGTCCATTCCCTGTGTATGACATGAAATTACATATAGAAACATTACAAAGTGAGGGCCCTATCTAACAAGAAGTCACATATTTACAATACATCTATGTGTTGCCACCCTCTCAAGCACTGCAACTGTGATGTCTCAGTACTTTTTTCATACATATATCAACCACAGTACAAAATATAACATTAAATGGTGTGTGCTATGCAATGCACATAAATCTGGTAATATATATTGTGATGACCCTGCACTGGCCCAGTAATCAAGGAGCCTCAATCCCCACCACTAGCACCAGTGAGGGACGTGCACATTGGGAAGATGACAAGTACTCACACAGTAAAGTACAATTTCACTTAAGAGCACATAGAGATCACAGTCAGTCTGGGACTGGTTTCTCTCTCCTTATCCAGATCTCCAGTAAGACTCCTCAATGGCACAGCTATAGGGTTAAGATCTCAGCTGAGTGGTCAAGCCAAAACCTCCAGCACCTTCTCTGTCCAACCAGTACTTTGTGTCCATGCCCAAGTAGCTCACGCACACACACACACACACACACACACACACACACACACACACACACACAGACATGCGCATGCACACACACACACACACACACACACACACACACACACACACACACACACACACACACACACTTTGAGGTTTACTCCTGGGGAAGGCTGGCACAGTTTCAATTGCTATGCCCCCTTCTGCCCAGACTAAGTTAGTACCAGCTGCCACCAACCACTCTTATCAGCTACTATAAGGCCCTTCCCAAAGGGTGATCAATTCTACTCTGTAATATTACTATTATCCAAATGGTAAGTGTGTCTAAGACTTTTAAGGTTATTTAGGAGTGGCCTATACAGGGTCACCAAACACATATGCAAGTACTCTAACAGCATAAATATTTCTAGACAAACCACAATGTAAATGTTTAAATATATTTAATAATAAATAATAAAAGAACAAGACAATACTCCATAACTCAAAACAGTGACAACAGAGTTCAGAATCACAGGAAATACTTCAAAACAACATTGCAGGACAGTCTCAAATAAATACAGAAAACATCTAAACTAATCTTTACTGTACTCCTATTTATATCTAAGAGATACTATGCCCTAAAATGACTTACTTACAGAGCTAGACGAGTGCTGAGGAGAGGATGTTGTCAGATCCAAAGACAAATGGAAAATGCACAGACTCACTTTCTGAGATAGTGCTTAACTTACTATCAAACATTTCTGCTGCGTTGTCTTAGATTACATTATTCTTTGTCACCTCTTCCTTCAGTTCCCAGGCTAACAGAAACTTAAACTTTAGCACCTCTGTGTCAAAAATAATTTTCTCTCAGAAGTTTGCTTGGAACTGGAAGTTGTAAAACAGTTAAACACTTTTACCTTTGAAACCTGTAATTATTTCTTTTTCCAGACAATAGAAAAACCTCCTAACTCCAGACATCCTGTGTCCTAGCTGAAATAAAGGGTTCCTATTAGATGACCGAGGACGCATTATATTGAATGCATCTTGGTTGAAGTTAAAACAACAAAAAGACAAAATAGTGAAGCGTCTTTTAAGCAAATTCTTTCCCAGGGAAAGAATTCGCTTGGCTGCTTCCATTACTTTGCCATTTTTGGCACTGTAGTGCGATTTTGGAGTTGGTATATTTAAGTAGGGGGGTGTGGGGGACACAGCCTTCACCATTGGGGGTGTGTGGGATGAAGCCCCCCACTTTATGTATTCTTTCAATTTTTTTTTCTTTTTTTTTTTTTTTTGGAACTGTTCTTAGCTTTCGAGATTGTAAGCTTTCACTTACATGGGGTCGATTATTCATCGTTCGCTTTTTTAAGCGTTTGATGATATAATATAGACCTGAGATAAACACCATCATATAACCCTTTGCTTTTCTTGAGGGTTTGCAAGTTAACTCTGTATGTAAAGGCTTTACTTCAAAACATACATTTGCATAGGCATATCGTTTACACACATTTCTCCTCTTTTCCAGCAGGGTACACTGTGGTTACATTCTTCAAGCTCAGTGCAGAACATACAGTTCGAGACACACGTCTGCACCAGTAGTTTATTATACACATAACATATAGTTTTCTAACATTTATAAGACAAGTATACAAATCTTATTACTATACACAAATGACATAGAATTATTTACAAAGTTCCAGCTAGCTGGGCAGGCAGCCTTCACAATCCCCCCCCCCAAAAAAACTCAAGCTAGTTTTTCAAGTGACCCTTGAGAAACGTTGCTTGAGAGGGTTGACCCATTTGGGAATACCTTACCCCATTACCTGTCTTGAGACCCCATCTGCGTTGGCATTGCTAAACCCACTGTGGTGCTGCACTGTCATTTTTTATGCTTGCAACCCTAGGCTCCACCTTAGGAACTTGTCATTCTGCTAGCTGGCTTAATGCAGCCATGTTAAGGGATTGTGGTCTATAATTTCAGTGAATTTCCTTACCTATATATAAATGTGTCCTTACCTATAGATAAGGTTGAAGTTTCTGCAGTGCCCACACTATGGCTAGACATTCCTTTTCTACAGCTGCATATCATTCTTCCCTGGGTTGGAGCCTACAATTTAGATAGACCACTGGGTGCTCTTCTCTCTCTGTAGAAATTTGGCTAAGTACAGCCCACACTCCATGGTTTGAAGCATTCACCTGCACAACAAATTATTTGCTGTAATCTGGACTGGCTAACACAGGGGGTCCTCTCAAAGCTTCTGGAATGCGTGCTCACATGCTGGGGTCCACACTACCTTTCTTGACCTGTTTTTCTTGTCAGGTCTGTGAGGCGAGCAGCTATGGTACTATAATTGGGGACAAATGTTCTGCAGTACCCTGCTGTCCCTAGAAATGCCCTCACCTGCATTTTGGTGACATGTGTAGGCCATGCCTGAATGGCTTCCACTTTGGTTGGTTCTGCCCTGACCTTACCACTAGTCACTCTATGTCCCAGGTAGGAAACCTCTGCCATACCCACCTGACATTTGCTGGGCTTAATGTAGTCTGCCCAGCACCTCCCTGACATGCTGAAGGTGCTCTTGCCAGGAATTACTGTGGATGGCAATATCAGTTAGCAAGGGCAACATCTCCTACTCCTGCTAGGATATGATCTGCCAGCCTCTGGAAAGTCGCTGGGGTATTTTTTCATCCCAAAGGGCATTTCTGCTCTTTTCCAGCAGGGTGCGCTTTTGTTACATTCTTGAAGGCCAGTACAGAACATACAGTTCAACACTTCTGCACCAGTAGTTTAATATACACATATATAGTTTTATTACATTTGTAAGACAAGCATAAAAATCATATTACTATTCATAAATGACATAAAATTATTTACAAATTCCAGCTAACTGGGCTAGCAGCCTTCACATACATAACTACAACTTTTGACCCATATACCTAAAAAACGTTATCTGCAAGGCTAGGGAAGGAATCAGCATGAAACATATCCAAAGGGACATCGGTGACCTTCAACACACTTGATCTGACACATTTTGTTTTTGTCAGAGGTAGATTTTGCTTACTAAATGGGTCTTTAAACTAGATTTTGTCCTTTAATGTTCATACTAGGTTAATAACTTACAATATACAGTTTTAAAAAGTTTCAAGGGAAAATCATTTGTTAAATCTATGTACATTTAGGATGGTAGATCTGATGAAGTTAATATGAAAGTGCCACAGCACTTGGTAGTTCATTATCCAATACAAATGAAATAAGGACATTTCAACCTTTTAATTATGAAAGACAAACTCTAATTAAGAAAAAGGATTATTAATACATGTTAATACTAATACAATGGTTTAACTTTTGTAACACTATATTGTAATTTTGGTAACACTTTTTCATTTGTAATACCCAACTTTATCTTGTTTGTTTTACTGTTAACTGAGGGTTATGAGGTCATAAATGATGTCAATAAAGAGAAACCCACCCCCCACCCCTCACTTATGACCAAATGGGCAAGCATTGACTTGGACACACCCTCTAAAATGGTAATAAAAACCCAAGTGATCCCTCTGTATTTTCAGTCTTCTAAGCAGCACTCATTTGCCAATAAAAAACTTGTAAACAAGAACTGAGTACAGGACTGTTTTCTTTCAAGCTCATATATTGCAGATGGAACCACAGCAGGAACATGACTCCAAATTCATCCAGAGGAAGATTCCTGATCATCCAGGGGTACATCTGGAGGAACATCCTGATGCAAGAAAGACCTTAGATGGCCAAAGTATACCCCGTACCCCTCCAGCAACAGTGAGTGAATACATAGTTTAGATATCCTTTCTGTGGAATATACATGAGTGTCTAATGGTGTGGAACACCAATCAAGTTGATAAACTAGATGCATGTGTGGTACCTGTTCTGCTTATGCACACACTACATACATATTAACATTAAAGGCACGCAACTCTTCTGTGATAGTGTAGATTGTGACATATATATATATATATATATATATATATATATATATATATATATATATATATATATATATATATGTCATGCACACAAGGCAACTAGCCTGTATTGCCCATACTGTTGCATACAGGTATTGCAGTGTTCCTGCTAACACCTCCTGCAGATATTACAGTGCCAGGACAGTGCTTCATGGTTACCCTCATAGAGTGTGGATGTACCATAATAGTTGTTCAAGTGTGTGCATGTAAGATCATCTATTATCACTCCACATTAAATATTAGTGGTGGTATTATTCTGATATTGTCTATGATTGTGGCTATTTCTTGTAATGTCCATGATTGTGGCTATTTCTTGTAATGTTTTCCATGAGGCTTTACCTGTGCCCAGCTTGCTGGAGAACTCTGATGAGAGTGTACTCATATTTAGGCATATCAGTTTGCACAGCTTCTCAATATGCATCCTACATTCATTGTATGTCAAATCCCTGATAATTGTCTCTACATTATTCATGTAATGATATCCAAAAAAGAAGAAGAAGGTACCAGACCACAGCCAAATCCATCATAAAATTTATTGCACATAAAATGTGTCAGTAACAGTGTTATTGCTTTAAATCCAACTATGCTTAATTGGTGATGCTTATGCATTGGTTGTAATTAGTTTAAAATAGAGGCAGTTGGATGGCTGTATTGTTTGATGAAGCAGCTTTGAGGCTGTGAAAGCGCTAACCTGTTTTTTATCTTCTGTGCAATAAATTGTATGATTGATTTGGCTGTTGTTTTTTTGTATATTGCTGACAGTTTGTGGAGAAGGACCGTTCACCTACACCACTTGTATTTTCTTTTTTGCTTATTCATGTAAGGATGCTTATCTCACACAGGCATCCTCCCCATTGTCATGTCACCATGTGTAACAGTCATGTAAAACACATTTTCACTGTACAGTCTCTACTGTACCATATACATATGTGATTGGTGTTGCTTCTACAACCATTTTCCATTGATATGCCCTCCCCGCTGTACATTAGGTAGTTTCAACTGTCCTCTTTCCCTGTGTTGATTCCTACAATTCATCTGTGTGTCACTATTCAATACACACACTTCCCCTGAGTGATCATTTTACATGGCAGTCCATGTCCTGTTACAGATCATTTACAAAGTTTCAGTACAGAATGCCAGGCATGTGATATTACAACACTCTGCACTGTATGTACACTGTCATGTACTGTGTTTCAACCATACATTTTACATTCATACCTCTCAAGTGTCCAGATATTCCCAAGATGTTCAGATGTTTTTTTTTTTATCAAATGTGTGGCTTTCTGCCATATCACTGGGATGATTTTAGGACTGATGTGAGTCAATATTACATACATTTGATGTCCTACCTTTCAACTGTCCTGATTTGTGCAGAATGTCCACTTTTTATCTCATAGTTCTGATCTTTTCCGCATAACATATTGGTTTTCTGGCAAATCATTGGCATGTCATTGCAGATTGAAGTCAGAAACTGATGACAGGCATTTGAGTTTCAAACTTCATGCTCTTCCGATAGATGTTCATCGTGCATACAGCTGCAGTAATCACAGATGGGTTTTCCAAAGTCTAGGTCTGGCGTCGGTTGTTGTCGCTTTCTTTCCTGACGTCAGTGAGGCAGGGGTATATAAGACACAGCCGACGCCATTTTCATCAGTCTTTTTTTGCCACGCGGTGCCCGAAGCAGAAGCAGTTCGCAAGTGCCAGTCGGCCAGCTCCTGAATTTACGAAAAATTGGAAACCGAAGTCTTCTTTAAAGCTAAGTACCCGTTGAAACTTTTCTTGCCTCAGACCGATGTCAGAAAAAGTTAACAATTGTATTTCTTGTGGGAAGCAAATACCGCATAAGGATTTCCATTCCCTCTGCATACCTTGTTTAGGCCCAGACCACAACGTCTCGGGCTGTCGCTTTTGCGCTACTTTCAATAAACGCACTATTAAGCATCGGGCGGAGTTCGCCCAACACTTTTTTGGTAAAGCCTTTGATTATAAAATGTCGTCGGAGACTCCGACTACCGTTTTGTCCAAAAAACACAAGGACAAGGACCGACACGCGAGGTCCGCGGTCTTCACCGACACCACACCAAAACTGGCTACACGTGGTCCGGTTCTCAGTGAGACGCCTATGCAGCCCCTGACTGCCGACGACACTTCTTTGGCGGTGTCTTCTGTAACCGAGACCGCAGGTACCTCGGCCCATACCCAGACTACAACCACCGAAGCCACTGTGAGCGTTGAGCCTCCTAATGTGGACAGGTCCACTTCCACCCATGGTGTCTTTAGACCCTCATCTTCCTTTTCCATTAAGGCCTTTACTAAGTCCAAATCAGCCAGGCATCCCAAGAGGCCTGTTGCACAGGGCCCATCTCCAGGCCCCATGCCTAAAAAGCAGATGCTAAAAATGGCTGAGGATTTAATTACTCTTATCAGGGGTTCCAAGCCCCCTCCAGACAAGAGACCCAGAGTGGAGGAAGACTCTCCCTCTTCTGATCAGGGCTCCATTTTTTCAGAACATTCTGATGTAGAGGAACACTCTTACTCCCCTTTTGAAGATTCTGATGCAGAGCAGTCCATTCCTTCTGTATCTCCTCCAGAGGATTTTTCTTTTGGGGAAACCTTGCACACCTTGAGGGAACACTTCCATTGGGAAGGCCAAGACTTTTCTGATTCCAAGAAAAGACTTAGGGAATTTCTTTTGTTACCTCAACACAGACCTCTGGCGATACCTCCTGTCTTGGACATACTTGATGATGTTTACTCGGAGGCTTGCCTTAATCTGGATTCCCTGCCTCCTGCCCCAGTCAAGCCTGATAGGTACTACAGAGTTCCTAACTCTCACCAATTTCTTTACAAAAGCCATAATGCTGACCCTGAAACCATTTCTCAAGGCCCCAAGGGAATGAAGGCCTCTACTGCTAAGAATCCACTCCCTTCCGAAATAGAGTCAAGATCCTTAGAAAGGTGGGGAAAAAAGGTATATACCTCGGCCACCCTAGCCATGAGGGCCTTAAATTGTCAATTCCATATGCTTAAATATCAGCAGTTTCTGTTGTCACAATTAAGAAATCAAATGTCTCAACCTGAACAACCAGATTTGAAGGAGTTGCAGGATATGATGCATAGTGCAGAACAAGTGGGTAAACACACCTTACAATGTGGCTATGATGCCCTAGAGGCCTCAAGTAGAGCTGCTGTTACAGGATCAGTCATTCGTAGACATGCCTGGCTTAGGGAACAAATCTTGCCTGATCATGTGAAAGCTAAACTACTAGATGCTCCTTTACAAAAGGATGTGCTATTTGGTACTAATACTGAGGAGATACTACGGAAAATGGAAGAAAAAGCCAAATCTATGCAAACTGTCAAAGCTTTTCTACAGGTTCAACCACCACGTTTTAGCAGAAATTGGCCTTCTAAAAACTGGTCCTTTCCAGCCACGGACAAGCCCCAAAGAGGTAGATACAGGTGCACAAGGGGCAGAGGACAATCACAAGGATCATATAGAGGCAGGCAATGGCAAACTCCAGCACCAAGAGGTGGCGAAGACAGTGCACAACAATACAGGAAACAAACCCAATGACTTCCTCCTTTCCATGCCAAGCAAGTCTCAGCTGGCAGCACCCTTGGGAGGAAAGCTGGCATTATTTACAAGAAATTGGCATATTGTCACAACAGACAAATGGATCCTGGACATTATAAACAGAGGCTACAGATTTCATTTTCACACTCTTCCAAAAATGAGAGGCATGCCAAACCTGCCACACAATCAAAGGGCAGAGGCACAACTACAAATTTCAAAGCTCATAGACATGAAAGCTATTCAAGAGGTACCTACTCACGAACAAGGTCAAGGTTTTTATTCCAGGCTATTTCTGGTACCAAGGAAAGGAACCGACTGGAGACCCATTTTGGACTTATCCATCCTAAACACATTTTTACTCGTACCAAAATTCAAGATGCTCACATTACAGCAGCTTCTTCCCATGCTGGGCAAGGAGTTTTGGCTGGTAACATTGGACCTCAAGGAGGCATACCTGCATGTCCCAATCAGACAAAGCTGCAGAAGATACCTCAGATTTCTTGCAGGTTCAATCCACTATCAATTCTCTGCTTTGCCCTTTGGCTTATCTACTGCACCCAGAGTATTCACGAAATGCCTGGCATCAGTAATTGCCTACTGCAGACATCAAGGGATAGAAATTTACCCTTATTTGGACGACTGCCTGATCCAAGCGGACAGCAAGCACATACTTCTGGAACATCTGGCTTATGTAACACGGTTATTGAATTCTCTGGGATACACAGTCAACAAAGAGAAATCTAGGCTAACACCATCTCAGACAATAACTTTCCTGGGTGCCAACTTGGACACAAACACCCAGATGGTCTATCTTACACCAGAAAAACAGGGGCAACTAACTCAATACTTCAAAATACTAGCAAATTGTACCAGGCTTACTGCAAGGAAAATCCTGCAGGCTCTGGGCTTCATGGCATCTTGCATTCTTTTAATCCCATGTGCAAAGTTGCATATGAGGAAACTTCAATGGTACCTAAAAAACCTATGGTCTCAACACAGCCACAGTTTGGAAACAATAATACCAATAATTCCATGTTTGCAAAAGGAATTTCTATGGTGGGCCCAAGCATGTCAAACACAGGTCTCCCATTCTGCAAGCCTCAAGCAAATCAAGTCATCACAACAGACGCCTCAGATTACGCCTGGGGGGCGCACATGACAGACAGGTGCATTCAGAGCAAATGGTCCCAAAAGGAAAAGCACCTTCACATCAATCAAAAAGAAATGTTAGCAGTGATAAATGCAATTACAGCTTTCAAGGACCTCCTGCATCCAGGACAATTATTGATAAGAACAGACAACACCACATTAATGTGGTACATAAACAAACAAGGAGGAACACATTCATACCCCCTGTGCAGACTAGCCATGACACTTTGGAACTTGGCTCTGGAATGGCAAATCGAACTTCAAGCACAGTACTTGCCAGGTTTGGAAAACAAGCTGGCAGACAATCTAAGCAGAAATATGACAGACCCACATGAATGGAAGTTGCATCCTCAAGTGTTTACAAAGACAGTCCAAGCGTGGGGAAGACCAGACATAGATCTCTTCGCCTCCCACAGGAATCATCAATTGGAAAAGTTCTGTTCAAGGACCTTTCATCCAAAGGCCTGGGGAGTGGACGCCCTTTCATTCAGTTGGGCAGCATGGACAGTTTACGCTTTCCCACCTCTGCCTCTTCTGCCCAAGGTGTTCTTGAAAGCAAGAGCAGACAGACCGAAGATGATACTGATTGCTCCAGACTGGCCAAGACAATACTGGTACCCACTCCTGAGGAGCCTAACGCATACTCCCCCCTGGTCCCTACCTCTAATGCCTCTTCTACTGACTCAACACAGCTACAAAACTCTTCACAGTCAGCTGAAAACACTCAATCTCGTTGCATGAAAAATTCCTTAACACCACAACAGACCCTACTCCCCAAAGAGGTGCAGGATGTCATTTTGGAGGCCAGAAGGCCATCTACTAGAAAGGCTTACTCCGCAAAATGGAAACGGTTTTGCTCTTGGAATGAGAAAAAAGGCCAGGATCCTAGAAAACTGAATTTGCCTCAGGTATTACAGTATCTAGCTGAGCTGCTGAACAGTGGACTTTCATTTTCCTCCATAAAAATCCATGCCTCAGCCATTTCTGCAGAATTCAACACTGATCCACCCTTATTCTCTCACCCACTCTTAAGACAGTTCCTCAGAGGGGCTAAGAATATAAGACCACCAAGGAAACAACCAATGCCAGCCTGGGATCTTAATTACATTCTAGAAAAATTGACATTGCCTCCCGTCCTGGAAAACAGCTTTCCTTCTTGCCATTACCTCAGCTCGTAGGGTTTCGGAACTATAAGCCCTCATGGCTGTGCAGCCTTTTCTCATCTTCCATCAGGACAGGGTTTCCCTTCGAACCAACCCGTCATTTATGCCTAAAGTGGTATCCAGGGTAGCTTTAAATCAAGCCATACACTTACCTACCTTTTACCCCAATCCTCAAAACAAAGGGGAAAGGCTGCTACACTCCTTAGACATCCATAGACAGCTACGCTATTATTTGGACAGAACAAAGCATTTCAGGAAATCAGAACAACTTTTTGTGTCCTATGCTGTAGGAGCTCAAGGGAAGCCAGTAACCAAACAGACAATTTCAAAATGGATAGGCCACTGCATATGGTTTTGTTACTCCTATCATGGAAAATCTGTCCCTACAGGCATCAGATCCCACTCCACCAGGGCCACAGCTACCTCTACAGCCTTCCTCAGAGGAGTTCCTACCAAAGATATTTTGGAGGCAGCCACTTGGAGTTCTGTGCATACCTTCACAAAACACTACCACCTGCCTTTATACTCCAAAACTAGAGCAGGCTTTGCCACTGCTGTGTTGCAGGGCATTCTGGCTCAACCCAGTTCCACCTAGTGCCTACCACCCTGTGCGTAGCTTTGAGATTCTACCCATCTGTGATTACTGCAGCTGTATGCATGATGAACATAGTGCAGTTTTGTACCTACCATAAATGTAGTTGTTCGTGTGCTAATACAGCTGCAGTACAGGTTTCCCTCCCTCCTTCCCCTCTTGGTAAAGGCCTAGGGCCTAACCCCTCTTCATACAATCTGATTGGGTTATCCTTCTATGGTATATTTGCTTGCAACTACTGATTTTTGATTATATTGCATTGTATGTATATAAATATAATTTATGTATTGCCTTCCTTCTGGGGGCACCTGACATCTGGGGCAAGAAAGACTGAAGAAAATGGCGTCGGCTGTGTCTTATATACCCCTGCCTCACTGACGTCAGGAAAGAAAGCGACAACAACCGACGCCGGAACTAGACTTTGGAATTCAGCCGACCGAGGACCCGCCTGACGGCAGAAAACCCATCTGTGATTACTGCAGCTGTATTAGCACTCGAACATCTACATTTATGGTAGGTACAAAACTGTACTTTCATGTTACTGTACAACCTATTATTCCTTCAACTTTCTATACTTGGAAGAGCTATATTAAAAATCTGTGCCTAGGTTTGGGCCTTTGTCCCCCCCTCCATTATTTATGGCTTTGTCCAGATTTCTTGCTCTAAGAGATTGAAAGAATTTCATTCTAATACATTTCTATGCATCATTTATGTCAAATATGTCCATATTTCTGGCTATTTGTCCCCTCATTATGTTGACTTCTGTTCAGATGTGTTTAGCTAACACTTTGACAGCTATCTGTGAAGTCCTGGTGATCATTGTTCCATTCCATGCAAAGTTGTGGACTGTAGCTTCTCTGCTTTACACAGAATTGATATCCTTATTTGTTTACATGGTTTCCTTGCCAGCAGTACTGTTGCCAGCCATAAAACCTGGCTTAGATGGGCCACACGTAATTAACGTGGACTGCATACTAAAACTCACTGTACACCTCTGTGTAAACCTGTAAACTTTGTGTAGGCTTTGCTTGGAACCTATATGGAGTTCATTAAATCCCAGGGACTATGTTTACTGTGACACTTAAAATCCAGTTTAAAACCTAGAACCTAAAAAATACTACCACTATAAAAATAATTTGTGAAGAAGATTTTGCACTTCTTTAATAACTCCTATGATTCCAGAGATATGAACATTTGTTTGAAATATGAGGCAATAATTTGATTCTATCAAAAAGACCATTGGAACTTACAGTATAAACCTCCAGAGCTCAATTTAAGGTATTGAGTTAACATATGTGCAAAGAATACACAGGTGCCTAATACCTATCATGAAGGTAAGGGAAAACACGTCTAGGATGGTATCTACTGTTCTAGTATCTTACCTTACAGTTATCTCGGCTCTCTGATGTGTCCTTTCTCTTTCAGTGTGAGCAGAGTATGATAACAATCATTTTGCCTTCCACAGAGGAAATGTGTCCAGACATGGTAAATTCTCCTTAAAAGTACAAATATGGATATTAATTATATTTAGTTCAGTGCCAGGCTAGATTGTCTCATTCCAGCAATTCTGGAAGGTAAATTTGCTCAGCAGGCATCACCAACATGTCCCATTCCTGAAAAGGCTATAGCTTTGGAACATGAGAGTAATGCAGCTTGGGAGTACCTTGCCTGAGGTGAGTTCTGGCCCTCGATGTCAGGCACTACATCTCTATCACATGATGTGGACGAGACACAGGTGGAGCTAGTGGCAGATGATGTAGTGGACCAAGCAGTGGCTAGATAAATGGCCTGGGCATTTAACCTCCTGTAGTGAAACGTTGGGTCATTCTGCCATCTGGCTCTTATCTTGAGGTAACTATGGGAGTGTGTGGCCCATACTGCCAAACACAGGAATCCATCATATGGTGATAAATACCTTGTAATGATCCACTAGTTTGGAACACAAGATCATATATTGCCTTGTCCCATCCATGTGTGCTCCTTTACTCATATGTCCCTCTGTCTCTCCCTGTCCCATGTCTTAACATCCTAGTGAGTCTACTTTCATTGTTGCTTGTCTGTGCTATTCTGTGTGTGTTGGCCTACTCCTCTTCTTTCCTACACTGTTTGTCCTTTCATCCTTTTTTCCACATAAAGAAACAAATGGCTTCTTGTCCTTTAAGAATGTGTTTCCCTTCCCCCTCATGTTGGTTACTCCTAATGTTGTCTCTTTGTTTTATCCTCTATTTGCTCTTCTCCCTTAATCCCTATATTTATATACACCAAATTCTTTCTCTTTTATGCACCTAATAGATGTCCACATATGAGTCCACTTTGTAATTTTGAAATACTGAAATCCCAAATCTCAGCATTTCAAAATCAAAAAGTCGAAAACTCACAACTTTGAAGGTGCAGAATAAAGAATCTCACTATCCTGAAAACTCAAAATCAGGAAAATACCTTATGCGGCATCATATTTTTTTTTTTAACCCTCCACCTTTGTGAAGCACCATAAAGTGATTATTTTCCACTATTAGTGCAGTACAACTTCGGAAATTAACAATTCCAGTCCAACTCAATAAACAGGAAGATAATTGTGGCAGTTACATTTGGAGCATTCTAGCAACAGCCTTTAAGAAATCCACTTTGTTATATACTTCCCTATTGGCCAAAACTGTCTCAAACTGAGTGTGTCTTCTCAGTAGCCTAAGTCTTTTCAGAGAGGGCAGACACACACTGGCAAGGTGGTTCCTTAACTCCTCCACCCTATCCTGCTCCCTCACCAATGTTTTTATCAATATGAACAGGTAGGTTACCTTGGCTCCTAGTAAACACTTTAAGCCAGTGGTGCCATGCCTTCACTGAATTTTATGTATGAAGCAGGGATAGTTTGTTCAATTTATGTACATTCCAGAATGATATTGGAAATAAAGGGGGAAACCAACAAACAGATGCAGACCTAGCAGTAAACTGCCTTTTTCGTCCTAGGACATACCAGTGACCAAAGTATTTAATCAACTCTTTTCCCTCTGGAGGGTATGTTTCCTTCAAATCGTTGTAAGCCTGCAGCACCTCATCTTCTGGCAGGAAAGCTGGTGCTACTAAGGACTTCACAGCTATTTGGAATCTGATATTTGTATTATAGAGATGTGCCAATCCTAGCTGTTGCACTTTTCGCCAGACATTCCTCCCAAAATGAAACAAACACCCCTTAGACTTCACTCCATTGATATTTATTCTGATACTCTTCATTGAGGCTATCTCAAAGTCGCAAAGTACATACCTCAGTGATGTTTCAAAGCCTTGCTCTTCCAAAAGATGGAACACACAATCCCACATGGAGTTATGTGCTCGAAGTGACTTCTTACTCATTAGGCAATATAGTAGAGGGACAGATTTTCTGTATCCTTCATAGCAAAGCAAGCCATGGATACTGTATAGCTGCCTACAAATGACTCCCTTATAAAAGAAGGTGCCATCCATCAACCAAATTGTGGCACGGCTTAAATCGAATAAGTTATTGACTGTGCTAAACACTATTACCATGTGTTCTCCAGTGACATCAACTATACCTTTTTCAACAAATGTACCAGTTTTATTGGGATAGTCCTGGATATTCAGTGTGTGTAAATTAAGGTTTACTTTTGCTGCTGGAGCTGTAACTTTCCTGTGCATTCTTCCCACTTATTGTAATAAAGCTTGTCCAGTAGGAAGGTCTGGCACAACATCTATAGACGTGGATGCTAGGGCATCCTCTATAAGGAAACATGGTGCATCCCTGGATACAGCTGCCCTATGCTTTAATTCAGCACACATACTGTATTCTCCACTGCTGTAGGATCGCCACTATGGTTATGTGGTATGCTTTACATAGATGTTCACCGGTAGGTACTCAACTTGTTATTAACCTACCTCTACATTTAAATGCTGTTTTTCACTTACAGCACCAATAGTGTCTCCCGGGAACTTTCCGTTCTAAGTGGTAAACATATCCTTCTATTATGAGGACTTTCTTCCCTTTTTGAGATAGCATTGTTTCATAAACAGCTCCGAATGTTCCGGGTGAGGGGAAACGCCGCAGACGCCATTGCAGTTCAGGTACTTAGTACGGCCTATTAAAGGCATACTTGCTATTTATATGCTAGTATCAGGATTTTGGTACATGAGATTTTAAACTCTCAGAGTTGTGTGTTTTCAGGTTTGTGATTTCAAAATACTGAGATTTGGGATTTCAGTATTTCGAAATTACAACGTGGACCCCCACATACATGGATATACAGCAGTGCAACTGAAAATACTACATACCTGCTTAACTTTCTGTGCAACTTGATACCATCCTATTGAAATGCCTATGACAAGCACAGTTTTAAAGTGCAAGATCTCAGTTTAAGTTCACATTTACTACTCGTATGAGATCAGACTATATAGTGCATGACAACTTTGTGGATTGTGCCATGTTCCTCTGTGTATGAATTTCTCTACATGGATACATCTCCTAACAGTTATACTGTATCACAAGGTTCTGTTGCATAGCTGATGTAGAGCTCATTTGCATAATCTGTAGCACCAGGTGCACTGAAGCACTACAGAATATGATTGTATTTGGATATTTCATATCTTTCTATATCGCTGCATAGTGCCACTTAGATGCAGAAGGGCGGTACCGAAGTCTGGTGCAGTGTTAAATGCACTCACAAGCATGTACACACACACGTCTATGTGCACACACACACACACACACATACACATGCACATACACACACATGGACACACACACACACACACACACACACACACACACACACACACACACACATATGCAAACATGCACACATATGCACACACACACACACACACACACACGCACACACTTGCATGCATACAAATACACACATTTGTCACATGACAGAATGCAGTATAAAACAGATGATTATGTTTGGGTCATCGAGCATAGCTGATTTCTTAATGAATTTGAGAAATAGATTTGAGAAATTTGTTTTGAGAGTGAAGGTTTAGAGGCAAATTGTTTAAATTCATGTGAAGAAGACATTAAGAAATAGTTATAATCAAAGAGCAAATTTTGTATTTTTTTTTTCTAAAACATGGAACATCAGCTAATGAGATTTTATTTATTTATTTATTTGTATTTATTTATTGTCGTTTGTTAACCAGGTTAGTCCAACTAAGCCAGGGGCCCATTTTCAGTGGAGACCCAAGGAGAGAAGCTCCAGATACAAGTAACAATATTACAAACAAGATATATGTACAAAGGTATAGTATCAAGTAGTTATGCAATTAAAATAAGAACCACTATTTTACACAGTCGTGTACAAGTTGATAAGTGTTAATACAGAAAAGCAATAAAAATGCAAAAATATATACAGCTGACAGCAGTAGACTCCATATGCATCAATATTTACAAGAAAGGGGTAATCAAATAGTAATAGATGTAGAGTGACAAATAGAAAATGAAGATGTATGCTTAGAGTAAGGCGGTAAGATTACGAAGAAAGCAGTAAGATGTCAGGTAGGAGTTTGACAAAGACAGGGCCACGTCTTTAGGAGATAGTTGTTAAGCTCTACTTTGAACTGGGTTTTATGGGGAATACTCCCAATATTAAAGGGAAGGGTACTCCAGGTATGAGCAACAGAGAATTTGTAATGGGATTTGCCTATATTTTTAGTGGGTTTGTAGATGTCTAGAAGATGTTTGTCAGATGTGCGAAGCTGGTGGCGGGGGTTATAGAGTGATACAATGTTTGAGATGGAGGGACAGGAAGTGGGGTTATAGAGTATAGGGTGTGAAATATGTAGTTGTGGAAGAAGAAGTTTTGGGAATTCAGGCCAAAGTAAAGACTTAAGAGCAAGGCAGTGGTGGGATTTTTATGGTAGATTGGAGGCAAATCTAGCTATTTTATGGTAAGTTTGCTCTAATTTAGAGTGGAGAGATGACTGAAGGTTAGTAAGGCCTGGAGCTGCATACAGAAGACAGGGTAAGAGGAAAGACATAGCAAGGGAGGGTGTGGTGGAGGGTGAGAGTAATTTATCATTGCGGTACAGAAGTCCAAGGTTTTGGTTGTTTATTTTTATACACTGATTAATATGCATGTCATATTTTAGTTCATCATCGATAGTTACACCAAGTAATTTAGTGTTAGGTTCAGGTATGGTAATAGTATTGTTAAGTGAGGTAATAGGGAAGGAGGGTTTAAGATGTGCCAGTGTTTTAGGAAGGAAAAGTAGAAGCTTTGTTTTTTTTTTTTGGATTTAATATTAGTTGATTATCAGTGAGCCAGGTTTCAATGGAGGTGAAGGTGTCTTGGGTACGAGCAAGGAGTTCTGGGACGCTGTGGGTGGTGGTGATAAGGGGTGAAACATTGGCATATTGTAATAGTGTAGAGAGGTTAGTAGCAGAGTGTAGTTTGGTAGTGAAGATATTGAACAGGAGGGGTCCCAAGATGGAGCCTTGGAGAACGCCGGTATTGATGGGTAGAAATGGGGAGGTGTAGTACAACTTGCAGATAAAAAAAACTTGTAAAAGCACAAAGTGTTTTACAGCTTTGAAAACTGTAACATTCATAGTGTTGTCAGAGAGAGATGACAGGCAAAAGCAAAGTATCACTCTGATGATGAGTGAAGAACATTAAAAGCTGGCATTCAACAATGCCACTAGCAGACTGCCTGTTCTTCCCTAAACACCTCTAACAATACAGATGCAGTCATACTTTGCTCTCCCTGATGGTGGCAGTGTGTATGACCACGTATACCTTTTTTTATTTTCTTTTACCTGTTTGTTTAGGGAGCTATGTCCCAGACACCTATATACTAATGCCTGGATGTAAAACAACAAAACTCTATGCCACCTGAGTTGATGATAACCTGACAGACCACATGCACATGTCTCTTCTCTTCTGTGGTAAGTCAACAAACAGCAGTACAGTTAGTCATCATCACCGTCATCACAATCATGGCAGAGCAGGATGGAACTAGAAACTTCTTCTCCCACTGTTTGCAGGACAGCCTGCTGTGCCATTCTGAAGTTCTGACCCCAGGAACATACCCTATTACAATCTGTCACTGTACTTCAGTGTAAGACCCACTCATAACAACTGTCAACATACATAACAAGGTTTGTTATTTATCTAACTGATGTCAGGAAGGTACTTAGGAACCTTTTCATTTTACTAAATTCTGAATAACACCATAATTGTTACTCTCCATGTACATAAAGGATTATGATCAGGGCTCTTATCATAACTTATTTGTTATGTGTTTGAAACCTGGATGGCAAGAAATGCACTTCAGAACAGAGTGAAGTGAAGCTTGAGAGGTGAATTTTGATATCCATGTTAAGAAAACAACATCTGAGTAATTATCATGTCTTCACAGTAAACAGACATTTGTCCACTTCATGTGCTACCATTTACAGAAAGTGTAGGATTGCAAAGTGCTTTTTTAGCTCTGTAAGACTCAGAGTAATTAACATTATTATATAAAAAAACAGTGGCAAAGTGTCCTTTTAAGGAACAAATGTCATTAGAAGCCATTGAAAACATTGTCCTGCTTCACTTTTTGTGTTTACAAGTGTAGTAGAGTAAATCATATAACAACTTTTAAATCTGGTTTAGCTTTTTGCCTCCCTTCTGTTTTGTCTGGCACGACATGCTGATATTTTCTAGTACAAGGCTACAACTTACTTGTACTTAATGGTGCTTAACAAAAGGATGTTACACACCTGTTAGACATCAGATAGTGGGGCAGACTTAAACAATCCTGGCAACAACTGATAAACTTATACATCCTCAAACATGTATGCCTACAGATTTATAAAGTCCATAAATACAAACCTCCTGGATGAGACAGTTCACATTACAACTTGGAGAGATAAAATCCTGGACTCGGTCCATACCAGTATGAGGCATATCTTCTTCCCAACTATTGCAGACTCCTGCTTTGTGAAGTTGGAGTCCACATTAGTCACATTCACTTTAAGACTGAAGTTAGAAGCTTCCTCAAATATTTCAGTATTCAGAGAATGTGCAAGGGGTATCTACTGGACCTGAGTGATGACCTGGCTAAATTCAAAAGCCCCTTCCACCTCGCCAAGCCCATCAGTTATGTGGAATCCTTTACTGTGAAGGTCTGTGCAAATTTAAATAGTCGCACCAATGCATCTGTCTACCCCATATATAAATACAATGCAAAATTCAAAAATAAACCGCTATGGTTTAACCCTAGTGTAAACAAGCTCTATACAAAAAAAAAAAAAAAAAACTCACTGAAGTCAAAAATCAGTTTAACTTTCAGGAAGCCAAAGTTGATCTTGTTAAACTAAACAAGGAATCCTGATCAAATCAACCAAAGCTAGATAGGAGGATAGGAGGTAAAAATAGCCACCCAAGTGAAAGAACAACATAGTCTTCATTAGCTATCAGAAATCTCAGAAACAATGTCCATCACTAATAATAAGTGATAGCACATATTCAAACCCATAGGACATAGCCAATCTGTTAGCAGACAGATTCAGATCAAACCCCCCCCTTCCAATCTTCTGAGATCAGAACCCCACATCTTACTCCCCTCTTCAAAGTTCCCAAGAACAGGTTCTCAGGGCACTACCTAAGCCCAATATAACATACCAGACTACCTACTGGTTAGGCTGAAGCATCAATTTTCAGACCTCATACAGAGGCTATTCAACATTAGCTTTAAAACAGTCTTTGTGGCAAATGAATGGAGAATAGCAACAGTCATTCCCTTGCACACAGATTGGGCTACAACAGCTGTGGTAATTCCAGACCCATAAGCCTGACCCGCTTCACTTGCAAGGCTATGGAAAGGATCATTATGGAACTAATAAAACATGGTTAAAGGTAACTTACAGATTCTTAATCAAAGTCAGTTTAGAATTGTTAAGGGAAGGTCCTGACACTTAACCAGGGTTACGTCTTTGAAAAAGTCCCTCACAAATGTATTCAATACCTCCCAGACTTAGGCATCATAGATAAACTTTCCCAGCAAAATGTTAACTCCCTATATAATTCATTGGATAGCAAACTGGACACACAAAGAAAGGGTGGGTGACTCTACCTCCTCCAAAAGCCTGTCACTAGTGGAGTGCCCCAGGGTTCAGTTCATGTGCCACTTCTCTTTAGCATCTACTTCTCAGCATTCAATGCCAGTGTTAGGAGATTATGGCTGACAAAGTCTGCAGATAACTGGAAATTTTGTGGCATTATAAACTCTCCAGAGGACACCGTGATGCTACAAGAGGGCTTGTCCCAAACAAATAGCGGCTGTCAAATCCATGAATGGAAACTAAATGCTAAGAAATGTACAATCGGATTGGTTGGAAAGCATCACTCCTTTTGAAACTACCACTTTGACAACACTGCCTAGATACCTGATCCTGTAGTTTGAGGTCTGGGAACCTATGTGGACAATGAACTATCTTTTGATCAACATGTAGCGACTATTGTAAGGAAGTGCTTTTCTACCACACAGCTTATATTGAAGGGTACTGTGTCCAGATGCAGGCATGTTATTGTTTCTGTATACTCGGCACTCATTAGGGTGATGATTGACTACAATCTCACTTTCTTTATGTTCCTTTCCAAACCCTTGTCATAAATGAAATGACCACAATGCTTCTTCATAAAAAAAATCAAGAGCCTAAATCCTAAATACTATGTAGACCATCTCAAAGCCTTATCTTTCTTCTCAGCTTCATACAACCTACTGAAAAGAAACCTGTGCCTCGCATATACAGCCTCAACAGACCCTGTTTTATCAGACCTATTATACATTCAGAAGTCAAATGGAATCAGAAGTAACTGCTCAAGGGATCACAATCCCTTTTGCAAGATAAGCAGAATATGTTGTAGATATAAGTATCACAGAGAATACCGCTTCTTTGGAAATGTCTTTCCATCCTCTTAAAGCAGAGTACTTCTCTTAAACAGCAAATTCACCATTAACCTCTGATTTATCCCCAGTGATCCTCATGAATAAGTGAAACATGTAAGTACACAAA
>NC_056749.1:816481274-816486274 GCF_019279795.1 Protopterus annectens | reverse complement strand
GGGATTCACATCTAGATCAGGGACGCCATCGTGCCTCTTTACTCATCCCTCATCAGGCCCATAATTGAGTACAATGCCCCTTTGGGATGTACCTTACCAGACACCTGCAGCAACTGGAAAGACCCCAAAAGTACCTCACCAAGAGGATCAAAGGGCTCAAACAGATGCCATATGCTGCCCGGTTAAAGAAACTCCAGCTCTACTCAGTGGCATACCGCCTGTTCAGAGGCGATCTGTGCCTGACATATAAAGCCATGTCCAACCCGAATTAATGGACATGCTGCACCTCAGAAAATCCAAATCCCATCGAGCTACGTGCTCGAGAGACTTGAACCTCAGCACTGAAATAAATAGGACATGCTGGAGGGACAGATTCATAACCCAGAGGCTCCCTTCACTCTGGAATAAAATCCCAGTCCAGGTTAGGCAGAGTCCCTCATTGACTCTCTTCAAGAGGAATCTTGATGAGTGGATGGGAGATCGTAGGTTTACCCCGGGTATCACTTCTGTGTCACTGTTAGACAGAGGCACAGTATACTAACCTCGAAAAAGGGCATAGCAAAATAAATTTAAAATAGGTGGCGAAAGCCAAACACATTCTGGCTAGGCTTATAAATGCCCTAGGGCAGATAGCCTAGTATGAACCTATGAACCTATGAACCTATGACACAGGGTTGGCTGTGTCTGTTTCAGTACAGGTACCTAACAAGTCTTTTTCTGATTATATTTAGTCAATTAACATTTTAATGAGGTAAACTACATTTTATCTTTTATTTCTTTTAGAGTCAAGGGAGAGATACTGATATTTGGAAAGAAAAGGAAGCTGGGCAAGTTTAAAACGGTTTCTTTGTTTTTTGGCACTTTTTATTATGTTTAAATTTTTTTAATAAAATTCTACAGAAACAAGATGCAAGCTGCTTTCTGGTCTAATTTATGCCTCCTTGAGTTAAATCTTTGGAGAAGGCAGGGCATCATTGAATTCAACCTTGCATGCTTTCAACAGAGTCATAGTGGTGCAGTAACTATAATAACTAGCAGTGTATCACACTAACTTAGTTCTTCAGCGCCCAGGAATATAAATGCAGTTGATATGAAAAAGGATCAGCTTGTTAAGAGTTTTTACTACTAATAAACATAGTAATATATTTAAGAAGTGTCACTCTGAAATTCTAATTGTGCACTTTAACACAATGTAAAAGTAATGTTTTCTATGGACATTCTACAAGGAACAGTGTGATGACAGTATTTTTATCATTATATTATTCAGAATAATATCAACAATCCAATAAAGGGGGTAATAAAGTATTTCATACTAAAACCAAACCTGTATATTTTATAATTTTACTTGCTGTTTTTATTAGAAGTTTGAGTACTATTTCAGTCCTCTGCGTGAAAAAATACAGTTTATCAGAGAGCAGCAGTGCTTCACTGGTTTATATGCAGAAAGTAATTAAAATGTGGGTAGCAAATCTTAAAACTCCTAAAGGTGAAAATGCCCTGCCACAGGAGCACAAACATCTTCTCACAAATATATAGAGGTTCAACACTGTATTCCTTGTATTAAGAAGAAATGTGACTGCCCCTATTCTTAGAAAGTGTTGCCATGTTGTTCTTAATAATGTCAGCAAATGCCATCGCTATTGTAAATCTGAAATGTTGATTTGCAAGCCTGAACATGCACAGTTCCAGATTTATTAGAATTTATTGCAGTATTCCATTCTTCTGCACAAAATATATAGCCTTTCATGGGAGGTAGTGTTTCACTGGTTTATATACAATGAGGATTAGCACAGATGTTTCATATGTGAACTTCAAAAGAAATGTCATTGTAATTTATTCCTAGATTGCTTGGACCCAGAGGGCATAGCCAATCTACTGGACAACAAATTTAGCTCTAATTTCACTGCTCCTAACCTTCCAACATTCTTTGATCAAATATGTACATTTACACTCTCTCAGATGTGCCAAGAACAAGTTCTGAAGGCATTATTTAAGGTCAAGAACACTATGTCTATGGGATTGGGTAACATATCAGGCTGCCTACTAATTAGTCTCAAACATAACTTGTCAGACCCTCTACAGAGGTTATTCAATGTTATTCTCAAAACAGGTTTTGGGTCAGATGAACGGATGACAGCAACAGACATTTCCTTGCACAACAGAGGGACTTCAATGGACCCAGGTAATTATTGACCCATGAGCCTGGCCAGTCTCATCAGTAAGGCTATGGAAAGGATCGTTATGGTAGAAGTAAACAGGGATACAGGTACCATACAGAGTCTTGACCTACTCCAGTTATGATTCATGAAGAGCATTACTGCATATATAACTTTGTCATTTTTTTTTTTCAGAAATGTTACTGAGACAATGGATAAGGGCAGATCAATGCACAGTCCATATCTGTATCTCCTGAGGGTGTCCAATACCATCCCACTCAGGCATTGTAGGTAAACTCTCATGGCTAAATGTTAATGTAACTCATTGGATAGCAAACTGTCTCACCAGTAGAATCCAGGAAGTAGAGGTGGGTGACTCTATCTCATCCAAAAGACCTGTCTCTAGTGAAGTGCCTCAGGGGTCATACCTTGGGTCTCTCATTTTTGACATTTATATCTTTGAGGTTAAAGCTAATGTTAATGGTTTATGGCTGACCAATTTGCAGATGACTGCAAACTTGACACCATTGTAACTCCCTAGAGGTCTCCAGGATCTTACAAAAAAGCCTGGTCCAAACAAATACTTGGTGTAAAAAACATGCACTAAATCATAATGCCAAAAAATGTATAATTGTATCCTTTGGCAAACATGACTCCCCCTCTAGATATCACATCAACAATACCCTTCTGAAAATTGAGCCCATAGTCTGATATTTGGGAACATATGTTGACCTTGAGCTTTTCTTCCATCATTACATGTCCACTATTGTAATGAAGTCCATTTTCATTGTATTGCTTATACTGAAATGTATGGTGTTCAGATCCAAGGATGTGATTGTTCCACTCGGCTCAGCACTCAGGCAACTCTTTAAGTACAATGCCCTCATTGGTATGTATTTATCCAAATACTTGTTACAACTGAAATAATCACGTTGCTTTGTCACTAAAATAATCAATTGCCTAAAACACAAAAAATATGCAGATCATCCCAAAGCCTTGTATCGTTGCTCGGTATCATACAGGCTAATGAGAGGTGACCTCTGCCTCATATATTAAGTAGACACAGACCCTATTGTTTAAAAAAACTATTGTTTAAAACACAGTACACATTCACATATCCAGTGGTGTCATAAACACCTTCTCAAGAAGCCAAAATACATTTTGCCAAATCACTAGAATACGTTGGTGAGATAGGTATGATTATAGAGAACACCACTCCAATGAAAACTATATAGTTAAAAATATTTACCTATGTGTGACTTAAGCTAACCGAACTTCTGATATCACATTTAGTCACTCCACCTCTCTATTCTCTTACTCCAATCTGTATGCAATCAACACAATTCACTCTTTTTGCACAACTCATGTTCTTTGTAAGGTATTTATTGATTCATGTTTTTGAATTCTGCATAGGTGCAAAATTATACCTCCAGAAAATTTGAAAGACCTGTATAACTTACTCTCTTGCAAACTAAATAATGAACCCAAACTGGGAATGTGTGTACTATATCATAAGAAATTGTAAACATTAATTTTATATGTTTCCAATCCAGTTATTTGAAAATGTAAAGTGCTTATGGCCCTAATATAAGGGATTGCAGTTGATGAGTAGTGATTCAGAAGGGAAACAGTCCATCATTCTACAGAGCTTTACCTGAGGGTCTATATTAGACCACCGACTATTCTAAATATCGAACGACCTAAAGGCCGAAAATGCCAGACCTTGAACTCGCTATTGTGGGGGGCTGTGCCCCCACACCCCCCCTCCTAATTATATATACCAACTCTGAGATTGCACTACAGTGAGGAAAGTGCAAATATTCTGATCTTCACTGTACCACAATCTCACTATAACAGTTCGCTGAATGGGATTTTCGCTGTAAAATGCCTTCGATGAACTGACTCTTTGATCACGTAATATAGACCTTTTACCTGAGACTAATATACTAAAGGGCTTTGCAAAAAACAGTGCTTCAGTGGTTAAACATCACTTTTCTATAGTTTTACAAATGACAAATGACAAAGAAGAAATTAGGGAGAATGCATGAGATGTGAGCATATTCAGTATAGGCCATAAGAATTCAAAATAATTGTAAAACAATGTTTTCCTAGTAATCAACTCAAGGGGCAACAGATTCAACAGTAAACTGAACATTTTAATTAAGTCATACTGTGGTAATTCCATGCCTATTACAAAAATATCAAGACCCACTCCAAGACTATCCTGCTTGCTACAATAGGGTAACTTGCAATTTGCAGACGTTGTAGGAGTGGTTGAACTTCTAAAGGAATGTGAAAACAATGAGGTAAGGCATCACACTTTGTCATACCCTACTAAGCAAAATCAGTAAATCAAAACCCATCACTGATAGCTTGGTAATTATAATAACTGATCAGATTAACAAAAGCTGAAACAAACCCCAACTAATAGGTGATAATAAACTACAAGGAAACAATGTGAGTAAGATGAAATCGTTCAACTGCTGGCTGCTATCCATCTTGTCTGTCATATGTGGTAACGGTTAGTGAACTGAACTACAAAGTCTGCATTAAAGCAAAAGCAACAAAGGTATAAGAAATAAACTAAAATGAGAAGATTTTTTTCTCCTTTGGATTATAAGAAACTTGCTAACTCACTAAATGGTGAAGTGGCTTTTTATAGGGCTGAGTGGGGAACATTGGCTTTGTTAAATGATTTCCTTATATTTGCATAAGTCTACATTTAGACACTGAATGACTCAAACCCAAATCTACAGCATAAAAGAAATAAACACCAAAACATACTGTCAGGCTACAATGCTGTGTGGTTGAACTGGACAGGTGCATTAATACAGTAGTAAGCAA
>NC_056749.1:816188774-816476274 GCF_019279795.1 Protopterus annectens | reverse complement strand
AAAGATTAACTTAGAAACTTGTTACAGATATATGGCATTGCTCAATGAGTTTCACAGACCACCTGAAGAAGAACTGTTACGGGAAATACAGTACAAGCAGTTGAAGATACGTAATTCAGTTCCTGCTGCGGTTTTTGAAAAAGCTGTTAATAGGATATGTAATAATATCAATGCATAGGAGCAACAAATGATTTCTCAAAAGAAAAAGAAGATTGACAGAAATATAACAGATTTTCAAAACAGAAATGTCTTCACCTGGCCAAGACAAGTTTATATTCATGAACGTATAAACAATGATAAATACTTTGTGCATAAATCAGATCAGAATAGAACAGTTGAGGTTGAGAAGGATCATCCAACTTCACTGTTAAAGCAGGGGTCACCGATTGATCAAAAGAGTAATCTTGCTGACATGAACTGTATGGTTGTTTCAAATCTGATGAGTGACCAGATGCCTATTGAATGTACTGATTTTACTAAGACTCCTAATGTGTTAGTAGGGCTGAATAATGATGAACCAGTAATAAGAAGGAAGGGAACGAAACCTATTGATGTTACATCCGTTCCATCTTCTTCTCCCCCTTTACCGATTCATCAGATGGATTGGCCCAGGAGAGGTCGTTCAGTAAGTCGAGGAAAGAAACGAAGGCTGCCCTCACAGGAAAGAGCTTCAAATCAAACTATAAAGTGGGTGTGGGAGCAAACAATAACTTAAATATGCTTGTGTTTAATTTGTCTAAACGTGTTTTAACACATTATAAAAGAAGTTTGCTTGAGTGTAGACTATCATTTATACCAGCAGCTGAAACACAGTATGTAAATACAGTACTAGATGTAAGAAGTTTTGCGCATAATATAATGTTAAAAACAAAATATAAGAATGATGGTCAAATGAGTATTCTTAAAAAACCTAGTACGTTCATGCCAGAATTGAATGCTACTGTTGAAACGTTTTGCAGAGTATGTAAAAACGAACTTAAGTCAATGTTAACCAGGGGAGATAAATGTTCAAAAAGAAAATGTCATAACTTATCAGGCAATGAGTACACGGCGTTATCTGAATTGTGTAATGATACATCTATTTGTATCAGACCAGCTGATAAGGGAGGGGGTATCGTGATTTTAGATGCAGATTGCTATAATAATGCAATGCTTGATTTATTAGCTGATGATAGAGTCTATAACATCATATATTTAATGGAAATAGATATGCTATATAGCTATGTATTTAAGATGCTAAATGATTGTTATACGAGTAACATAATTTTCAAACAATTGTTTGACTATTTTTTGGTTTTGCATCCTATGATTCCAGTAATACAGGGTCAACCTAAAATACATAAGGATGCACAGACTCCACCATTGAGACCTATCGTATCAGGTCGAGGATGGGTTACTCAACCCCTTTCAATATATGTTGAAAAGTTTTTGAGACCAGTTTTAGATAAATCTAAATATGTATTAAGAGACACTAAACAGTTTATATGTGACCTATCATTGATGGTATCAGGACAGGAACAACAACTGAAGGAAGCTTTGTTAGTCACTTTAGACTTTTTTACTGTGATACTGCATACATATGGGATAGACACAGTTAAACAATACTTATCCATGAACAGCACTTATGATGAGGCACAAATCGATTTGGTACGCATGTTGTTGGAAATAATTTTAGAGAACAATGTTTTCATGTTCAATGATAAATATTATTTGCAAATATTGAGCGTTGCCATGGGCACGTCCTGCGCAAACAGTTTTGCTTAGTATTAGCATACTGGGAGGAATATGAAGTTCTTGCAAATAAGAAATATAGTGAACATGTTTTTATGTATAAGCATTTTGTAGATGATCTCCTTCTGATTTGGACAGGTTCGTATGAGCATTTACTACAGTTCATTGAGTATTTAAATGTAAGCACAAGTTTTCTAAAGTTCATTCATACAATATCTGCAGAAAAGATAGAATTTTTGGATGTTATGATAACTAAGGATGGAAATGGTATGTTTTTGACATGGATGTATAGAAAAATATGTCGCAGAAATAATATTTTATCACGTGATAGCATGCATCCATCATATACATATAAAAATATTATTAGGGGACAAGGAATGCGCATCTCTAGGCTAGATAAAGATAAAGATTCTTTCTTGACTAATATGAATAAATTTAGGTATGATCTAAGAGAAAGGAAATACTCATTGAAGGAAATAAATGCCCATCTTGACCAAGTGGTGGATTTAAGAAAAACAATAGCTAAACCATATATGGCAGATATTAATAAGAGTGCTGAAATGGGATTTCATCTGGCTTCAATGAGAATGTTGGTAAAAAGAATAAAGTTTCATTAACACTAGAATATTCTAGTGATTTGTACAAGGTTAAAGATGTCATAAGTACGAATTGGTCCATCCTATTGTCAGATTGGGAAGTGAGAGAAATAGTAGGTGACAAACCTTCTTTTAGATATAAAAATAAGAAAAAAATAAAAAGGATGCTTTGTCATTCAAATAAATATACAAATAGTGCAGAGAAGACATCAGCACCTTATTTAAAAGTTTGTGGTAGATGTAACATTTGTAATGTTTTAAAAATAGATAATACTTTTAAACATCCAAAAACTGGAGTTGAATATGAGTTTAAAGTAGAAGCTACATGTACCACCAGGGATTTGATTTATTTAGCTGAATGCCATGATTGTCACTCTTACTACGTGGGAATGACTAATCATTCCCTTTGGGATGGAGTGAGGGAACATCTGATGGCTATTCGCAATAAAGATAGTGAAAGAAGTGCTTTGGCTAAACACGTATCAAAGTACAGCACACATAGTTTTCAGTTTATGGTTAAACGTTGTATAGCTTTAAACTCAAGGTTAGATGATAGAAAAAATATTACAGAACAAAATGATCTGTATTGGATTATAGAGTTGCAGGCAGATAAACCACCTGGATTAAATGATAGAGCCTCCATTCATAGGTTCATAGGTTCATAAGTAGGTACTTGGCCTATACACACCCAGCCGAAAAGGTACCCTGGCTTTTGCCACCCAAGAAAATTATTTTCCTGTGCCACTGTCGAGCAGAGCCACAGAGGTGATCCCTGGGGTGAATTTCCTATTTCCCATCCAATCATCAAGATTTTTCTTGAAGAGTGCTAATGAGGAGCTTTGTTTCATATAGATAGGTAGTCTGTTCCAGAGTATGGGAAGTCTCTTGGACAGGAATCTATCCCTCCGGCATGTTCTATTTATTGTGGTGACAAGGTTTAGGTCCCTAGAGCATGTAGCTTGGAGGGATTGGGATTTCTTTAGGTGTAGCATGTCCAACAGCTCTGGGTTTGCCATAGCTTTCTATGTTAGGCAGAGATCACCTATGAGTAGGCAATATACGACGGAGTAAAGCTGGAGTTTTTTGAGACAGTCTGTGTAGGGCATCTGTTTGAAGCAGGTAATCCTCTTTGTGAGGTATTTCTGTGGCCTTTCCAGTTGTTGTAGATTTCTTGTGAGGTACATACCAAAAGGGGCGTTGAACTCTATAATGGGTTTAATGAGTAATGAGTACAGGGGAACAATGACCTCTTTTTTTCTGAATGAGAAACCTTTTGTGATGAGGTGTGCCACATAGAAGGATTTCCTGACTACTGTGGCAATGTGATTATCAAATGAGAGACTACTGTCCATCTGTGTCCCAAGGTCTCTTATCACACTTTCAGTGTTAAGTATACTACCATCTATGTTGTAGTTCATGGGTACAGAGTTTTTACCAAAGGGGATGACAATACACTTTTTGGCATTGAGCTTGAGGCCATGGCTCTGACACCAGACATCTGTCTCAGTGAGGCCCTTTTTTAGGATGTCTACATCGTTAGGAGTTTTGATTATGCCTCCTAGTTTGCAGTCATCTGCGAACTTCGTTAGCCAAAGACCTTATGTGTTAGCCTGTACTTTAGAGAAGTAGATACCAAACAGAAGAGGACCCAGGACTGAACCCTTTGGTACTGCACGTGTCACTGGTCTGTAGTTGGATTTGGAGTCTGCTACTTTCACAGTGTGGGTTCTGTCAGTGAGCCAGTTGGCAACCCATCTTGTGACATAGGGATTTATACCTAGTTTAATGAGTTTATCTATAATTCCAGAGTGGGGGATGGTGTTAAAAGCCTTGGCAAGATCTAGATAGGATGTGTGAATCACTTTACCCTCGTCTACGACTTTGTTGACTGCTTCAAAGAAGTCTATCAGGTTTAGGAGACATGATCTGCCTTTTACAAACCCGAACTGGGTGAGGACCAGAGTTTGGAGATTACCATTGTCTTTGTTTATAAGTTCCATGATGCTACATTCCATGGCCTTGCAGACCAGGCTCGTCAGGCTAATGGGGTGGTAGTTCCCGGGGTCCGTGGTGGCTCCCCCCTTGTGGAGTGGGATAACTGTCACTGTGCACCATTCAGCAGGCACAAAGCCTGAGGTGAGGCTATGATTGAACATGGTACTTAGGTGGGGTGCCAGTTCGTTCTGTGATTCATGTAGAACGCAGCCTGGGATGTTGTCTGGTCCCATGGATGCTGTGTTCTTGGCTTTGGAGAGTGTGGTTTTTACCTGCACAGCCGTGATTACAGGAAATTTGCATTCTTCTGGTATAGAGATGGGCCCTTTAGGGGGTGAGGGGTGGGTAAAGTTAGCACTGAACCTATTTACCAGGATGTTGGCAATATCAGTTGGGTCTGTATATTTAGTGCCATTGTGCTGTAACTCAGAGCAGATCTGAGTGTTGCCATTGAGATTCTTGACATAGCTATAGAATGCTTTGTGGTTGTCTTTAGAATCAGTGGCTATTTTGTTTTCATAACTTGCTTTGGAGGATTTTATCAGGGATTGCAGCTTCTTACTAAGGCTGACCAGTGAGCTCCTCCACTCATGGGATTTTACTCTCTTTTGCAACAGTTTCTGCCTTCTGTTGTACAGTTTGTTTATGGCAGGGGACCACCAGATTGGCTTCCTTTTTTTGGAGGATAGTGTTTTGGTTCTGTTTGGGATAGCATGATCCATGCACTCATGTAAGTGCTTATAAAATGCAATTGTGTAGGATTCAGTAGTCGTAACTGTATTGTCCATCTGCATGGATGTCATGAAGTTCACCACTTCTGTCTTAAGAAGCATGAAGTTGGCTTTGGAGAAATTTTTTATCATGGTTTCCTTAATGGGGGGGGGGGGGCAAGATGTGGATATCTAGGGTGATTAGCTTATGGTCGGATCGGACAAATGAGACATTGACTTCAGGTGTAGAACACCGGTCACTCATGTTGGTAATAACTAGATCTAGAATATTGTTGCCCCTGGTGGGGGTGTGGAAAATTTGATCCAGAGCATTGGAGTTTATGAATTCCAGGAAGCGTTGAGCAAAGGAGTTGGTACATGAGTATTTTTCCCCAGTTAATGGTGGGGTAGTTGAAACCGCCCATTATTAGGGTGTTTGGTTGAACCCTAATATTTTCCAGTACATCAAGAAAAGAGGAGTGGGAATCTTGGGGCATGGTGGCGGATCTGTAGCAAGCTACAGTTGGGATTGTAGTTTTGCCCATTGTTAGTTGCACTTGGATAACCTCAGATGCATTATTCTGAGCAACTAGCCTGGAGGTGTGGATATCCTTAATGAATATGGACAAATCTTCGCCTTTGGTGTTCTGGTCCAGGTTACATGGCCGAAAAGTGTGGTATGAGTTATAGCCTGGTAGTGCAGAGGGGTGCTCTCTGGAGCCTTGAACCATTAAACCATATTTAGCAGCTAGAAGGTTTAAGTAAATATTTAAACAATTAATTTATATTTCATGTTGGAATAAGCATTATGTATATTGCTTCATATATAAATTTTATGAAGGACAAGTATATATAAAGGAAGTGATGTTTGATGATTATGAGGTCTGAGGAAGCATCTGGTGGATGTGAAAGCGCTTACCTGTTTCATTGCTGGCTTTTTACAATAAATTGTGAATTTAAGTGCTGCGGTCTTCACTGGTCTTTTCGTTGGACTTATCTTTGACATAGAATAATGCTATATTGCAAATTTACTGTTAATCTCAAAAGGTAGTTTTCTAGATTAAGACTGAAATGGTAAGAAACTAATGGAAGAAATTTACCAGTCTGTGTATATGTACATAAATAAATAAAAAATAAATAATATATATATATATATATATATATATATATATATATATATATATATATATATATATATATATATACACACGTTAGAACAAGAGTTGGTTGACATGCAGTTATTTTCATTGTTGCCACCTTTGCATTTAATGACATGTTTTATGGTCAGCATTGATATGGTTGACTAATCATGGTTTTGCAAAAATGGAATCCGCATATATGTTAGCACATGTGGGTGTTAAATCCTCATGTTAGCAGTTTGTGACAGAGGACCTTCCCATGTAAATACAGTATATTCCACATAAACAGAAAAGTAATTTTATTTATATTACTTGTGTAACCTTTAAAAAATATATCCACTACTGTAGTTGCTAATATTGTGCAGGTCACAAGACATACACAGGAGTGCTATTTCAATTATTAGTGATACAACTATTTTGTGCAACTAATTGTGCAGTCACTGAGAATTCTTTTTCTGCTTTTGAGAATGCTGAATGAACTTGCATTTGACATATTACGATGCATTCATATATACATATATATGAATCTGATAAAAACATATTTGAGATAAAATATCACTTTATCAACCCACTTCCAAAATCATTAGACATTTATCGTTCTAGCTACATCATCAAAGAAAAAAAAATTACCACTCTGCCCATAATTAATGAGTGTACCATGTTCATTCGGGAAAGATCAGTAAACCCTGTTTAAAGAACTCATGACTACAAATACGGGTCACATGTTATCCAGACTAAAATAGTCTAACCATGACTCTCACAATTACAGTTATATGGAGCAATACACAGGAAAAAAAGCATTAAAAACTATACTTAGCAGCTACACAGACTATGACTACAAATTGAAAGAGAGAAAACAAACACACTGTCAAGTACAAAATCGTATTCCTAACTCTAACAGACACACGCGCGCATGCGCACGTGCGCGCACACACACACACACACACACACACACACACACACACACACACACACACACACACACACACACACACACACACACACACACACACACACACACACACACACACACACACACACACACACACACACACAGGGTCTATATCAGAACATCGAAGTTTTAAAACTTCGAATCTTCTTATATCGACCCGTTTTGAGCGAAGCTGCAGAACACCAAATTCTTTCCTAGGGAAAGAATTCGGTTGGCCGGTTCTGTGGCTTCTCGATTTTCAGCGCTGTGGTGGAAATTTATGGGTTGGATTCAGGTAAGTGTGCGATTGTGTGGTTGTTAGGATAAGGGTACGGGTTAGGTGAGTTAGGGTTAGGGCACGGGTTAGGTGAGTTACGGGTAGAGCGCGGGTTAGGTGAATTAGCGTTAGGGGTGGGTTAAGTGAGTTAGGGTTAGAGCGCGGGTTAGGTGAGTGTGCTATAGTGACAGACCTTAGGGTTAAGGTTTGGGTTAAGGTAAGTGAATAGATAGTAGTGTATGTACAGTTTAGTGTAGGGTTAGTTGTAGGATTGTAAGTGTATGTGTGTGTGGATTGATGTTTTTTAGGTGTGCTTGTGTTGTGTGTATGTGTTTCGGAATAGTGAATTTTTTCCCAAGGAAAAAATTCACTGTTCTAAATGTTCGATATTATGTGGTTTAGATATTTTAGGTTCCATAAAATAGCATTTGCTATTTTCATCTTTCGATAGCGTGATATAAATGCCACACACACACATACACACACACACACACACACACACACACACACACACACACACACACACACACACACACACACACACACACACACACACACTATATTACCTTTAAAAATCGATTATAACAGTAAACTGTTATGTTTACATAATCTTAAGATTGTTACACAAAATAACAGTTTTAATAATTTGAAAACTAGAAAAATATCTCTACTCACACAAGTCAGAACAGACATGTCATTTTATGATACAGTTAAAAATATAGAGAAAATAAATATATATATAACAAGCTCTAACTACAATATGAAGAGATACTTGTCAAAATAAGGCTGGAACTGCAAATCTAGAGAAAAGAGGTATAGATAGTCAGATAGACAGATAGATGAGGTACAAGAAATTAAATGTTGCAAATTATAAATAAGTTAATTGTGGGAATTTTCTGTAAGGTCTCAGCAAACTAAGAGAATATGGTAGAGCTACAAAGACCCCTGAAGTAAAAATGTAGCATTCAAAAAGGTCACCCAGATGGAAAAAAAACTAAGGTGATGAAGTGCTGCATAAACTCCTATGTAGACCATATTATATGGATACATATAAACAGAGAACATGTTTTACAACAATGTATCAATGTTGCAGTTATATTTTGATGGATGGCAGCATGAATACAATATAAAGCTGCAGCTGTTTGAAAGAGTGATTCCAAAGGAACAAGCAAAGGATACATGAATTTGCAAACCATAACATCCCTGTACCTTCACATGAACATTATGAAACACTAATTATACACTTGCCCAGCTATATAAAGTGTCACTCTTACTTGTTCATCTCACACATCTTGTGTTTTATTTTTTCTAACTATTTCTTCAACAAGTTATATACTTTTGCATTTTCTGCCTTACCCCGTACGGACAATGTTTGAAAAATAACTGTCCAGTCTTGTAAGAAGAATACTAGATTTTCTAGTCTGACAGGAGGTTATGTCTATAGTGGACAGGCATATTCCCTGCTCTGCCAGGTCTCACCTTTTCATCTCACAAGTCCAACGCTCTCTCCCTTGTCCATTGGAGTAGACAGGGCCCCATATTCCTCAATCCTCTACTTTTATTGTATGCCGTCTACACAGCACTGAGATCTTTTTGTAATTCCTAGTATAGCTCCTTTTGAATTTCTGAGAACTGCAATTGTAATCTTCACAAAAGTGGGACTACAGCTGAAAATACCAGCTTACATAATAAATGTGAGGTTGTGATTATTTGGATTTTTCCTCCAACATCAAGACATAGTGATTCTAGAGTCTGTATATATGGATAAAAAAAATTTGGAATTTGTATAAATGGAGAAAAGAGTTTGGGGAAGTAATGATCTAGTGGTATTATGGTGACTTTTGAGACCCAGAATATTTTATTTTATTTATTTATTTATTTTTTTTTTATTTATTTTATTTTACATTTGCTGACCGGGCTAGTCTAACTGGATACATGTCCATGTTCAGTAGAGACCCGGGGAGAAAAGCTCCGAGCAGCAACAATGACAAGGAAACACAATAAAGTATAATTAAAATAAAATAAAATTGTTTACAAAATTAACATTAAAAGGTAGAGTTATACAGAGTTATTTAGCAAATTTAGGCTAGAATCAAATACTATGAGTAAAAACAAAAATTAAAACAGAAGATAGATAAAGTAAAAAATTGTTTTTTTTTTGTTTTTGAGAAAGAGCAGGAGGGGGCAAGAGACATCAGTCAGGGTTGGAGCAGGGACAAAGCCAGTGGGATTTAAGATATTCTTTAAGATTCTTCTTAAAAAGTAGAGTAGAAGTAAGGTTGGAAAGTTTAGAAGGAAGATGATTCCAGCTCTTTCCTATGGTGTTTGAGAAGAGTGAGTCCCCAGCTTTGTTGTTGGATTTAATGGAAGAGATTTGAAGTTTATTTGCCGAGCATAGAGTTGCAAGATGTTTGTAAGGGGAGATGAGATTAGTGAGGCTTGGGGTATTTTTAGGGTAGTAGAGGATCTTTTGGGTGATAACAAGTTGTTGAAAAAGTAATTGGTTCTGTAGTTCTAACCATCCCAGCTGTTTGAGGTTGTGACAATGATGCGTTCTAAAAGGGGTACCAGAAGCAAATCTGCTTATGTTATTATAACAGGTGGAGAGTTTGGTAAGGCTGGTTTTAGAAAGATTAGTACAGATAGCAGAAGCATAGAACAGGGTGGAGATTAGGTGAGTTTGGTCTATAGTGTTTCTGGCTGCAGGGGTAAGGAAGGATTTGATTCTGTATAAGGTCCCTAGTTTTTTGTTTACCATCTTTATAGTGGAATTAATATGGTCATTGTAGCTAAGGTTGTTGTCTATTGTAACACCTAGAAGACGGGTAGTAGAATCAGGGGATATGATGGTTCCATTGTTAGAGGTTACTGTGAAGTGCAGTTGAGGTGTCTTGTGAGTAGGAGAAAAAAGCAATAATTTAGTTTTCTTGGGGTTGAGAAGAAGGCAGTGTTTTGTGAACCAGTTTTCAACACTGTTAAATACTGTTTGGGTGAGGCACTGGAGAGAGGTTATGGACTTGGCTGAGCAAATTAAGGTGGAGTCATCTGCATACTGTATGCAGGTGGCTTGAGAAATACTATTATGTAGGCCATTAATAAATAAGGAAAATACAAGTGGCCCTAAGATAGAACCTTGTGGTACTCCAATGTTTACAGGGAGGGATGAAGAAATATTCTTATTCTAGAGAACTGCTTGCTGTCTATTTTCTAAATAGGATTTAAACCATTGTAATGCTTGTGGGTCTAGTGAATGGGCTTTTAGAGTGTCAATAAGTATGGGATGGTTCACCATATCAAAAGCTTTAGAAAGATCAATAAATAGAGTAGAGGAAAAGGTGTTATTGTTACGATTTTTGTTTATAGAATCAGAGAAGGATAGCAGGGCAGTTGTTGTGCTATGCTAAGGCCTAAAACCATGTTGGCAATCTGCAAGTAGATTATTTTGTAGTAGGTGGTCAAGCAGTTGTCTGTGTATACATTTCTCCATTATTTTAGCTAATGGAGAGAGTAAGGCAATAGGCCGATAGTTGGAGGGCTCAGTTGATGAGCCACCTTTGTGTAAAGGGATTATATGGGAGATCTTCCATAGAGAAGGGCTTTTGCTTTCTGAAATTGTTCTATTTATAAGTATGGAGATAGGGTAGGCAATGACTTTAGCTGCAATTTGCAGGTATTCAGCTGGAAGACAGTCAGCAGAAGGGGTGCATGGCTTGAGCTTTTGAAGGAGGTTGCAAATGAGGGATGTAGGTACAGGATGTATAAGGAAGGTAGGTGAGGGGGTATTAGATGTTATTAATGGGAGAGTGGAAGTGGATGGTAATGTGTTAGATAGGGATATAATAGCTTCAGTAAAATAGTTGTTAAAGGCATCAGGAATCTGGTTAGAGTTATTATGGTTGAAACCTATAGGGTCAGGAGTGTCCTGGTTGAAGAAGTTTGTTAATGCCAGACCAGAATTTTTGAGGATGTTGTTGGTGAGTTTGTTGTAGGTGGAAGTAATAGTCTTTTTTGTCTTTAAGAATGTCCTTCTTGGTGGCATTTCTTAATTGTTTAAAGTAAAGGTGATCTGTTGGATTTCTGGAGGTTCGCCATTTAGCCCAAATTTTATTTCTGAGGAGGATCTTTTGCCTAGTTGCCTTTGTGAGCCAGGGGGCAGTTTTGGTTCTTATGCGGGAAGAGCGATAGGGGGCATGGTAGTCTAGTATTTAGAGAAATCTAGTATTAAAGTAGATTACTGCTTCATCAAGTTCAAGATGAAGCATAGGTGACCAGTCACATGCTTTCAGTTCATTTTGGAAGCTCTCTGGGTTAAAGTATTTTTTGGAGTGGGAAGTTTTAAAAGTATTTATGTTGGGGCTATAAGTTTTTTGTTTGATTATATAAGTTAGCATGTGGTCACTGATATCATTTGGGAAAGTTCCTGGTTTATAAGAATCAAGATGACTATTTAGAAGGACCCAGTCTAGGATGGTTTATTTGTTGTTTGGTTTATGGATTCTAGTAGGAGTGGTCATTATTTGTGTGAATCCATACAGATTTATATGGTTGGTAGGACTGGGAGAATTACAGGTTGTCCAGTCTATGTTAAAGTCACCTAAGACAATAGTTTCTTGGGGTAGGTGTGAAGAGAGGTAACTAAGTATGTTTTCAAGAGTATTGATGTTATTTCCAGGGGGGAGATAAGTGCAAATTAGATAGATAGATTTGGAGTTATTGATTTGTAGTTTTGCAGTGAGGGTTTCTGAGTTGGGAGCTGAGGGAAGTAGCAAATTGAAGGGTGAAAGTTGGAGTTTAGATTTATACAAAATGGCTACTCCACCACCCTTTTTGGCTTTGCGGTCACATCTCAGGATGTTATATCCTGGAGGGGTAATTTCCTGGTCAAGAGTAGAGGGCTTTAGCCATGTTTCTGAAATACAGAAAATATCAAATGAGTGAACATCTAACAGTGCATGTAGGTGGGAAATTGTATTGTTAATGCTACGGATGTTTAGGTGAGCTATCAGGAGGGAATTAGATGGTCTATGTGGTATATATATATATATATGAAGTAGGTAGGTTGAGAGGATTTATGGTAGTGTCAGTACTGGGGCCTGGATTGGGATGAATGTCACCATCTAGTAGTGGGTATGGTAGAGTATAGTGTATAAACTTTTGGATTTTGTAGTAATAATTTGTGTTTTTTTTGATAAGGATGTAAGTAATATGAGTAGATCTATGGAACTTTGGAAGTACATAGATGGAGGTGGAGGTTATGTTACTGTGGTTGAGAGAGTTATTAAGAGAGATTGAAAGTGTTCCATGGAGGGGGTGGAGATGTTTATGAAGGGAAAAATGTTCAAAGGAGGTTAATGAGTAAGGTATTGTAAGAGAAGCAAAAATTGTAGTTAAGAGTAGTATATATGGGTAGAAAGATTTATGTGCTGGTTCCATTTAGAGGTATAGATATATAGTTTGAATAAGAAGGTAGGAGGAGTGAAGTACGTAAGGGAAAACGAGGGAGAAGGAGAAAGAGTAGTGCGGGGTAGAGTAGGTGGAAGGATAAGGGTACTGTTAATTGAAGTAAGATGGATTTAATAGATTAGCTGATAATGTCAGTAGTATTGGGTAAGCTTAGAAAGAGGTTAGGGTTAGTCTTAAGTCAAGGTAATTAACTAATTAAGGTGTAACTGAGGTGAAGAAGGGAGCATGAGTAAAAGTAGGTAGTGATTGGTTGAGGAAGGTAAGGGGTGTGGCTATAGAAGTATGAGGGTAGGAGCACTGGGGTTGGTGGGAATTGAGGGTAGGGTAGGGGAGCGGAGTGAGTCCGTAGGGCGAACGGAGCGGGTAGAATAAGAAAGCGATTAAAGGCAGCAAAAAACAATCAGAGAGCTGCTGAGAGCTGCAGGTATGAAGAATAGGTAAGTGGGAGGAAAAGCAGGGAAAGGAATGAAAGTAATAGTAGAAGTGCAGTAGCAGTGAGAAGTAGAAGTAAAAATATGAGGAGGTCAAGGATGGCCAAAGGAGGGAGCAAGGTCTACTTAAGGGTGCTCGGGGCAACACTGTATCTAGGTGTAATAAAGGGAGAACGAAGAAGAAAGTATAAGGAGATGTCCTAGTTTAGGGTGCCATCTAGTGGGCAAAGAGGGATAATGCAGTAGTGGTGAGCAAGTAGATATAGGAGATAACAGGATTTGCAAAGGATCCTGTAGGTAGGAAGGTGCAGGAGACTAGACAAAAAGAGGAAACAGTGTAACTAGAAGCAAGAGACAATCCAAGGAGAGGGAAGGAGTAAGACTAGAAAGTGGTGTGTAAGGGAGTAAGGCTGCTAGGTGGTTTGGCCCTGTCGTGTAGTTACATACAAACAGTAGGGATAAGTAAGTGTGCAGTTTTACTGCTAATTAATACAAACACGTACTTGCTTGCCTCCTGGAGAACAGGGTTACTAAGTAGGGTGGCAAGTTCTTTGTTATAGATGAGCTAGGAGAATTTGTTTGCTGGGGGTCCTTCCACCGGGTAGGTAGACTTTTAACAATTCAACTGAGAGGTAGTAGTTTCAAACTTGCTTGCCTCCTGGAGAACAGGGTTACTAAGTAGGATGGCAAGTTCTTTGTTATAGATGAGCTAGGAGAATTTGTTTGCTGGGGGTCCTTCCACCGGGTAGGTAGACTTTTAACAATTCAACTGAGAGGTAGTAGTTTTAAACTTGCTTGCCTCCTGGAGAACAGGGTTACTAAGTAGGATGGCAAGTTCTTTGTTATAGATGAGTTAGGAGAATTTGTTTGCTGGGGGTCCTTCCACCGGGTAGGTAGACTTTTAACAATTCAACTGAGAGGCAGTAGTTTCAAACAGAGTATAAAACGACGCTAGGTCAAAACACACACAGCAGCCGGGGAGAAATCCAAGGTATTTTTGTACAACTCCTGCTATTTCTCTTACGCGTTTAACTCACAAGAACCATCTCACAATCTAATGGGAAGTATACAAATGTATCTAACATTACCAAACATGGTACTATTGTTACTGTCTATTAACTTGCTGCCTGGAAGGCCTGGGTTGCTTGCTAACAGCACAAATGCCCCGTCTAATAGGTCACTAGGGCCTACAAGCGCAACAACATTATTCCATTCCTGCAGCTTGATATAAAATGTAATGATTTCCTTCCATGTGTTACTAGGACATTGACCAGCAATAATGATGCCAGTAGGGAGAGAGAGGTGTACTACTTTGTGACTTGATTTCCCAAGCTCCTCCTTGGGAAGTCTTATAAATCCTCCTGGTGGATGCCTCTCAAGGCAACATATGTCTGTACTGCCAGTTATAGCTTATTCTTTGCTAATTCACTCCTTACCCCCTTTAAACTGCTTCACAGGGACTTCTATCTAACTCTTACATAAAACCATCCTTTAATTCCCTTTTCTGTGATCTTAGCATAAGGCGTCCTCACACTGGAAAAAAAAACAAAACTATATTACGAATGGGGGTTAAGGAAAGTTACTCATGCAGCTAGAATCACCTACCTGATATCCACTGCCTCTTTTAAAAAAATAACATATATCCCATATTAAAATTACTTATATTTGTCTTTGCTTTCAAGATAATGAAGAGGAAAGCATACTGATTTTCATTGCTAACATTATACAAGCTACTTTCATCTGACTGTCAGTCAAAAAGTGAAAATTCCTCCTGCAAATGGTTGTAACAGAATTAGCTTACATTTGAACTATGACTGCTAGCAATAATGAATGTAAATATTTTTATATAATGTGTCATGAAGTTTTCTATAAACATCTGTTGTTTTACACTAATTTTACTTGTCTGATGTGTTATCTTTTCATGTATTGCCATAGCCCCGGATCATGTCTGGAAATGGACTTCCTGGCTAGTTAATTGCCACAGCTCCGGATCATGTCTGGAAATGGACTTCCTGGTTAGTTAATAAGTAAGGTAAAGTGTCCAGTGCAAATAAAGCTCAGTATTTCTGCATGGTACCCATGGCAAGCCTTATGCGTAGGCCAACTAGACATCCACCAAGAGTGTTGTACTCTGGAATAAAATCCCAGTCCAGGTTAGGCAGAGTCCCTCATTGACTCTCTTCAAGAGTAATCTTGATGAGTGGATGGGAGATCGTAGGTTTACCCCGGGTATCACTTCTGTGTCACTGTTAGACAGAGGCACAGTATACTAACCTCGAAAAAGGGCATAGCAAAATTCATTTAAAATGGGTGGCGAAAGCCAAACACACTCTGGCGAGGCTTATAAATGCCCTAGGGCAGATAGCCTAGTATGAACCTATGAACCTATGAAAGGGTGCTCTTTTTGATTTATTTATTTCTTTTCTAGAGCAACAAAATAAGTAGTTTCATTACTCTGAAAAATAACTGAACAAAATGTGGCACACAGGTTCTACAAAATGTGTCTGGGCATCACTGGGACAGCACCCCAGGCTGAGGTGCTTCACATGACCATTCAAGTCAATTGGATGTTCAGATGGTAAGGGTGAAGCCATCAGACTGAACAGAGAGAGAGAGAGAGAGGGGCATTTAGTCTAGTATGGCACAGATCAACATGATGTGTGTATTTATTTATTTATTATTTAAAGTACATCATAAAATATAATTAAAACAAAAATAAGGCTGATTGACATGTGTATTTATTTATTTAATATTTAAAGTGCATAAAGTTTTAAACAAGTAATAAAAAGACTGTAACGGTCTGCTTTACTACTTTACTATTCAGGGACTTGAAAAGAACATATAGCTGAATTCTGGGGTTAAATGGTGTGAGGCAGAAGCAGTGAGTATTAGTATTATTATTACTGTTATTACTGCTATTATTTTGTGATTCTGGCAATGATCAAACAGATATTTTCTGGCAATATTTATCCCTTTGCTATCCACATGTGGCAACTTGTGCAGTGCAGTTTGGCAGAGCTTCTTCGAGTTTGGCAACTTAGCCAAGACTTGGAGAGAATCTAAACTAAATCCAAAGCATCCACTAAAAACTGCAAAAAATAAGTATAACAAAAGTTCACACTGCACTATTTGATTTGTTTTCTGCTTAAATTTTGTTATATTTTACCGTTGTTGCTGCTTGACTATTTTTTCTGCACTTTAAAAACCTGGTTCTACTGTATCTCTTAGCATAAGCTAGATTCAGATCTGCTAAATCTGGACTGTTTGGTATTTACTGAGCATTAAAGCCAGCCATCTTACATTAAGAAGGCCCTACTGCACACTTGTGGCAGTAGCATGCAGCCCAGGACCCATTTGAGTTGGGGATTGTTGGAAAAGGGCTCAGTTTTGGGCTCTTCCATTGGATAGTTTGAGTTTAAACTGTTTAATTCTGTTTATATTTAAGCATCACATTTGTATGTAGCTGTGCACCGTGCAGTGGGATTTGGCACTGCCATGTTTAGTCACAAGCACTTAGACAAATTTTCCCTTGATAACTGCTAGGGAACCCTCCTAAGCTTCCCTGCTCAATGCAGTTGCACATTGTTGCCCAGGAAGCAAAGCAGCTATGCATTTTGAGGTGTTGACTAAGGTCTCTACTCCTTAACCTCTCCATAGATTAGCTGATTTTACTAATCCTACAGCAGAACTTGTGACACCTTGCCAACCCCCCCTACTTATTATATAATACACTAGACATAATGGATGCACAGTTTCCCAGCATTTCTACAGCCAGCCTGATTGACATGGGCATCCTGATGCAATGTAGCAATTGCCTCATGTTTACTGACAACCTATTGCTCCTAAAACATACAAATATAATATGTGAGAGATGTATCTATACTATGAATCTGGAATCAATACTCTCTCACATAGCAACAAACAAGATATCAAACACGTTGTTAGCAGACACACTGCATCTCTTCCACAAGCCAAGTGCACAACACATAAACCCACATACACGGAAGTTATGAAAAGAGCAGAGACCTCACAAGTGCAAACCTTCTCCACACAATACAGTCCCTACAGAATCCACTACACATAAAAACAAATGTATCAGTGCCTCATCCAATAAGGCCATAAGGAAAAACACCTCTAAACCAAATGACTTGGTCATAGATGACTCCATAGTGAGACACACATATGTCCCTCTCACCAGGCTGGATAAGAAGGCCATAGTTAGCTGCCTATCAGGTGTCATGATCGCTTGATCCCGCATGCACTCAAGCCTGTCAACAATAAGCACTGTTATGACACTGTCACAGCCTATGTTGGATTGATTTACTTGAGGCATACCTCACTAGACTTTATAAAGAGAGACATAACTGAGCTTTCATATTATGTGCCTCAGGCAGGTATGTCCTTAGCCGTAAGCAGCATTCTACCTTCACACAGGATGAGGCCTAAATACAAACAAAAAATAATCGACTTCAGTAATTGGCTTAGCTTCTGGTGCCAATCCAGGGGGGTCCAGTATTTGCCAGCCTGGGTTGATATGGTCAACAGACCATGCTGCTTTGCCAGAGATGGTCTTCACCTGCCACATCTTGGCTTTCAATTACTGGCAAAGGTACTTGCATCCCCCATAGTGCCTTTTCTAGGTAATGTCATAAGAACAAAATTCTCAACATAAAAATATCCTTTAGAAACAAAATCAAGGTTATGCTGCTTAATGCTAGCAGTTTTAATCAGAAACTGCACTCACTGAAAGCAATCCTTATGTTGGAAGATGCCAATGTCTGTGCTGTCACAGAGACATGGTTCAAGGCCACAGAGAGTACTATGGCCATGCAAGGCTACAACACCTTCCACACATTCAGATTGCAAAATGAACATGAGAGAATGAAAGGAGGAGGTGTATCCATCATCATTAAACATAAATACACCTCAAGACTGGTTAAACAGTATGACTCCCTAGAGTTACTCCAAGTCCAACTAACTGCAGGAAAGACCCCCCCCCTCCAATTCCTTGTTAACTACAGGATCCCACAGTGAACCATGAAACCCACACTACCTACCTGGACCTACTTGAGTCACTCACAATACAGCTAACACTCTGGTCTTGGGTGACTTTAACTATCCTTCAATTGATTGGAAAACATATGACCACAAACACACTTGCCCTACGGTTCCTTTACTTTGTGAACACAAATTCTCTGAAGCAGAGAGTCTGCATCCACACAAGGAGCCCTAATGTCCTTGACCTAGTATTCAGCAACATGGGGAATTGCTGTACCACCCCATGTGTGAGACCCTCCATAGTAAAGTCAGTGCATAAAACAGTCTTGTTTGAAGTAACAATTATACCTGAACCCCCCACCCCCTCAGGAATAAAAAGTTTTAAAAATGTCTCCAAAGCAAACCATAGCCTCCTAAGTGATGGTATAAATGGTTTACCTTTACAAAGCTGAATCACAGGGGTGCGATTGCTCATATGAGTGAATCGTAACCACAAAAATGAAAACAGCGACAGTTTTAAATGTTCAAAAATCAGCAAATCGAAAAGCAGATGCGCTGATTTTCGAACATTAATGTTGAAAAAAAATCTAATGAAGTGTAAAGCAGGGGGGCAAGCCCCCTTGCACCCCCCCATGTGGGGGCTATGCCGCCCACACCCCCCTGCTTTAATATTCTAACTACGAGATCGCACTACACTGGGGAAAGGGACCATTTTCCAATCCCCACTATAGTGCAATCCGCCCCAAAATGTCGAATGTGCAATGAGAGAATGTCACTGTGCATTCGCTCATTGCACATTTGAACCTTTTTCTGTTCGGCATTTGCAAACTTTGCAAATGGCCTTTTGGACAATTGCTGTTTGCCTGTGTGCAATATGCACACATGAAGGTAAACCGGTATAAATAGCTTCAAACCCCCTGCCACCACTTGCAGCAATGACTCCTATACTGAGGTGTTCACAAAAGCCCTTTAGAAACACCTATACAAATGTATAGACTCAGCCATACCTGAACAGATCAAAACAAGGTCCTCACAAAAAAAAAAAAAAAAAAAAAAAAAAAGCCTCCCTGGTGGACACCTAACATAAATAGGTTATACAATAAGAGAAAGAAACTGCTGTCAAAGAATAAGAGAGAACAGTCTGAGCAGAAGAAGAACACTCTCCACAGCTTGTGCAAGCAAATTAGACATCTTGTAAAGTCCTCTAAAGCTAATTATGTAACTAAATTAGCATTCCTAGCTAAGGATAATCATGAGGCATTCTTTAGCTATGTCTGAAATCTAAAAAGGAAGGCCTAGCTTTGTGCCGAATTAGTAGTGGATGGTACCACTCATACTGAACCTGAGGACATCGCCAACCTGCTAACAGAAAGATTTGGTGAAAACTTCACCCCCCTGCCCCCACCAATCATACCCCAAAGCATACCTGACACTAGTACTCTACCCAGTATCATCAAAGAGCAGGTCATAACCTCACTCTCCAAGGCCAAAAGCACAGCCTCTATGGGACTGAAGAACATCCCAGGCTGCTTATTAAATGGCCTAAAACAGGAGTTAGATGTACAACTGAACACTCTCTTTAACCACAGTCTAAGTATTGGCTTTGCCTCAGCAGAATGAAAAACAGCAACTGTATTGTACAAATGGGGTCCCTCAACTGACCCTGGGAACTATAGACCCATAAGCCTGACCAGCCTTATCTGTGAGGCCATTGAGAGAATCATCATGGATCTCATCAACAAGGATATAGGAGACCTTCAAACTCTACACCCAACTCAGTTTGGCTTCATCAAGGGCAAATCATACCTATTAAACCTGGTGGACTTTTTGAGAGTGTCACCAAAGCCCTAGATGAAGACAGTCCACTACATACTACATATCTCGACCTGACCACAGCCTTTGACACATTTCCCCACTCAGGCATCATTGAGAAACTCACACAACTGGGGATTAACCCATATGTCATTAGATGAGTTGCCAACTGGCTCACTGACAGAACACATACAATCAAAGTTGGAGATTCCACCTCTACCAGCAGACATGTTACCAGTGGTTTTCCACAAGGTTCTGTGCCCTCTGCTGTTTGGAATCTATTTCCCAGAACTCCAGGTGAAAATAGATGGCCTGTTGTTTACCGAGTTTACTGTCAGCTGCTAATTAGGTGCAATCATAGAAACCCTTCACGATGTCAACATTTTGCAAAATGAGCTCACACAGATAAATGATTGGTGCCAGAGCCATGGACTTAAACTTAACACAAATAATGCATTCTCCTCCCTTTCGGCAAAGAAGTCCCTGCAAATTACAATATTAATAATATCCCCTAAGTTCAACCCAGTGGTGAGAAATTTGAGAATGTATGTTGATAGCAACCTTAAGTTTGACCACCATGTGTCCGCAGTGGTAAGGAAGGCCTTCTGTGTTGCACAACTCATAAGTTAGGATGTAGTAACTAAAGCTAAGGAGGTTATAACTCCCCTGTAACTGGCCCTCATCAGACCAATAATAGAGTTCAATGATCCCTTCTGTATGTACCTTACTAGATACCTGCAGCAGCTGGAGAGACCTCAGAGGTTTCTCACAAAGAAAATTCAGGGCCTACAGCAGATGACCTACATGGACAGACTGAAAACCTTGTCACTGTACTCAGTGTTTTACAGACTGATTAGAGGCGACCTGTGGTTGGCCTACAAAGCAGTCTTGAACCCGCCCTAATGGAAATACTGCACCTATGCAAATCACATGGGACAAGAGTCACTCTCTCTAAGGAGTTTCACAGAGGTTTCCACCCCTCTGCAACAAACTCCCAATTCATGTAAAACAGAGTTCCTCTATGACTCTAAGCGTAACTTGAACAATTGGATGGGAAACTGTAATTTTACCTCAGGGGTTTCACCTATGTCTCTCTTGGACATGGGCAGCCAGTGCTGATCTTAGACCCGCAACCAATGCTGGTCTTAGGTTCACATTTCAAATATAGACTATACATCTTGGTCTATAAGGCGACAAGGGTATAACATGGCTAGGCTTGGAAAGGCCTTAGGGCTAATAGCCTAGTAATCTCCTATGATCCTATGCAATGTATGGCAAACTTGTATGTGAGGACTGGTGTAGCAAAGGTGAAACTTATTACCTGTCCGTCAGACCACGTGGCTACAACTATTTGGTGGGGGTTAGACATACCTCTCAACTGTCCCTTATTTTGGTTTAGAATATTTCAGAATCTTCCTAATCCCTAGTAAAACTGGCAATTTTAGTTGAACATGTGGTAGATTAATGACAATAATTAGAGAAAATACATATTATTTCACATTTTCTTATTTTGCTGAACTCCTCATGCAAATCATGTTAATAGTGCTAATATTAAAAAAAAAAAAAGAGTACTTGATAATATTTGGATTTGTCCCTAATTCAAGAACTTGACAGCTATCGGGTTGGGATTGGCTGGATGAAAGTAACTTGTCATTTGATCATCTTTAAGCAGTCCCTGGTTTCTAATTTTGCAGGCTTAGAGTGCATTTGTGAGAAGTAAGATAGACTACTTAATTTAATACTTGATATGCAGAGGCAGATAATGTGCAATTGGTGGGGCTGTCTGTGGAGAAAAATGACTAGCTGCCTGTGGCTGCTTATTATTCTGTTTTTTTATGTGCTAGCGTGATTTATGTAAAGCGACTTGGGATATCTAAATGTGTGGTAACCATTTGTTTAAAACAAAAGTGAAGTGTGTTCCAATTCTAAGAAAGTTATCCTCGTATCAAAATCAGACATCTGAACTAAACATAAACTGGCTATAACTACTTGTTGGAGTTTCTCTGTATAAAAGTAACTGATCCTTGCATCACTTACTCAGTTTGCAGTCATATCTAAAAGGGGTAAAATGCATCACAAAATACCCTGATCTTCAGAGCTTTTAGGGGACTGGTGGTCTCCACACACCGAGGCCAATTTCAATAATGAAGTCATTGTTTGTTAGTTACATTAGACCCAAACCTGAGTATGAAATAACAATATGGAAACCCTATAAGAAAACAAGCATGAGTAAACGGGAAAGAGTACAGTGGATATATACCAAGGGCATCCATGAATATGAACATTTATGTTATTATGAAAAACTAAAATATCTGAACTTGTACAGTGTCTCTTACAGATATCTAAGAGGAGATCTTATTCAGGTATATAGGGCATTTGTGACAACTACCTCTAGGAATGTTTGGGGTTAACAAAAAGTACTACAGAATCATCAAACAACCTATGTAGAATTTTCTATAGGAATGAGAAGTGTACTAATTGGTTCTCTGACAGAGCAGCTAATGCATGTAACAGACTGCCAAATTGCATTAAAGCAGTTTAGATTTTTTTAAGAACAGTCTGGATACTTATTATAGGAACAAGTGTTTTGGTATATTGGCAAGTTAGAAGAGCATTAATGACCGTGCTTGAAATATTTGTATGTATGTATGCAAGGCTGTATAAGTGGATTCTGATACATGCTTAATTGTACCCCATGCTCTGAATCCCACCTAGTATAGAATTAGCCCCACTTGGAGGCATACACAGAAGGTCACTGTAGGGTCACTGTAGCTTTTGTAGGGAACTGAATATGATGATATATTATTTCTTTAACTTTTCTCCCAAACCTCAGAGGAGTGTAGGCAGGTTAACTAAGTTTGTACAGGAGCAGTGTACAATCTAAAAGTAAATCAGAAAAATGAGTGTAACTTTTTTAAAAAATTTTCACAATCAAACATCAGGTGCATATATAGCTGGCTATCTTTTCTGGGAGGGTCTCACAGGAAATATGATCTGTATGTTTTTTTTCAGTTGTGTTCAAGTGTGACACCAGAGGGATACACATACAAAGGCTATCCTTTGGGGTAGGGGTGAGGAGGCATGCTGTATATACATATGAAAGCACTAACTTGAAATATGATTCTGGTTATTTTTCCCTTAATTTTCCTCCCGGTTTAACATCAGCTATGAATGCACAGAAAGTAACTACCTTTTTTAAGTTGGTGTAGGAAGGGAGGTACTAATTCCAGATACAATTATATGTATTGTAAGCTTCTGTTTTCTATGTTTATTATGCACCGCTGTTTGGTTAACTTTGAACATTAAAGCTTTGATACAACTCATTTATTTCTTGAAATAAAAGAAAAAAATATGGTTAGATTACATTCTGTGTGTACAATTCTTGTTCACACCATCACTGAATAAAAAAGGTGGTAAAAAGCTCACCTTAGAGCATCTATAACTCCATGGCTTCTGGTGCTAGTGATTCATAGACACCCAGCATAATTTAATGATTACATCATAGTCTTTGTCGGTTCAGGGGTCTTGAAATGATTTGGGTAAACCGAAACTGAAGAGCAAGACTAAATTTCCTCCCCAAATCTCCAATTTTTGTTCAGGCCATCAATGAATGAAAAGGTTATTTAAAAAAAACTACTATAAAATGCATCTCCGAGCAGGACCTTGCAACCCCCAGAGCCTTGGCTTAATATATTGCAATTATTGCAATGTAGTCTTGGTCATTTAGGGTGCATAAGGATTCACAGGAAACCAAGCTGAAGACCAAGACATGGGGGTGTAATTCCAAAGGACTTGCTGTCAGTGTAAGTGACCACTTACAGTGAAACAAGTTGATAGCAAGTGTTTTGAAATCTGACTCCTGGTAAAAAGCCTGTTTCTAGATAGACCATACATTGAAGTAAGTCACTGACACTGAGAGCAAGTCTTTTAAAACCAGGGCAGACTTACAATGAGAGCAAGTTGTGAAGAAGGGATGAAGATATATGAAGGCTGCCAGCCTAGCCAGATAGAATTTTGGAGATAATTCTGTCATCTGTAAATATTAATGTAAACCACAGGCTTGTTGTTTTAAATGGTAAAAATAGTGTTTCTCTGTGATCTCTGAACTCTTGACTAGCACTGTGTAGTAAAAAGTATTGTCTTGTGTTTTGACTATTTGTTATTAAATATTTTAAACCCTTTCAACTGTGGCTGTTTTTGTAGAGATAATTTAAGCTCTTTAAAGTACTTGCACGCCTTTGGTAAATTGTACAAAGCCACGTCAATAGCTTTAGCCCTGGGCTATTCTACCAATTGGATAATAATATTGCACAGTAATAATTCATCACCCTTTTAAGGGCCTTTGAGTAGCTGATAAATATTAGTGGGTGGTGGCAGCTGATACTACCATATAGTCTGGGAAAAAGGGCACAGCTGGAAAACCTGTGCCAGCCTTCACCAGGAGTGACTGTGTGGTTGTATAAACTCTTCTCAAAGTGTGTGTGTATCAGCTAATTGGGCAGGGGCACGAAGCAGTGGTTGGACAGAGAGGGTGCTGGAGGTTTTATCTTGCCCACTAGGCTGAGATCTGGACCCTATAGCTGTGTCAGTGGGGAGTCTTACTGGGGACCTGGAGAGCAAGAGAGCGACCAGCCCTGGACTGACTGTGATCTCTGTGTGCTCTTAATGGAAATTGCACTTTTGTGGTGTGTATTTGTTATCCTTTTCTCCTATATGAGATGCCCCTCACTGGTGTTAGTGGTGAGGATTGAGGCTCCTTGGATTGCTGGGGCAGGGGACCAGTGTCACACAAGTCTTTTAATATCTGTCCTACAATTTCTTTCCTTAGGCATAATATTTTTTCAGGTCATCATTGCATGACAAAAGATGTTTAAAAAACTGTAAAATGAACCTCAGGGGATCTAGAATGCCCATGGCTTAATGCATTTATTTCCACCTTATTATAGTGTAGACCTGACCAATTATTGTGTGTCACAAGGATTCAGGTAAAAACAATAGTTGAAAAGTAAAACTGAATTTCATCTCTTAATCATGAGTTTTTTCATGCTGTCACTGAATATAAAACTTGTTAAAAGAATGTAAAATCACCCCAGAAAAGCCATCTAGAAAACCCACTCCCAAGATTCAATAAAGCCTACATGGTCATTTTTCATTGAGTGTGTGTGTGTGTGTGTGTGTGTGTGTGTGTGTGTGTGTGTGTGTGTGTGTGTGTGTGTGTGTGTGTGTGTGTGTGGGTCTCAGCACAATGCGCACATTGCCGTGGAAATTTTAGATTCAGTAAGTGCCATGTAGAGGCACGCACCCCTGAGCAAACCAGGTAAACACAGAGGTATGCAAATTACAACATACACAGCTGAATTGCATTCTAATCAACCAATCCAACACAGTGGAGCTATTCAGTTAGCTATAAAGCATCTGTGTAGACTCCATGCTGGTTTGCCTTGTGTATTCCATAGCTTTTGGAATACAGCCATGGAAAGGAGTCTAAATGAACAAACCCATGTCAACTGTTGCATTTACATAATAATTCTTGCACCTGGAGTGTATTGTGTAATAATAGGAATGAGTGTACATCCTTGCATCACACTAATAGATCAACAAATCCTTGTTTGTACCATAACAGGAACTCAGCTTTGATCTCCACACAAAAGAATAGTCTATCCTTGTTTGTGCCATAACAATAATTCACCTTTGCTCCCCCCACCCACTAAAGAACAGTCTATCTTTGCCTGTGCCATAACAGTAACTCATCTTTGCTCCCCCCACAAAAGAACAGTCTATCTTTGTTTCTGCCACAACAGTGACTCACCTATGCCCCCCCAAAAGAACAGGAAAATGACACAATTTGCTAACAAAACCTCTTTGAAATGCTAAATGTTCTATCAGTGGAACTGTCCCTGAAACATTTGTACATATTTATTACACAGCATCCATTTTCATGTAATGGCAGTCATGTATACCTCTGAAATGGCTTTAGAACTCTTCTAACTAATGCATACAGATAAAAGTGTAAAATCCTATGCTTCAGTTATTTCTTAAATACATTCCAGCGTATGCGGTATGTAGTTGACCAAATGGAAGCATACCTTCTTAAGTGCAGTAATTCTCTGTACAGATATATCCTGACGAAATAGCATTATGTGCAGTCTTTCCAACATAAACAAATACCCCAAACATCAGTTTGCCTGGCTACACAGTTGCCTTTCTATGGTGTGGATGCAGGGCTGTTAGCATGGTGAATATGCAAATGAGGTGTGAACTCATTAGAATTGCTGAATACCAAAATGTTGGATCCATGCAGGAGATGTATACATAGTGCAGGCACTCAGTCAGTGTTTGCTTTTAATGGATTGCAAATATGACTGGTTAGTGGTTGGGAGGAGGAAAACACAGCCTTACTGCAGGCTGCCTTACTTGCACTGGGAGTGTCAAATTAAATCTACAAATTGCTAGATGTAAGGCTGGAAATGTAAGCAAACAGCAGACAAGTCACAGGTTGTGCTCCTTAACATCCAACCTGTCCTTCATTTGTTGGCAACTGAATATGATATTATTTCCACTTAACATCCTCACACATCTTAAGGTCAATGATACAGAATGGCTTACACACTGCATGTCTTAGAGTACTGCTCAGATTAATGAAGAATTGCCAACAAACATGCAAATATAAGACACAGCTGTGTATTTGCAATCAATAATCATGACAGGTTGTGTGATCACTAGGTGCACTACATCTAAAACTAATGCATATGCAAATAACGCTTGTATGGTTTGATATCACTGTAGATGCTGTTGCAGCTGGTTGCATGCAAACTGAGCTAAGTTCTTTGCTGCAAAACTGTTTGTGTAGCAAAGAAGGATAAGGCACCCATCCTATTTTCTGAAGGTGCATTGGAGTGAGACTTCAAATCTAGACCTAAGTAAAAATATCTCATTTGTAATAACATTTTTATTGTGTATGTCATAGATTGTGTTTTCTCATTTCAATTATCTCTCCCTTTTCTTTCCTTTTTTTTATTGGCCAGTATTTGCCTGATGTGCCACATAGCTCAAACAAGGGAAACAGAGAAAAGAAGCAGATAGGACCCAGCTAGCTGAAAATAGAAACCAGAAGCATTCAATTAATGCTACTGGGCTTCATGCAAATCTGGTAAGTGATGTTGCACTGTAGTTAACAGCGAGACCTTATGAATGATTAGTAAAATAGGGAATGTCATGTAAATAGTTCTGTGACAGCAGGTGTTAAGTGCAGGGCTGGAGTACAGATTGTCTAGGGTTCTAGTACATGGTGTGCAACCTTTGTTTGACTGTTGTGACATTACAGCTTATATCAATGAACTGCAACATCGACAAGTATTTCCTCAACTTCTTGTGGAAACAGGTGTAAGTGTAGAACTACCATACACATGGTCCTGGGTTTGAATATAGCATATTTCATATACTTTTACTGTTGTTCCACTTCCCATTATAGTCACTCTCACTTATAACACTTGGCATAGAGTAGTTGATAGTAATTATATGTATAAGGGCTGAGGCACTAGTACTGTGTCAGTTATGTATTCATTTATCTATGTTTTAGCATATTTATTCTCAAATGTATGACTGAGGGTATACTCTGTAGTATATCCTGCAAGTATATTTCTGCTATCTGGACTGCCATGGCCTTCACATTTGACTAACACATATAAACAACTGTTTGTACATCTAATATACTTAAAATTACTTTGCTTGCCACTTTTACACTCTGCTTATTGTTGCAGAAAAGTGGTGCTCGGAGAGCTCTCTGCTAAGCACTATGTTTGTTCGATGGTAAGCGGAGTGCAACATTTTCAAATAGTGTGTATGCTCCCAGTAAATGTGATAACTAGAACTGATAGGAAACCATCACTCTCTATTGCTCTTTATCCATGGTAGACATGGTAGGCATTTCTGGAGAAGGTGTCAGATTTAGGGCACAGAGATGGGGTGTCCAGGAGTCCAAGATTTTTATTTGACTCCTATTTAAAACACCACAGTGGCAGGCTTCTGCATGCTGACTATTCTGGCTCCCAGTATATGTCAGTGGCTTGGGATAGTTTGGCCTGGTATGTTTGGCGTGGGCTGCAACTAGTGCCACCAGTATCCCATGCAGTTTTTCCCAATGCAGGTATCACTATAATGTCCTTTGGCAGAGGAAGAGGGATAACCTTGATGTTTAGATCAAGGAATTTAGGATTATGAACATCCCACAACAGTGTAAGTATCAACTACAGAAAATACGTGTAAGGCTTACAACTTACCTGACCTAGACATACCTACATCCCTTCTCCAACATTTCTCTCTCTCTCTCAAAAAATAAATAAATAAATAAATAAATAAATAAAAATAATGGGCACCTGTCCCACACAAAAAAAAAAATCATCCCATACATTCCTCTTCATTTTGCATGTGTCTTCTTGACACACTTGATTTGGTCCAATTGACTATACAACATGACTGTGCTGTGGTCACCCCTCGCTCTGGCAGTGACAGTCCAAATTCAGTTAATATTTTGTACATATATTCAGTTTACACTGTTAAAATTGATAGATATGGTTCTTTCCTACCTCCCCCTGCACATTCCTGTATTGCCTTCCATTTGTTTTCCCCCTGCTTGCTCCCCATTTCACCACTGTCCTATCTTCCCCATTTCTTTTCTTTAATACAGTATTGCATGAATTTGTAGCAGTAATGCAAAACTAGTTAAAAGTATGACATACATCTATATTCAAACCCAGTATCATCTGGTCCCAACAAGGAATATATCACTGTATTAACTGCATTAACACCTGCTACCTCAGAGTTAGTTAAGTACCAGGAGTATTCCAGAGATGCAGTACTACCTGTCAGACTTTGTTCTTCCCCCTGCTTGCTCCCCATTTCACTTCTTTCCTGTCTACCCCATTTTAACTCCTTTAATCTGCTCAGAAAGCAGAATCACACAGAATACACATAAGTTGCAAAAAAAGCGATGGAGTCCTTCACTTTTTGGGCTCCACATTTGTGAGGAGGTAAGTATCGTGCACCAATGCGCAGCAATGGTGAGTGGTGTAAAAATGCTGTGGTTACCTTTGAGCAATGCTGCTTAACCCCGCTGTGCTATGCCAACACACAACACATCTTGTATAAATAATTCATGTCATTGCATTATCACTCTGTAAAGAAAAGTATTTTAAAGTATTAGATACACTTGTATTTGAACCCAGTACTATCTAGCCCAAAAAAGGAATGCATCGATGCATTAACATGTGCTGCCACAGAGTCAGTTAAGCAGAGGGTGTATTTCATAGACTCAATACTAACTGTCAGGCTTCAGCAATGTGGCTTGCATTTGCACACTGCTTTCCTACATGCAAACATGTATATCTTGCATGTGAATACACTTTGCTAACTGTCACTCAAACCTACTACTCGCCATGCTATGGTGCTATGGACTTTTTATATAATGCTGTATTACTGCTGTTTACTGTCCATTTCCTGTGTATGACATGAAATTAATGTGGAAAAATTACAAACTGAAAGCCCCATCTAACAGTATTTCACATATTTACAATGCATCCATGTGTTTGCACTCACCAAGCACTACAACCCGGGGTCTCAGTACTTTTTCCACATATATATCAACCACACTACAAAATGTAATATCAAATTTTGTGTTGCATGCAATTTTATTTATTTTTATTTTACATTTGTTTACCAGGAAAGTCCGACTGGGCACAGCTCCATTTTCAGCGGAGGCCCAGGGAGAAAACCTCTAAACAACAATACAGTTCAAAAGAGGCAAAGCAGTATCATATAAGGAAACATAATATCATACATGTTAAGAATACATTTGAGCATAGATAGGCCTGGGGAGAAAAGCTCCAAACACCAATACAGTTCCAAGGAGACAAGAAAAGTACCAAATAAGAAAGCAGTGTCATACATGTTAAGAATATATTTGAGCAGAGATTAACAATGTCTAAATTTCTGGTAGTAAGCCAATATCCATATAAGTATGAATATTTATTTATTTATTTTTTTAAAAATAGGACTTGGGGAGCAACCATATGATCCTTAGCAGAGTCCTAGCAACAGTGCAGTGGTATGGCCTAGCCTGGGGAGTAACATGAGCAATGCCAGTTATTTATGTTGTGGGTTTTGAGAAGTTTTTTTAAATTGGGAAGTAGAGGTGATAGAAGTTAAGTGACTTGGGAGTGATTTCCAGGTTCTGGCAATGGAGCAGGCAAAGAGAAATTTATCAGCATCATTTTTATGTTTGATGACATTTATGTGGTTCTGATAACTAGATCTTAAGGTTCTAGTGGTGGTATAGGGGTGAATTAGATTCTGAAGTACTGGGGTTTTGTTGGGAAGGTTGTAGAGCTTGAGAGCTATTGAGAGTTGGTTGAGTAGGAGTAGTTGGGGTAACTCAAGCCAGTTAAGTTGCTTGAGGGCTAGTCAGTGATGGGATCTACGAGAAGCATCAGTAGCTAGACAGTGATGGGATCTATGAGAAACTTCGGTAGCTAGACAGTGATGGGATCTATGAGAAGCATCGGTAGCTAGACAGTGATAGGATCTATGAGTAGCATCTGTAGCTAGACAGTGATGGGATCTATGAGAAACATTGGTAGCTAAACAGTGATTTGACCTATGAGATGTATCGGTAGCTAGACAGTGATGGGATCTATGAGAAGCATCGGTAGCTAGACAGTGATGTGATCTATGAGAAGCATTGGTAGCTAGACAGTGATGGAATCTATGAGAAGCATCGGTAGCTAGACAGTGATGGGAACTATGAGAAGCATCTGTAGCTAGACAGTGATGGGATCTATGAGAAGCATCGGTAGCTAGACAGTGATGGGATCTTCGAGAAGCATCGGTCACTAGACAGTGATGGGATCTATGAGAAGCATCGGTAGCTAGACAGTGATGGGATCTATGAGAAGAATCGGTAGCTAGACAGTGATGGGATCTACGAGAAGCATCGGTAGCTAGACAGTGATGAGATCTATGAGAAGCATCGGTAGCTAGACAGTGATGGGATCTACGAGAAGCATCGGTAGCTAGACAGTGATGATGGGACCTATGAGAAGCATCGGTAGCTAGACAGTGATGGGATCTATGAGAAGCATCGGTAGCTAGACAGTGAAGGGATCTATGAGAAGCATCGGTAGCTAGACAGTGATGGGATCTATGAGAAGCATCGGTAGCTAGACAGTGATGGGATCTATGAGAAGCATCAGTAGCTGGACAGTGATGGGATCTATGAGAAGCATCGGTAGCTAGACAGTGATGGGATCTATGAGAAGCATCGGTAGCCAGACAGTGATGGGATCTGTGAGAAGCATCGGTAGCTAGACAGTGATGGGACCTATGAGAAGCACTGGTAGCTAGACAGTGATGGGATCTATGAGAAGCATCGGTAGCTAGACAGTGATGGGATCTATGAGAAGCATCGGTAGCTGGACAGTGATTGGATCTATGAGAAGCATCGGTAGCTAGACAGTGATGGGATCTATGAGAAGCATCGGTAGCTAGACAGTGATGGGATCTATGAGAAGCATCGGTAGCTAGACAGTGATGGGACCTACAAGAACCATTGGTAGCTAGACATTGATGGGATCTATGAGAAGCATCAGTAGCTAGACAGTGATGAGACCTATGAGAAGCATCGGTAGCTAGCCAATGATGGGATCTATGAGAAGCATCGGTAGCTAGACAGTGATGGGATCTATGAGAATCAGTAGCTAGACAGTGATGGGATCTATGAGAAGCATTGGTAGCTAGACAGTGATGGGATCTATGAGAAGCATCGGTAGCTAGACAGTGATGGGATCTATGAGAAGCATCGGTAGCTAGACAGTGATGGGATCTATGAGAAGCATCGGCAGCTAGACAGTGATGGGATCTTCGAGAAGCATCAGTCGCTAGACAGTGATGGGATCTATGAGAAGCATCGGTAGCTAGACAGTGATGGGATCTATGAGAAGAATTGGTAGCTAGACAGTGATGGGATCTACGAGAAGCATCGGTAGCTAGAGAGTGATGAGAACTATGAGAAGCATCGGTAGCTAGACAGTGATGGGATCTACGAGAAGCATCTGTAGCTAGACAGTGATGGGACCTATGAGAAGCATCGGTAGGTAGACAGTGATGGGATCTACAAGAAGCATTGGTAGCTAGACAGTTATGGGATCTACGAGAAGCATCGGTTGCTAGACAGTGATGGGATCTATGAGAAGCATCGGTAGCTAGACAGGGATGGGATCTATGAGAAGCATCGGTAGCTAGACAGTGATGGGATCTGTGAGAAGCATCGGTAGCTAGACAGTGATGGGATCTATGAGAAGCATCGGTTGGTAGACAGTGATGGGATCTATGAGAAGCATCGGTAGCTAGACAGTGGTGGGATCTATGAGAAACATCGGTAGCTCGACAGTGATGGGATCTATGAGAAGCATCGGTAGCTAGACAGTGATGGGATCTATGAGAAGCATCGGTAGCTAGACAGTGATGGATCTATGAGAAGCATCGGTAGCTAGACAGTGATGGGATCTATGAGAAGCATCGGTAGCTAGACAGTAATGGGATCTATGAGAAGCATTGGTAGCTAGACAGTGATGGGATCTACAAGAAGCTTCAGTAGCTAGACAGTGATGGGATCTACGAGAAGCATCAGTAGCTAGACAGTGATGGGATCTATGAGAAGCATCGGTAGCTAGACAGTGATGAGATCTATGGGAAGCATCGGTACCTAAACAGTGATGGGATCTATGAGAAGCATTGGTAGCTTGACAGTGATGGGATCTATGAGAAGCATCGGTAGCTAGACAGTGATGGGATCTATGAGAAGCATCAGTAGCTAGACAGTGATGGGATCTATGAAAAGCATCGGTAGCTAGACAGTGATGGGATCTATGAGAAGCATCGGTAGCTAGACAGTGATGGGATCTAGAAGAAGCATTGGTAGCCAGACAGTGATGGGATCTATGAGATGCATCGGTAGCCAGACAGTGATGGGATCTATGAGAAGCATCGGTAGCTAGACAGTGATGGGATCTACGAAAAGCATCGGTAGCTAGACAGTGATGGGATCTATGAGAAGCATCGGTAGCTAGACAGTGATGGGATCTAGAAGAAGCATCGGTAGCCAGATAGTGATGGGATCTATGAGAAGCATCGGTAGCCAGACAGTGATGGGATCTATGAGAAGCATTGGTAGCTAGACAGTGATGGGATCTATGAGAAGCATCGGTCGCTAGACAGTGATGGAACCTATGAGAAGCATCGTAGCTAGACAGTGATGGGATCTATGAGAAGCATTGGTAGCTTGACAGTGATGGGATCTATGAGAAGCATCGGTAGCTAGACAGTGATGGGACCTATGAGAAGCATCGTAGCTAGACAGTGATGGGATCTAGGGAAGCATTGGTAGCTAGACAGTGACGGGATCTATGAGAAGCATCGGTTGCTAGACAGTGATGGGATCTATGAGAAGCATCGGTAGCTAGACAGTGATGGGATCTATGAGAAGCATCGCTAGCTAGACAGTGATGGGATCTATGAGAAGCATCAGTAGCTAGACAGTGATGGGATCTATGAGAAGCATCGGTAGCTAGACAGTGATGGGATCTAAGAGAAGCATCGGTAGCTAGACAGTGATGGGATCTATGAGAAGCATCGGTAGTTACTCAGTGAATGGATCTATGAGAAGCATCGGTAGCAAACTTGGCAATCTTGTTTTAGGAGGATTCCAATTTGCTTAGTTCTGTGTGACGAAGGTTAGTTAAGATAGGGGAGTCATAAAAGAGAATGGATAAGAGGTGAGTCCTTGCTAAGATGGCTTTGGTAGGTTTAGTGATGAACTGTCTGGTCTTGTAAAGAAGACCAAGCTTTTTGTTAACTTTCTTAATTATTTGGGCTATGTGCATGTTGAATTTTAATTATTGTCAATTTCAACACCTAATAGTTTTGTGTGTGTTGTTGGGGTGATTTGTATGTTATCTTTAGATGTTATTGTAAAATCATTATTTAGTGGAGGAGATCTACCAGGGCTAAACAGAATGAATTAGTTTTTTTTTTGGGATTAAGAATAAGTTTTGTTAGTGAACCATGCTTCTGCTAAGGAAAAGTTTTTTCGGGTTATGGTTTTTAGCTCATGCAGGGTGGGGGGGCACATATAATAGTGGTATCATCTGTGTTTTGCATTACTGAGGCAGAGAGTGAGGATGAAGCTATCTCTTTAGTAAATAGCGAGAATAGCAGAAGCTCTAGGACGGACCCTTCGGGGACACCTATGCCTACTGGTAATAGGGGGGACAATTGGTCTTGCCATAGAGCTGCCTGCTGACGGTCTGATAAGTAGATATTGAACCATGATATGATGGAGGAGCTTATGTTAAGGGAAGATAGACTTTCTAGAAGCATACTATGGTTCACCATGTCAAAGGCTTTTGATAAGTGTAAGAATATTGAGGATACAAATAGTCCTTCCTGTAGGTTCAGCAAACAAGAAGAAAAAAACAATTAGTGAGGAGGTCGTATACTTCAACAAAAGAGAAACAATGCCATAATTAATGTCATAGGTTCCTGTTTTGGTTTAGGTTTTACACAAATCTAAGCAGAGGAACTGTCAGTCGCTAGGCTGGGAGCAAGGCTGTAGAGGTGAATGAAAGAGATTATGGTAGGGGAAAAGTGAGAGTAGGGATTTTATGTTGGAGAAAGAGGCCAGATGGAGTCTATGTGGGAGAGAGAGGTCAGAGGGAGGGAACAAACAGGTGGTAGGTAGAGATATGAGGGACTGTGTCAGTAGGAAGACATGAAAGTAGAGGGAAAGAGCTAGCAGAGAAAGTGGATGGGTGTAAGGTTATGTGGGAAGGTGAGTGACTTAAAGACTAGTGAGAGCAGGGGTAGTGGGGTGGGGTACACAGGGAGTGCTATAGCTGACTAATGATTGGTGCCAAACTCACAGACTGAACCTTAAACAATACAATGATTCATTGTCCCCTTTGTGAATGATGCACCCCTTCTAATTATGACATGCATAACACCCCCAAAACTCAAATAGGTCTATGGTTAATCATCTAACAGACTAACTGTCAAATGGCACATCATCAAAATCCAGTCGTTGAATGTCTATCCATTGAATGAACAGTTCACTGAATCTGTGAGAAAGGGAAAGTAACTAGCTGGCCAACACTTCCCCATCTCACTTTTCCCCACTGTAATGTGACCTCAGATTTGGGTATATATAGTTGGGTGTTGGTGAAATGAAGACCCTAACATGGGTGGGTTTGAAATACTGACATTTGTGAGATGGGGAAGTGTTGGCCAACTAGTTACTTTCCCCATCTCACAGGTTCAATGAAGTGCTCATTCGATGGAATTTGATGATGTGTCAATCGATGGTTAGTCTGTTCGATGATTAACCATAGGACCTGCTCAAACACAGTGTTGTGAAACTTGGGGACACATTTATTTATTTTCCAGTTTGATGACTGGGGAGGTCCACTGGGCTCAGGGAGCCCATTTCAGTGGAGGCCCAGGGAGAAAACCTCCACATTACATAGTTTGTTACAGATACAATCATAGTAAAGAAGACACATTTACAATTTCATTTCATGTTAGAGAACAAGAATAAATTCTTTGGTTACATAGTATCTAAATATTTAAGATGGCAGTGGTGACTTAATTGAGAGAGAGAGAGAGTAATGACTTAGTTGGAAAAGAGAGAAAACGGTGGAATGAGCTATTTACAATGCATACATTTATGTTATTTACAATATGTACGTTTATGTTATTTACAATGTGTACATTTATGTTATTTACAATATGTACATTTATGTTATTTACAATGCGTACATTTATGTAATTTACAATATGTACATTTATGTTATTTACAATGCGTACATTTATGTTATTTGCACTATGTACATTTATGTTATTTACAATGTGTACATTTATGTTATTTACAATATGTACATTTATGTTATTTACAATGTGTACATTTAAGTTAGGTTAGCTTGTACTCAGAGTTAGTCAGGAGTTTAGTCGTTCAGGATGGAGTGGGGTGATTAGTAGGCTAGGTGGCGAGAGTGCAGCTGCATTTCCTATTATAGGAAAAGTAGGAATGTAGCTGAGTTTTAAAGTCATCAAAGTTTTCGCAAGTCCTTAGTGAGTAAGGAAGAGAATTCCAGTTTTTTTAGCTAAGGAAAAGGATAATAGAAGCTGACTAGCAGGACGATTGGGTTTGCGGACAGTGATTAGGTTTCGGTAAGTAGAACTTAGAGTTCTATGTGGGGTGTATGGTTGTAGGATGTTGGTTAGTGCTGGGCACTTAGCAGGTTGAAAGATTAGTCTGTGGGCTGTAGTAATTTGGACATAGTCTAGATGGTTGGTGAGTTCAAGCCAATTTAACAAATGAAGGGCAGTGCAATAATGGGAGGAGTATTTGGCTTTGGTGGCAAATTTAGAAATGTTATTATAACAGATTTCCACTTTGGAGGAGAGAGAGGCAGATATGTTTGTTAGTAGAGTCGCACCATACATTAGTGAGGGGAGTAGACAGGTAGTGCCGAGAGTTTGTCTGGTGGAAGGAGGGAGAAAGTGGATGTTTCTGTATAGCATGCCAAGTTTTATATGGGTTTTCTTAATATAAAACTTGGCATGCTCTACAGAAACACCCACTTTCTCCCTCCTTCCATCAGACATGTTGATAGCAATCTACAGTTTCATCACTATGTGCCCATAGTGGAGAGACTCACAATCTGCATTATGCACATTATACATATGGACATTGCATCCAAGACCAGGGTAGTCATAACTCTGCCGTATTGTACCCTTATCATACCAATAATGGAGTAAAATGCCCAATCAGTCTGTGCCTCACCAGGCAACTCCAGTAATTAAAGGAAACACAGAGTTGTGCCTGGGAGAATCCCAGGCCTCCAAACATGACATACATGGAAAGACTGACATACCTGTCACTGTACTTGGTATCATGCAGGCTGCTGAGAGGTGATTTGCTTTTTTTAGGTGGAGCATGTCCATCAATTCTGGGTTGGACATGGCCTTGTATGTCAGGCAGAGATCACCTCTGAGTAGGTGGTACGCAACCGAGTACAGCTGGAGTTTCTTCAGTCGGGCTGCATAGGGCATATGTTTGAGGCCAGTAATCCTCTTGGTGAGGTACTTCTGTGGTTTTTCCAGCTGTTGCAGGTGTCTTGTAAGGTACATCCCAAATGGGGTGTTGTACTCTATTATGGGTCTGATGAGTAGAGGGGCACAATAACTTCTTTTATTCTAGGTGTGAACCCTCTTGTGATTAGATGGGCCAAATAGAAGGATTTTCTAACCACTTTGGCAATATGATTATCAAAGGAGAGATTACTATCGACTTGGGTCTCCAGATCCCTTATTACATCTTCCGTATTTAGGGGACTACCACCTATGTGGTAGTTCGCGGGCACTTTGCTTTTTCCAAAGGGGATGACTATGCACTTTTTGGCATTTAGCTTGAGGCCATGATTTTGACACCAGGTGTCCGTCTCAGTGAGCTCCTTCTGGAGGATGTCTGTATCAGTGAGCTCCTTCTGGAGGATGTCTGTATCAGTGAGCTCCTTCTGGAGGATGTCTGTATCAGTGAGCTCCTTCTGGAGGATGTCTGTATCAGTGAGCTCCTTCTGGAGGATGTGTGTATCAGTGAGCTCCTTCTAGAGGATGTCTGTATCAGTGAGCTCCTTCTGGAGGATGTCTGTATCAGTGAGCTCCTTCTGGAGGATGTCTGTATCAGTGAGCTCCTTCTGGAGGATGTCTGTATCAGTGAGCTCCTTCTGGAGGATGTCTGTATCAGTGAGCTCCTTCTGGAGGATGTCTGTATCAGCTGGAGAGTCAGTTATGGCCCCCAGTTTGCAGTCATCTGTGAACTTGGTCAGCCATAGTCCTCCTGTGCTTGCCTGTACCTCTGAGAAGTATATACCAAACAGGAGTGGTCCCAGGACTGAGCCCTGGGGGACGCCACTTGTAACTGGTTTAGAGTCGGACCTAGAGCTTGCAACTCTCACCTTGTGGGTTCTATCCGTGAGCCAGTTGGCAACCCATCTCGTGATACAGGGGTTTATGTTCAGGCTGGTGAGTTTGTCTATAATACCAGAATGGGGAATGGTGTTGAAAGCATTTGCGAGATCTAGGTAGGCTGTGTTGACCTCCTTTCCCTCATCTAAAGCCTTGGTAACTGTCTCAAAAAAGTCCACCAGGTTTAGGAGGCACAATCTGCCCTTAACAAAGCCAAACTTTGTAGGGTCCAATGTTTGAAGGTTCCCAATATCTCTGTTAATAAATTCCATAATGGTGTGCTCCATAGCCTTGCAGACCAGGCTAATCAGGCTTATAGGGTGATAGTTCCTGGGGTCCATTGTGGCTTCACATTTGTGGAGCAGGATAACTGTTGCTGTGCGCCACTCTATGAGTACATAGCCTGTAGAGAGGCTGAGTTTGAACAGTGTGTTTAGGTGAGGGGTTAGTTCATTTTGGAGCTCGTGTACGACACAGCCTTGGACACGGTCTGGTCCCATTGAAGCTGTATTTTTGGCTTTGGATAGGGCTGTTTTAACCTGTGTGTCAGTGATTGCCAAGGCACTACATTCTTCTGGTATGGTTATGGGGGTGAAGTTTGCACTAAACCTGTCTGCCAGAATGTTGGCAATATCAGTCGGTTCAGTATATTTCGTGCCATTCTGCCCTAACGCAGAGCAGATCTGAGAGTTTCCATTTAGGTTCTTGACATAGCTAAAGAACGCTTTGTGGTTATCTTTGGGGTCCTTGGCAATTTTTCTTTCGAAGCTAGCCTTGGATGATTTTATGAGGGATCATAGTTTCTTGCTGATACTGATCAGGGATGTCTTTCCTTCTTGGGATTTTATTCTTTTCTGCACTAGTTTCCTCCTTCTATTGTATAGCTTGTTTATGGCAGGGGTCCACCAGACTGGTTTCCTTTTCTTGGAGGAGTGAGCCTTGGTTTTACTTGGGATAGCACGATCCATGCTTTCTTGCAGGTCCTCATAGAGTGCCTTTGTAAGGGATTCAGCAGCTTGGACAGCATTGCCCTTTAGCATGGGGGCTGTGAACCTTTCCACTTCGGTCTTAAGTAACCTGAAGTTTGCTTTTGAAAAGTTTTTCTTGGTGGATTCCTTGATTGGGGGTGGGGCAGAATGTGGATATCCAGAGTGATTAGTCTATGGTCTGATCTAACCAGCGAAGGTTTGACCTCCGGTGTACAACACTGGTCACCCATGTTGGTGATGACCAGGTCCAATATGTTGTCACCTCTGGTGGGGGTGTTGACCAGTTGATCCAAGGCGTTCACGTTTATAAATTCTAGGAAGCGTTGGGCAAGGGAGTTAGTACTTGAGTAGTTCTCCCAGTTAATGTTTGGTAATTGAAATCACCCAATATTAGGGCATTTGGTAGGACCTTCATATTTTTCAGTGTCTCCAGAAATGCAGAATGGGGGTCCTGGGTCATGGTGGGTGATCTGTTGCAAGCTACAATTTGAATTTCAGTTTTTCCCATTGTTAGTTTCACATGGATGATCTCTGATGCATCGTGCTGCACCACTAACCTGGAGGTGTGAGTATCCTTGATGAATATGGATACACCCCCCACCTTTTGTGTTTTGGTCCGGGTTCTGTGGCCGAAAAGTATGGTATGAATTATAGCCTAGTACTGCTGAGGTGCTCTCTGGAGCCTTAAACCAGGCTTCTGTTACTGCACATATATTGATGATCTCCATACTGAGGAGTGCCTTGAGTGCATGTATTTTGAGGTTTAGACTTCTGGAGTTGAGTAGCATTACCCTTAGTTTTTGGTTACTTGTGCTATTTATGGTGGTGGATTTGTCTTTTGAGCCTTGCCTAAAAAAGGCACTATGGGGGCAGCAAAAGCCTTGGCAAGTATTTGAAAGCTTAAGGGTGACAGGTGTAAGCCATCTCTTGTGAAGCAACGTGGCTTATCGAGCATGTCATCCAAGATGGACAGATACTGGATCCCCTTTGAATGACACCAGAAACTTAGCCAATTGTTGAAATTGATCATTTTTTCTTTATACTGTGCCATCATTCTTAGTGAGGGCAGGATGCTACTCAGGGTCAAGGTCATACTGGCCTGGGCTATGTGATCAGAGAGCTCTTCCATGTCTCTTTTCATGTAGCCCAGGGAGGTACGTCTCAGGTCATTCACACCAACATGGACAATGACAGAGTCGTATTTGTACTTGTTCTGGAGTGACCTAAGTGCTTGTGTTATGTGGTGGATCCTGGTGCCCGACAGGCAGCTAACTGTAACCTTCTCCTTGTTCAGCCTAGTTAGTGAGACATCAGTGTGCCTGACTATAGAGTCGCCTATTACTAGTGTGTTGGGTATGTTATTTTGCCTTAAGGGCTGTGATTGCGTGGCACACTGATTATGTGAAGTATGCATTTCATGGTTTGTGATGGGGTGTCGAGGTTGCTTGGGTGTCTGCTTTGGAGGTCTCTGTTGCTTTTGCAGATTTTTATTTAGAGCCTCAGAGTATGTTTTTGTGTATTTATGTGTGTTATTTGCCGGTGTTGGTTTAGTAAGTCTATATGAGACTAGTGGTGTGTTGCAAGTATTTTCCTTCTCCTCTTGACTGTCAGTTCCAGTCTTGGGTTGAGAGAGCTTTGCCTCCAGTTTGGCTGTACAATTGCATCTCTCGCATATATTAGTGTTTGGTGGTAGGAGGAGAGGGTTGTCTGTGTACATGAGGCAGTTGTAACATTGCCTCAAAATGCCCAGATTCACCAGTTGGACTGGAGAGTACACCTGAAACTGCCCTTTGGACATGCCTGAATAGGTAAAGTGAGCTGTTTTACTGATTAGCTAGTAGGGAAAAATAGAGAGCCTTGTCCTTCTGGACAGTATAGGGGGTCTAGTGCTAGGGTTAATTAGTGCTTGCTATGAGTTTTGAGCAAGTGTGTGTGTGATCTGTTGCTTGATATTACAGAGATCATTTTACACCAGCATGTGGGACACTGTTATATTCTTCTCAACAGACACTGCTGATGTCTTCAGCTATATCAGATTTTTGGATATGTAGTACTCCCAATAGTGCACGGTCTGAGACTGGCCTGGAGGCCAGCCAGAAGTCACCTCATCCTATACAATAATGATTACAGTGACATGGGTTTTAATCTATCCACATAAATCATTGCATGGTTTGTAGGCCCTATGTTATCTTGCTGAGAAAGCCCTGTTGTCTCTCCAGCTGCTAAATGTGTCTGGTGAGGTACATGAAAAAGTGGGCATAATACTCTATTAGTGTTGTGATGAGGTTTGACTACAGTGCTGTGATATAATCCTAAGATCCCAATATGATAACATGACTTATGATGTACACAACATAGGCTTTCAATACCAGTGTAGACACTTGGTAGTCAAAGTTTAGAGTACTGTTTACATATTTCCAGTACTTGCATCACTGGGTTTCTGCATAGCAGGACTGTTGTCAATGCAGTAATTAACATGGAATTCCACTTTTCAGATGGACATTACAGACACACATTTTTGCATTTATTTGTAGATTGTGTGCCTTTGTCAACATTCATTTTTGTGGGTTAGCTCTTCCTGTACTGTTTTCACTATTGGTGATTGCATACAATATGTAAGAATTAGCAAACTTGTTAAGCCAAAGGTCATATACTTTAGCCTGAACTGTCGAGAAATATAGTTCAAACTTTGAAAATCAAGCACAAATCCCTGGGGGTTTGCCAGTGCTGACAGCTCTACTGGTACAGGATGATTCACCAACTTTCACATGATGTGTTCTGTTAGAGAGCCAATTGGTTGCCCATTAACTGACATAAGGGTTCATCCCCAGCTTGGACGTTTTCTCAATTATACCTGAACATGATAGGCAGTATGCACCATCTTACCTTCATCCAGGCCTATCACATGGGATCAATAGGCTGTGACAACATCAGTGATCACCTGTAGTGTGACTCAGCACAAGGATCTTCCTGATATGGTTGAACACATAATTCAACACACTCTCCACATGGCCTATGTTCCCATACATGGGTGTACATCAACATGCATCCACCTTAGTTGGGGGAACAGCATACCTCTCAACTGTACAGATTTTCAGAGAATGTCCAGATTTTTGCCTCACATTTTTGGTGTGTTCCTCCTAAAATCTGTACCTTTCCGGCAAATAGCTGAGACTTGAAGTCAGTAAATAATGAGTTTAAGACTCCACATCCTTCAGAAAATTCATGCTAATGCAAAACCTATTATTCTATCAACTTTCTAAGTTTGTAAGAATAATATTTTATATCTGTCCTTATTTGTCCTCCATCATTGTAGGTTTTGTCCAGATTTCTGATGCATGCATGTATAGAGACAACATGACTCTTCTCGACTGTGAGGTAGACCAACATATCATCATGGATCTCTTCTACATGTACACTAGTAATATTCCAGGTGCGTGTAACAGACCTGTGTGAGTTGTTAATGACACATCAAGTCCATTACCTCTGATAGATGTCCTCAAAGAGGTCATTGAGGACATGCATGATGACAACAGTGTCATTGTGTGGAAGTTGACCAGCTGAAGTATTTTGACACAAATCCACAATAAGGTGTTCAGTCACCACTGTCATATGTGGCCATAAACAGCTATGTCACCAAATGTTAAGACCAGTGTATGATATTCAGGTATTTCACTATGTTGAAATGTGTGACGTGACCTATATGTCAGGTCCAGTGATCAGGTCAATACATCAGTTGTCTGCTAGGCCCTTTCTTGCCATTAGTTAAGTTATGGACATCACAGATGACATACACATGCTGTGTCAAAACAGTTGCCTGAAGGGCTACAGATTGTAAACAATCAGTGACTCCAGCTGTGATATTAGTATAATACAGACAGTAAAACTGTAAAATTCCCCAAAGCAGGCAGAAGACAGTTCGATATGCAGCTAAATCCAAAAACTTGATGAACCAGCAAGTAATCATACCAAAAAACGTTATTGCAGAGAAAGAAAGTTAGCGCTTTCACGGTAATACCATACCACTTCTTCAGACAAACATGAATGGGGACAGAATAACTTATATACAAATGACATCATCTCAAACAGCTTAACAGCCAATAGAAAAAACATTCATGCAGCCACATTCTCAGCTTAAAGGCATATGAAGTAGATAATATTTACTGGCATAAAATCTGATAAAAAATAAAAAATAAAGATAAAAACATTAACACAAATAAATAAAACATGAAAAATATTCATAAATATATATATATAGAACCCTGTGGTATGCCACTGATGACTGGTCGTTTCCTACAGATGACGTCACCCACTTTGACAGTATGTGTCCTACCAGTAAGCCAGTCGGCTACTCATCTGGTAATATAGTGGTTAATTCCCAATTGGGAGAGTTTTTCTATAATACCTTAATGGGGGATTCTATCAAATGTCTTGGCTAGGTCAAGATAAGTGGTATGCATTGTCTTTCCTTGTCCAGGCTTTGGCAACTTTCTCAAAGAAGTCAACCATGTTTAACAGGCATGATCTACATTTAATGAATACAAACTGGATGTGTCCAGAGTTTGGAGATCACCTATGTCCTTGTTAATAAGGTTCATAATGATTCTTTCCATGGCCTTTCAGGTGAAGCTAGTCAAGCTTATGGGCCTATAATTCCCAGAGTCATTTGATAGTCCCTTTTGTGCAGAGAGATTACTGTTGCTGTCCTCCATTCTGCTGGAACATAGTCAGTTCACAGGCTGTAGTTATACAGGGATCCAAGTGGGTCTGCTAGGTCATGTCTTAAGTTGTTAAAAAGGCAACATGGGATGTTGTCTGGTCCCATTGATGTCATGTTTTTGGCTTTGGAGAGTGCCGAGATGACCTACTCTCTTGAGATAATAGGCTGAGTAATGATGGCATGTATATTTTGGGGGTTGACTGGAGGGGACAGGGGGTGAAATTTCCTCCAAATCTGTCAGCTAGTAGGTTGGATATTACCTCCAGTTTAGTATGGGTGTTGCCATCCAGAACCAGTTCAGCGCATAACTGGGTGTTCCCTTCTTGATTTTGTATGTAGTTAAAGAATGTCATGTGATTATCCTTTCCTTAGCTAGGGAGGCTATTTTTACTTCATAATTAGCTTTGGAGGACTTGACAAGATCTCCAATTTGTCTGTTTAAGCTGGAGATGGATTTCTTCCTCTGCTGAACCAGTTTCCTCTTGTTCTTGGACATTAGTTTATTTCTCTTGTTGTATAGCCTGTTTATACTGGGGTCCACTAGGGTGGGTTGTTTTTTAGGCAAGATCTGTTTTTAATCTCATCAGGTACAGCCAATTCTATAAAGCTGCTTAAGTGGTTATACTGGGCATTGGTGTACACCTCTGCATAGGAGTCTGTGTTAAATGCATTCAAGGGGGCTTTAAAACTTCTTATACCATCACTTAGTAGGGGGTAATTTGTCTTTTAAAAAATTTTTAGCATTTTTGAGCTTGATGGGGTATCTGTTCTTATAATTATATCAAACAAGACTGATTTATGGTCCGATCTTACCAGGGAGGACATCACACGGGGGGGGGGGGGGGTGCTCTCCCATGTTAGTGAGTATTATGTCCTTTTATTATTTTTTTAATTTTATTCATTACGTCTGTCATCCATCAGCCCTTCCATGATACACCAGCCTCTTTTTTCCCCTTGGGATAGAAGTTGATCATGAGAGACAGCCATCCAGGCTGCTTATTATACGGATACATGTAGGTGGCTAATGGACCAACTATGCATTCCCCTTTGTGGAGATATGCTTGCTCATGTACATACCTCCACCGAAAGACCACTGCTTATCCTAACTTGACACAGTTAAGCATGCCCCTATCCTGTATGCTGCATGCTGCACTCTCGCTTTATTGTAGAAGTCAGCAGAACAGCAGACTGGCCTACCTTCCTTCATCCAAGGTGGTAAACCCAACATCAGCAACTCACTCTCACCCACTCTCAACAGCCCCTCTATTACTTGTAAAAACAACACATTTAAAATAAAGAAAGAAAAAAAGCACCTTCTCGCCTTTAGAACACTGATTAGGAATTGCTTTTTTTAGCACAAGCTATGCACTAATGAAGATAGAGAATTATGTTTAATACTAGTAATGCACAAATGAAATAACTCCATAAGAAATGAAAAAGAAGAATTAAAATATTGCCTGCAAATGAAACGTCATGCATTTTGCCTTCCTTTACTCCCTATCAAATAAAAACAGGCAATGGTTAGGAAAATCACTGCCAGTTATTTTGCTGAGTGAAGTAATGACATTGGTTCTAACCAAGAGATCACTGTTTATCTAACTAAACTTTTCTCTGTGTTGCAGATGCTGTAACCTTCAGGAGCTTTTTTGTTTTTTTTACTCAACTCAATTTTCACTAAAAACTTTAACAAGAAATACTTTACTGAATAGACAGAATTCATACAAGCAAATATGTTACAATAATTACAAAAAGAGCTAAAGCATATACAAAACTGAATAAATTTCAATATACAGATAAATAAACGGCTATGGAAATACTAATTATACTAGGGGGGATTCAGTAAAACCTACACAGTCATTTTCTACTGTGTGTGCATTGTGGCAGTAGCAACAAGTTTCAGATTCAGTAAGCACCCTGTACAGAAGCATACCCTTGCACAAACAAGACAAACACCGTGGCATACTAATTACAGCAAAAGCAGTTGAAATACATGCTAATCAACCGATCCAACATGGTGGAGCTATTCAACAAGCTATAAAGCAACTGTGTAGACTATGTGCAGGTTTTTCCTGCAAGTTTCAAAACTTTTGGAATACCGCCATGGAAAAGAGTCTACACGGATGGAATGTTAGGGGCTGCTGTTGCTTTAATTCATTTGTATCTGCTACAGGCAAAAGCCAGTACTGCTGCTTCTGCCAATAGGACTAGGCTGAGAAGGAGAAGAGTTCTCAGGCCCCATTTAACTTTTCACAACCTACATAAAGTGGAACTTGCAGAGCGCTACAGGGTAGATAGGGACACACTACATGAACTCTACGATCTGTGCTGTCCTCAATTCACAGCCAGAGCCAACTGAGGAGAACCCATCCCAGTGGAGACAAAGATATGTTTTGTGCTTAGAATCCTATCTACAGATACCTTTCAGAGACTAACAGGGAACATGCTGGGAGTGTCACAGGCATCAGCATCCAGGATCCTCCACCAATACCTGAATGCTATGCTTCAACAGGCCAGTGACCACATAATTTTCCCTGTAGTTCTGAGGAGAAGGCCAGAAAAATGCAGGAGTTCTACTGTGTAGCACACTTCCCTTCCCTGAAGCACTGAGTGTCATAGAATACATGCATATAGAAATCAAGGCAACATCTGAGGAACAGGGTAGAGTCTACATAAACAGAAAAGGCTACTACTTTATCAACTGCCAAATTGTGTGTAATGCCAAAAGAATCATCTTGAACATGTGTGCTGCAACCCTGGCAGTTGCCATGACTCACATATCTGGCACATCTCCTAGTTTTACCAGATACTTGCTCGGGGGGATATCACACATGGTTATTTACTGGGGATGTAGGCTATGCACTGGAACAGTGACTGATGATACCCATCAAAAATACATGCACACACACACACACACACACACACACACACACACACACACACACACACACACACACACACACACACACACACACACACACACAAGTGTCATAAGAAGGCACACATTCAAACCACTAATATCACAGAGCATGTTGTTTTGGGCAGCTGAAGTTATGCCTGTTGTTTGGGCAGCTGAAGTCATGCCTCCAGTGCCTACACACATCTGGGGAAGCCCTGCAGCACAATCCATGGACATGAACAGAAATATTTACAGTATGTGCCATGCTACTCAACATCATCCTGAGAAAACAACTTTAGCAGGATCAGCAAGGGGAGGGGTCACACATCCCACCACCAATACCAAGGTCACTACAGTCACAGCACAGACAGATGAAGATTCAAAGGGGGAAACAACAAATAGTACATTCACTCACCACCTAGGGGCCTAAAGCCTTCCTCCTATGCACATACATATAGCAATATTGATGCCAGGCAACTCACACAACCTTTACCTCCCCATTCCAGAAATCATTGGGCAAATGAGTTGGAGCAGGAGTAATTTTCCCAGCTAATGGAGGGGTAGTTAAATTCTGCCAGTATAAGGGTATTGGGTTGAACCTTAATGCTTTTCAAAGTGTTCAGGAATGCAGAGTGGGAGGCTTTGGACATTCTGTGGGATCTATAGCAGGTTACGACCTGGATTGCAGTTTTATCCAGTATTAGTAGTACCTGTAGTAGCTCCAATGCATTATGTTGGGCAACCAGTCTGGAGGTGTGCATATCCTTTATGAAGATGTATATGCCACTGCCTTTGGGGCTACGGTCCATACCTCCTTTGGGGATTCATTCTGGGTTTGGGGGTTGAAAGGTGTGATATACTATGTAGCCTGGTGATACTGGGGTCCTCTCTGGAGCCTTGAACCAGGTCTGTGTTACTGCACAGAGGTCAATGTTCTTCAGTTTTAAGAGTGACTCCAGTGAGTGCATTTTGAGATTTAGGCTTCTAGCATTGAGTAGCATTACCCTCAGATTGAGTTTGCTTGCAGTTGTTATTATGGTAAATTTGTCTTCAGGGCATTGCCTAAAAAAAGGCACTATAGGGGTTGCAAGAGCCTTTACCAGTATCCAGAATCCCAGGGGTGACAGATGCAAGCCACCTCTGGCAAAGCAACGAGGTATGTCAATCATGTCATCCCAGGAAGACAGATACTGGATCCCCTTTGAATGACACCAGAAGCTTAGCCAATTGTTGAAGTCTATAATTTTCTGCATGTACTGTGGTATCATTCTAGGTGACGGTAGTATGCTACACAGGGCTAGGGTCATACCTGCCTGGGCTACAAGATCTGAGAGCTACTCCATGTCTCTTTTCATGTAGTCCAGGGAGGTATGTCTTAGGTCATTCATTCCAACATAAGAAATTAGCCAGTCATATTTGTACTTGTTGTGGAGAGACCTAAGTGCATGCATTATATGGTGAATCCTGGCACCCAACAGGCAGCTGACCGTAACTTTCTCCTTATTTAACCTAGTGAGTGGGGCATCATTGTGCCTTACTATTGAGTCACCTATGATTAGTGTATTGGGTAGACTGTTTTTCCATAGGAGCTTAGGTTGAGTGGCACACTGTTTATGTAGGGTATGTGTCTTGGGGGTTGTCTTAGAGTGAGATGGTTGCTTGCATTTTTGCCTCGGAGGTCTTTGCAGTTTGGGCAGAGTTTTATTGAGAACCTCTGCAAAAGTGGGTGTATGTTTTGTGTTACTATGTGAGAGGTGTGGTGGTGTGTGATCCTGGGAGCTATGTATTCTATGAGTTATGTAGTGTGTGTTAAACTTCTCCTCTTGACTGGCTAGCCCAGTCTTGGTTTGAGAGAGTGTAGTATCTACGTTGGCTATGTATGTGCATGATAGTAGATGGGTAACAGGAAATTCACCCTGGGGTCATTTCAACAGTCTTGCTCGATAGGGATACAAGGAACTAATGTCCGGCAACAGGACAACTGGGAATATTCTTGGGCTAGGCTTGTGCTGGCTTCAGGGCCATTATCCTAGTACTCACCTGTGAACCTATGAACCTATGTATTGGCTATGCACTGCTTGCATTAGACAGAGTCAGCCCTGGCCTACAACCATATCAACTGCTGCATTTACAAGGTAATTCTCAAACCTGGGGTGTATTGTGTAATAATATGAATGAGTGGCATATCCTTCTATTTTTCTAATTGGTACAATAAGCAAGTGAAAGGTGGGAGATTATTACAGAAGTGATCTTAACATGTGATAGCAGAGACTTATGTGACTTATATGTGTCTATTATAAAGTAGTAGGCCTGAGGAATCAAAGATCTACACAATCCTACCTCAGAAATGTACTGATGATCACTGCATGCCCTCCGTTTAGCACCATACATTTGTATTGGAACAGCATTAAAGAGAGAATTAGAAAATAAAGATACACATTGCAGTTTCTGACTTCACAACCCTCAAAAGATTGTTCACAATAAAGTTGGGAAATTTTGATACTATCAACTGTCTAACTTTCCAAGGTCAAGATAAGTCAGACGTAAAATTGTCAGGTCAACACCACAGACACAGATATACTAAGCACTGTCAGCTATACACCCTGAGCATCAGAAACAAAGCATATACATATATATAGGGATATGGCACAGTTATCATCACTTGCACAGGGTGTTGATGGGGGGGGGGGGCAGGAGGCCTAGGCTGACACAAATGGTTGGTGAGTGTGTGTAAGTAAGAAAGGTAAGCAGGCAAACATATGGATAAACCAAGAAATGGCCAGTGAGACAAAATGAGTAACTGTTCAGTGTGTGTCTGTAGGGGTCCGCCAGGTGAAATTGGTGTGTGAGTGTCTGCTTGAACACAGCCAAGCACTGTGCTGGCTATACATTGTGCTATGTTGGACAGGTGTGAGCCTTGAATGATAGAGGTGGCAAGTCATCATTGTTGTCCCTGACCATGTGAATTGGCTCTGCCAAGAGTTGCACTGTTACATCCATGCCCACTGTCTGCATATGTCAGACAGGTGTGAGCCCTGAATGATAGAGGTGGCAACTCACCATTGTCACCCCTGACCACAAGAATTGGCTCTGCCAGGAGTTGCACTGGCACATCCATGCCCACGGACAGATGCTCTGCTGAACATGACTGATATCTGCTGGATGAGCTCCCTTCACGGGGATGCTCAGGACCACAACCCCATGGCCTGCCACATATGGCTGTGGATAGACTCACTGATGGAGCAGTGGAAGTACTGCCACTATGGGAGTGTGATTGGGCATGGCCAGATTGGTTAACAACAATGATGTGGCTGATCTATGCCCATGAAGATGCTATTCACCTCCTAACAGATGTTCCATCACACACAATGTTCATTCCATGACAGACACCACTCATTCCATCATGGACACCCCTTGTTCCAACGTGTCATTCATCCGATCCATTGACTCAGCAACAGTGTGGAGACAGTCATGTATGTCAACCTCTGCCACATCTACAACCTTGAGCATTTGCCTGGAGCACCTATAAGAACATGCCTGTGCCTCCATGATGGCCCTAAACATACATTGAGTGGCACGTGAAGAAACATCTGCACCAGGTGGAGGAGGGACAGCAGGTCCCCTCCAAACACCCCAGTCAACCCTCCTGCATGGCATCTCACCAAATCTTTGGCTATGGCCAGAGTCAGTAGGCACTGATGCCACAGTAGCTACACTTTTTTGATCAATGATATCTCCTTCCTCCTGTCCCACATGTGAGCGCTCACTGGAAAGGGTAGGCATAGGCCTACTGCCTGTGTCTGATGGAATTGCAGGGGATGGCTGTATGTCAACATCAGTGTCAGATTCAACCTTTGTACCCCCCACTCCCCCAATTGTGTCTCAGTTTGGCCACCATCATCATCAGAGTCTGCTGATACACTGACATGAGGTGACAGAGGGCCTACACTTCCACTGTCATGATCACCTGTGATAAAAGCAACAATCACAAGACAAACTTAGTACCTATACTACTATAGTCCAGTATATGCTAACAAACAAACAATGCTGCCACTGTTACAAACAGTATAGCAATATATACAACAGGCCTGACATCAACATCACACAGTAAAATATTTATTTAAATTGCACAGCAGTACTGACATAAAAATATTTGGCTTACCATCTGCAGGTAATATTCTTCTCTGCAAGCCAGTTGGTCCTAGAAGAAGTTAAGCACAAGTTAAGGGCAACATCATCACATTAAGTGTAACACTGGGGGTAATCTTGTACCCATTTGGATGTCCAATAACTATACTGTCAACAAGAACGTGGCTGGCAACTCCTAAGCTAATAACTATAGCAATCTTCAATCCACCTGAAAAAAATTCATGTGACACAGAAGTTACGTGTTGATTTTAATTGTTTTACTATACAACTGTATTCAACTGCTGAGATACCAAAGCCTACCTGGAACCTCCTCATGTGACATGCTTGCTGTCTGAAACCATTGCTCTAACATCCAGGACATGCTGTACTGCACTCTCCTGTGAGTGGATCCCTGATATTGGCCAGGAACACTTCATAGGATGTTAGTGGTGGTTCCCTAGCAGGCCCACCCCAGTAACCATCTGGTCACAGCCCACTTCAGCTGCCCTGTTCCATTCAGATGTGATTATATCGATGGCCCTGTGGTGCACCTGCATGTATGTCCTACTGTAGCCCCCATGACATTCACATCGTCAACTATCTGGTAACAGATTTGCCTCCCAAGTGCCATATCTCCCTGTCTGATATATCTCCCTGTCTCCTTACCAGCAGAAAAGCGCCATGTTACCTAAAGGTATCCACTATCACCTGCTTCTCAGAATTAGTGAAGTGGGTCTCTGAGGATTGACATGCCTGGGTGGCATACTCCTAGGTGTCCTAAAAGACAACAGAAGGATAATACACATAAGTATCACATCACCAGAAAATAACTGTTTCCAGATAAAAGAGAAAAGGCAGCCACTTGGTATTACCTACTGGAAAAACAGAAAACAGTCTAGTGATGTGAAATATGAACAACAAGCAGGATGCAAAACAAGGAGAGTAACAATAGCAACATATCCTTGCTTGTGTCATGACAGTATCTCACCTTTGCTCCCCCAAAAAGAACAGTCTATCCTTGTTTGTGCCATAACAGTAACTCCACTGTGTTCCCCCCAAAAGAACAGGCAAATTACACATTTTTATAACAAGTCATCTTTGAAATGCTAAAACTACTATCAAAGGAACTGTCCCTGAAACACTTTACATATTTATTAAAGAACATTCCATTTTCATGTATTGGAAATGATGTATACCTGTGAAATGGCTTGGCAAACATGTCCATGCCATTAGTACACTTCTAATGCATACAGATAAAAGTATAAAAAGACTTTACTTTAGATATTTCTTAAGTACATTCCAGCATATGCAGTATGTAGCTGACAAAATGCAAGCATACCTTCTGAAGTTCAATAGTCCTCTGTACCGATATATCCCTAAGAAATAGTTTATGTGCAGTGTTCCCAACATAAACAAGTCTCCTCACCATCAGTCTGCCTAGCTACATGGTTGCCATTTTATATGGTGTAGATTCAGGGTTGTTAGCAAGGTGAAGATGCTAATGAGGTGTGAACTCATTAGAATTGCTGAATCCCAAATACTTGGACTCATGTAGGAAATGTAAACATAGTACAAGCACTCCCTCAGTGTTTGTTTTTAATGGATTGCAACTGTGAATGGTTACTGGTTGGGAGAAGGAAAACACAGCGGCACTGGAGGCTGCATTACTTCCAGTGTGTGTGTCAGGTTAGATCTACAAAGTCTTAGATGTAAGGTTGGAAATGTAAGTAAGCATCACACAATTCACAGGTTGTGCTCCTTAACATCCCACCTGCTCTTCATTTGGTGGCAACTGCATAAGATGTTTTTCACATTTAATATATTCACACATTTTAAGGCCAATGATATAGAATGGCTTACAGACTGAATGTCTCATATTACTGGTCAGATAAGAGAAGCATGACCAACAAACACAGAGCGGTAAGACAAAGCTGCATATTTGCAAGTAATAATCACAACTGGTTGTGTGATCACTAAGTGCACTATAACCAAAAATAATTTACAAATAACAGTTGTATGGTTTGATATAAATGTAGATTCTATTGCAGATGGTTGTGTGCTGAATGGGTTCAGCTCTTTGCTGCAAAGCTGTTTGTGTGGCAAAGAGGGATAAGGTACATAAAGTTTTGTCTCCCAGAGGCTGCCCCATCTCTGGAATAGACTTCCCATACATGTCAAACAGAGCACCTCACTGATCCTCTTCAAGTGCAACCTTGATGAGTGCATGGGAAACCACAAATTTTCCCAGGGGTTCCACCTGTGTCCCTAATTGACAGGGGTGACAGGTGCTGACTGAGATTCCTCTTTGGGATACATTCTTGGCTATGCTTGTAAGGGCCCCAGGGTCATTAGCCTAGTAACCTCCTATGATCCTGTGTTCTGAAGTTGCATGGAGTGAGAGTTCAAATCCAGATCTATGTAGACATATCCAATGTGAGCCATCATTTTCTTGTGTGTATGTCATTTCAACTACTTGCCCCTTTTTTCTTTTTCCTCCTTTTCTGTCTTTGCTTGTGTAATTGTTTTTTGGGGGGTGGGCCAGTATTTGTGAGATGTGGCACATAGCTCAATTAGAGAAATGGAGGAAATGAATGTTGGGTTTGGCTGTGCTTTTCTCATTTGTGCGATGTGTAGCAGTGCACAAACTGAACATCTGGAACACCCGGAAAGCTGACAGAATCCAGAAAGTCAAACACAGAAACCAGATACATTCAATTAATGCTACTGGTCATTGCACAAACTGGCTAAATGGCATTACACGGCAGTTAACAGGAGACTTTAAGATTAATTAGTAAAATAGGGAATGTCATGTAACTACTTCTATGGCAACAGGTGTAAGTGTAGGGCTGGAATACAGATTGCCCTGGGTTCTAAAACAGGATATTCTATGTACTTTTACTGTTGTTCCACTTCCCATTGTACTCAGTCTCACTTATAACACTTTAGATAGTGGACCTGGTATTAATTATATGTATGAGGGATGAGGCACTATTATTGTGTCAGTTATTTATTTTTTATGTATGTATTTTCAAAGTTATTATCATATGTATGACTATGGGTATAATGTGTACTACATTCCTAAAAGAGTAATGCTGCTATCTGGACTTACATGATCTTCACATTTGCCTAAGACACATACACAACTGCCTTTACATCCAAAAACCTTGCAATTGCAATTATTTAATTCCTCACTGCTTGACACTGCTGCTCCTGGATTACCATCATGCAAATGTGTTTCTCAGGGGTGCGCACCCCAGAGCAATGTGTTTGCACAATAAGTGGAGAGTAACAATGCCAAGCAGTGTGCACACTCTAGTAAATGTGATAACTGGAATTGGTGGGAAAGCATAAGTCTCCATTGCCCTAGATCTGCTGGTAGACATAGTAGGCATTTGCAGGAAAGTTACCAGGATTAGGGAACAGAAGTGGGGTGTACCAAGAGTCCAGGATATTCATTGGACTCCTAGTTAAGAATCATAGCCAAATGCTTCTGCAGGGCTATTCTGGGTCCCAGTACAAGGCTGAGACTTGGGATAGTTTAACCTGGGCTGTATCCAGTGCAACAGGTATCCTGCACACTGGAGATCAATATAGGCATCATCTCAATGATCTATGTATGAGGAAGAGGGATACTGTCAACCACTGGATTGAGGAATTTAGAACTGAGGACAACCCACACCTGTGTAAATGTCAACTACAAAGAGTACTTGTAAGATTTAGAAAGCTGAATATAGGCAAGACTGGTTTCCATAATGGTCTTTCTGTTCCATTCTGTTTTTTACTGAGCTGCCAGTGGCTGTGAGTCCACGAGGCTAGACTGGTGAGAATGAGGGACGCATGTGGTATGTATGCAGCAGAAGAGTAATGTTATTGTAACATTATAAGTTAAAAATAACATATCTGGTATTTTATAGAGTTGTATGAAATTGAGCATGCATAGCTCAACTGTAAAAGCAAGTATACATGCATTAGTCTGTAGCACAAACCAAGAGTAAAATATTAGACTTTAGTCAAAGCTTGTACATTCAAATACTACACTTCTTAACTATATAATACTGTTAATTCTTCAATTATGTGTAACTTAAAGGTTTAAAGTAAAAGCTGTATACCAGTGGCATACATGCCCTGCTGTAAGCTATAAACTCTATAACTGGAACACGCATATGTGCAATATATGCAAATGTCAAGGAGTACTTGCTGCAGTCTGTAGTATAGTGTGCATCTGTTAGGAGCTGGTAGTCTTAAAAGTAAAAGTTATATTTTAGGAGGTGTTAATCTTAAGAGTAAAGGTTAAGATAATAGAGTCAAATAATTGTATTAATGCAGTGTATGTTACATATGAAGGTACTAATCTCACCTCTTGTTTGTCTCTCACCCCAACCCCTATCTCTCTTTTTTATTTTATTTTTTAAATGTTTTTAATTTTTTGTTTTATTTTATTACTTATCAGTATGGATCCATGTATGCATGCATTAGTTTGTAGCACAAGCAAATTATAAGAGTACAATATTAGACCTTAGTCAGAGATGTGGGTTCAAATGCCACACTTCACAGATATCCAATACTGTTATCCTTCAATAATATCATCAGTAAATTGAAACATCTATACCAGCAAATGCCCTGCTGTATACTGTAATCTGTATAATTGCAACAGACGTATGTGTACTATATGCACATTTCAAGGATTACATGCTGAAATCTATAGTATAGCGTGCATCTGTTAGGAGGTGTACATCTAAATGTAAAAATTAAGATAGAGTTAAATAATTGTATTAGAGCATTGTATGTCACATATAAAGGCACTAATCTTGCCTCTTTTTTCTCTCTCACCCCAACCCTTCTCTCTCTTTTTTATTTTAATTTAATTTTATATTATTTGTAAAAATAATTTTTGTATCTTTTTTGTATTTTCTTTTCTTTTTGTTATTTTATTCTAAAATTTTTTTTATTTTTATTTTTTATTTTCTTGTTTTATTTTTTATTACATATCATCAAAATGTGTCCATGTTATCCATGTGTGCCACATCACTAAATGTTCCACAAACAATGGGGTAGGTCAGCCCCACTGGATCCACCTGCCCTCACTTCCCAGGCTCCAGCACCAGTGCCCAGCATGTCCAGAAGCCAACCTGGCAGCACTGCCTCTGCTACCCCTGCTCTACCTGCACCCTCAGGTAGTGCTGCTCCAGAGGCTGGTCCAGTGGTACCTGCTTAGAGCAGTAGAAAAGGGGTTGATTTTGCCATCAGTAATGAGTTGTCAGGTGTGGTGTATAGGGTCAAGTGCCACACTGTTGGTGCATGCCTACATTGGCTGACGAGGCTGATCTCCCACATTTTGCATAGTACTAGCAAGAGGAAGAGAAGTCAAGTACTTCAGCATAGTGAAGTGACAGTAATCACAGTCCAGTGGGTAGGGACTCAGTTCTCACTGTGTTCTATCTCATGACCGTGGGCTTAGATGTCCCCATCCTCACCCCATCCATGGTGTCCCAAACATTTGTGTCCATCACTATCCCTGTTTCTTGTCTTGTTTGTTTTGTCTGTCTGCAATTGCTTCTTCACCTACCCAACTTACCTGACCCAGATATACCTACATCCCTTGCCCAACTTTAATCTCTCTCTGAAATAAAAACTAAATGGACACCTGTCCCACAGAAAAAAAAAAATCCCATACTTAGCTCTCCATTTTACACATGTGTCTTCTTGAGATACATGACTTGGTCCAATTGGCTATACAACATTATTGTGTCATGGTCACCCCTCTCTCTGGAGGTGACAGTCCAAATTCAGTTAATGTTTTATACTTATGTTCAGTTTACAGTGTTAAACAATGGATAGCTATGGTTCCTTCCTATTTCCCTCCTGCCCATTCCTGTCCTAATTTCCCCATTGTTCTTCCCACTGTATGCACCCCATTTCACCACTTTCCTATCTACCTCATTTTACCACTTTAATCTGGTCAAAATATAGACTCACACACATTGTACATAAGTTACTGGAAAAGCAATGGATCCCTTCAGTTTTTGGGTTCCATGTTTGCACAGATGTGCACATTGACACCAGTGCACAGTGGGTTCCTATCATGAAACTGAACAGGCTGAAGAGCAAACAGCTTTAACATCGCAAATGCCATTCATCTATGTGTTTTTTTGTGAGATCACGGTAAAGTGGAGATTGGAAAATTTGCCCTTTCCTCACTGAAGTGCAATCTCGGAGTTGGTATATATAATTAGCCAGGGGTGTGGGAGGTGCAGCTCCTCACAAGACTGACTTTGAGGTATGGCATTTTCAATGTTTAGGCTGTTCACTCACCTGTCTTTTTGATCTCATAATATAGTCCCTGCACAGCAATGGGGTGCGGTGGCAAACAGCTGCAGTTATGTCCACACAGTGCCACTTAATACTGCTGCACTATCCCAACAGACAGCAACACATCTACAATAAACAATTCATGTCATTGCAATATCACTCTGTAATTAAAACTATTTAAAAGTATAAGATACACCTGGATTCAAACCCAGTACCATCTGGTCCAAAAAAGAATGTATCAATGCATTAACACATGCTGCCACAGAGACAGTCAAGCAGCAGATGTGTTTCATAGACTCAATACTAACTGTCATACTTTATCAATGCAGCTTATGTTTGTGCACTGCTTAGCTATGTATGTGCAAATGTGTATCCCACATGTGTATATACTTTGCTAACTGTTGTGCAAACCCATAACCCACCTCGGTATGGAAAACTAAATATTATTATGTTTTATTGCTGTTTACTGTCTATTTCTTGTCTATGACATGACATGACATTACATGTGGAAACCTTATAATCTGATGGACCTATCTCACAGTATGTCACATATTTACAATACAGCCATGTGTTGCCACCCCCTCAAGCACTGCGCCCTTGGTGTCTCATTTATTTTTTCACACATTTATCAAATGTGTAATATGCAATGCACATCAATCTTGTAACATGCAACAAGTAACTACAACTATGAACACAAATGCCTAAAAAGCCTTATCTGCAAGGTTAGGGAAGGAATCACCTTGGACCATATACAATGGGTCATAGATGGCCTTCAACACATATACCCTGACACATGTTGTATTTGACAAGGGTAGATCTTGCTTACTGAACCTTGTGGACTTCTTTGATACTGATTCCAAAGAACTGGATGAGGGATAACATAACATACCATCTTTGTGGAGGTATCCAAGGCCTTTGACACCATCACTTATTCATGTGTCATAGTGAAAATTTACCATGTGGGAATTAAGCCATGCAGTAGTAGATGGATAGTCGACTGGCTCACTGACATAACACACACTTTCAAAGTTGGGGACTGCACCTCCATCACTAGCCATCTACCATTAGAATACCACAAGGATCTGTACTGGGCCCTCAATTGTTTGCAAAGTATTCCCTGAAATGCAGACAATGGAGAATGGCTGGTGGTTTACCAAGACTGCAGATAACTGGTAACTGGATGCACTCATATAGAGTCCCCCAAGGACAGTAAGATATTACATAAGGGGCTGACACACACAAATAATTGGTTCCAAACTCACGGACTAAACCTTAAAGCATACAATGCCTCCTTTTCCCCTTTGACAATGGAGTATCCCTGCTAATTATGATATACATAGTCCCTCTAAGCTCAAACTCAGTGTTCTAAGACTTGGGAACATGTGTTCATAGCAATGTACACTTCCATCACTGTGTCCATAGTGGTGACACTCACATTCTGCATTGGTCACATCATTCACATCATACATATGGACATCACACCTAAGACCAAGGTGGTTACACCTTTGCTGTACTCTACCCTTATCAGATGAATAATTGAGTGAAATGCTGTCTTCTGTCTATACCACACAAGACTACAGCAATTAGAGAAAACAGGTTTGTGCCTGGGAAAATCCAAGCCCTCCAAACATGACATATATAGAAAGACTGAAACACCTGACACTGTACTCAGTACAATGCAGGCTGCTGAGAGGTGACCTATGCCTGGCCTACTGTGCAGTCTCAGACCCTGTCCTACTGGAAATGCTGGACATCTGTAATTCAAATGGGACAAGAATAATTTGCCCCAAAGTTCTCAACCTAGCCTGTGACATAAACAGAGCATGTTGGGGAGACAAATATATCCCCAGCAATTCACACTCCAATGGTAATAGGCTCCCACTGTGTGTGAAGCAGTGCTCCTCAATGACACTGTTCAAGCACAGCCTTCACTATGGTTGGGTGATTATAAAGTCACCTCTGGGGTGGCACCTATGTCCCTCTTGGACAGGGCAAGTTGGTGTTGCTCACAAAATTGCTCTGCTAACAATGACCATCTAACTATGCTCAGTAAGCGTACTTGTGCTTTTACACAGTTAGGCTTCTAAACACCCTAGGCCATTAGGTTATGGTCTCCTATGAAGCTATGAATCTATGAACCTATGTAGGCCTCCCAACATCTTGTCTCCCACATAGCCTGCTGATTTCATCTACTATATGTTCACCTGCACTCTTGTAAAAGTTAGACTTGTGCCATGGCACTTGCGTAAAATACAGATTTCTGTAGTCTGTGTACTTAGGTAGGTAAGGGTTCTGTTCTCACTGCAGTCAACTGAGCATGTGTGTGTGTGTGTTTGTATAGACAGAAGAGCAGAAATGTGTATCCCACAGTTACTGCTCCAATACCATGGAATGGCATGTATTTTAATTCTCACAGATGCCTGCACATCCATTTCATGCAACCCACCCAACATCTTGTCTCCTACATGGCCAGCTGATGTCATTTATTATATGTTCATTTGCACTCTTGTAAAAGTCAAACTTGTGACATGGAGCTTGAGTAAAGTACTGTGTTTTGTAGTCTGTTTGCTTGGATAGGTAGGGGTACTATACTTATTACAGTAAAGTGTGTGTGTGTGTGTGTGTGTGTGTGTGTGTGTGTGTGTGTGTGTGTGTGTGTGTGTGTGTGTGTGTGTGTGTTTGTGTGTGAAGTTTTGCTTGATATTACAGAAACCATTTTATACCAGCATGTGGGATGTTGTTATTGCCATATTTTCCTCAAAAGACACTGCTGATGTCATCAGCTATATCAGAATTTTGGATATGCAGTACTCCCTCCAGGGCAGGGGTCACAGACTGGCCTGGAGGCAAAGAAAAAGTCATCTCATCTTATACAACAAATTTTACAGTGACATGGGGTTTAACCTACCCACATACATCATGGCAAGGTTTGTAAGCCCTGTGTTATCTTGCTGAGAAAGCCTTGTGGTCTCTCCAGCTGCTGCATGTGTTCGGTGAGAAACATGCAAAAGAGAGCATTATACCCTGTTAGTGTTCTGATGAGGTTTGAATAAAGTGCTGTTATACAATCCTAAGATCTCAATATGATGGCATGAGTTATGATGTGCACGACATAGGGTTTCAATACCAGTGTGGGCACTTGATGGTCAAAGTTCAGATTGCTATTTATATGTGTTACCAGTGCTTGCATCACTGGGTTTCTGCATAGAAGGACTATTGTCAATGCTTTGTTTAACAAGGAATTCCACTTTTCAGGTAGACAACATAACAAACACATATTTCTACATTTATCTGTAGATCATGTGCCTTTGTCACCATTCAGTTGTCTGTGTTACCTCAACCTGTACTAAGTTATCATCATAGGTGGACTCAATGAATTGCACCCAATATGCAAGAATCAGCAAACTTGGTAAACCAAAGGCCATACACTTTAGCTTGAACTGTTGAGAAATAGTGTCCAAACACTGAAGGGCCAAGCACAGATCTCTGGGTTTTGTCAGTGGTGACAGCTCTATAGATAACTGATACAGATTGATTCACCAACATTTACAGCATATGTCTTGTCAGTGAGCCAATTTGTTACCCATCAACTGATGTTAGGGTTAATCGCTAGCTGGGACAGTTTCTCAATGATACCTGTGTGAGGGATTGTGCTACACCCCTAGGCCAGGTCACAATAGGCAATGTGCACTGTCTTACCTTCATCCAGGCCTATCACATGAAATCAATGGGTTGTGACAACATCACAGATTGCCTATGGCATGACTCAGCACATACACCTTCCTGATATGGTTGAATACACACTTCATTCAACACACCATCCACATAGGCTATGTTCTCATACAAGGGTATACATCAACAAGCATCCACCTGAGTTGGAGGACAGCACCTAATGCACATATGTATAGAGACATCCTGACTTTCCTTGACTGTGAGGTAGGCCAGCATGTCATCATGGACCTCTTCTACATGCACACTAGTAATATTCCAGCTGTGTGCAGCAGACCTGTGTGAGTTGTTAATGCTACATCATGTCTGCTGCATTTGATAGATGTCCTCAAAGATGTCATCCAGAACATGCATGATGACAACAGTATCATGATGTGGAACTAGATCAGGTTAAGACATCTGACACAAATGCACACTAAGGTATGCAATCAACACTGTCATATATGGCCATAAACAGCAATATCACCAAATGGGTAGAGCAGTGTATCACATATGTGGCATCTCACTAGGTTGAAATGGGTGATATAACCTATATCTCAGATCCAGTGATGAGGTTTGTACACCAGCATTGTCTGCTAGGCCCTTTCTTGCCCATTAGTTATGTGATGGACATCACAGATGATATACACATGCTGTGTCCTAACAGCTGCCTAAAGGATTGCAATCTCCCTTTTGTTCTTTTTTTATTTTCTTTTGTGTATTTATTTATTTATTATGAGACCAGTGTTTGCGTGATGTGCCACTTGGCACAAACATGTTTGACTGTGCTCAACTGGTTTGTACAAAACACAGCAATACACATACTGGAGGAATGGACCAGCCAGGTTGCAGACAAGACCCAGACAGCCACAAACATAAACCGGATGCATTCAATTAATACTATCGACTATTGCACAAACATGGCAAGCAGAAATGCACTATGATTAACAGTAAGAACTTTAAAATAACTACTAAGATAGGGCATATCATGTCCCTAATTCCATGGCAGCAGGTGTTATGTGTAGGTGTGGAGTGCAAATGGTCTGGGGTTCTAGTACCGGGTGTGCAAATTTTGTTTTACTGTTGTAAGATTGCAGATTATAGCAGTGAAGTGCAACATATACAACTGTTTTCTCAACCTTCTTGTCGTGATAGTAGGAGAATCATAGACACGGTTCACTTGACTAGCACATTTAAACAAGTGCCTGTATACTAAATAATCTTGAAATTGCAGTGCTTGCCACTGTTCCACATTGCTTATCATCATGTAAACACAGTGGTCACCAGTGTGCACCTTCAGCTACAGTGTTTGTGAGATAGTAAGAGATGCAAAATGTTTTCTAATGTTGCAGAACTAACACATCACACTCTCAGTAAGAGTGGGATGTGCAATTGGCAGGAAAACATCAGGATATAAAATTAAATTGGCAGGACATACTCATTCTACATTGAGCTTGAGCTATGGCAGGCATGTCTGGAGATGCTGGTGAGGTAATGTGCTTTCGGGCACAGAGGTGGGCTGTCCAGGATTCCACAGTTTTGTTGAACTGCTAGATAAGGAGCACAGGCCCTGGTTGCTGCAGCATGACTATTCAGGGTCAGGATTCAAGCCTGAAGCCTGGAATAGTATTGTCAGGCAATGAACAGTGCTACAGGTATCCCCCGCACTGGTGAGGAATGTAGACATCCCTTTGATGACCTCTGGAGAAGGAAGCAGGATAGCCTCAACCATTGGATCAGGGAATTTAGTACAGGAGACACCCCATAGAATTTCATTGAGTAATTGTAAGAGTTAAAAGCTGAATATAATCAAGAATGGTTTTCATAACAGTATTCTGCTCTCTTCTGTTTTTTATCCACAGCTGCTACAAAGCGAGCCTCGAATATCAGGTCCCATGCCGCGTGTTTGTTAAGGATGTGAGAAGCATGTGGTATATATGCATCAGAAAAGTACTGTCTAAATAGTACCTTAATATTAATAATAATTTTTATAGTAATTTAGTAACATTAAAAGTTAAGGACCGCTTAGTTGGTATTTAATACGGTTGTACAAAATTGAGCATGCGTATCTTAACTGTAAAATAAACTATGCATGTCTTAATCTGTAGCACAAAGCAACTGTACAATATTCTCAGATAACAGTGAGCATGCATCTCTAAACTGTAAAAGAGAAAGTATGCATGAAGTAGTCTGTAGGATAAAATAACAGTACAGTATTAGAGAGTATTCATCAGTTGTGGGTTCAAAAACCACATTTCCCAAATGTACAATACTGTTAGATTTTCATTATTGCAATGTACCTACATACATCTATATCAATAGCCAAATCGCTTTCTGTAAACTGTAATCAGTATAACTGGAATGCACATATATGCAATATATGCACACATCAAGGATTGGAGGCTGTAATCTGTACTGTACTATAGATTGCCTCTATTATGAACTGGGTATTCTTAAAAGTAATGAAGAAGTTTATTAGGATTTTGTAGTGTTAAATGTAAAGGTAACACAATAGAGTCAAATAATTGTATCAATGCTTTGTATGTCACATATGAAGTTACTAATGTTCTCCTTTTTTTTCTCACCCTAACTCTTTTTTTCTCTCTTTTTCTAAATGTTTTTTTTTTTCCACAGCACAGCAGGTTAGGCCTGTCCTATGGGATCCTCCTGCTCACACTCCACCGGCTACAGCACCACTGCCCAGCATGTCTGGTGCACAACCTGGTAGGACCCCCTCCCCCTTCCCCTGCAGTACTTGGACCCTATGGTAGTTCTATCTCCAGGAATAGGTCTGTAGCTCCTTTCAGGAGCAGTGGTGGAGGTGGTGAGTTCATCACCTGGCAGGAATTCCTAGGCATGTTGCAATAGGATTGTGTGTTGCACTGTGGGTGTAGGTCTAGGCAGGATGGAATGCCTGCTCTCTATCCTCATTCAGAGTACACATAGGAGATGCAGACATTGAGCACTGCAGCCAGTGGTGCAGTGAGATGACAGTGATGAGACTAGATGTTCACTGTCAACCATCTCAACGTGCATGGCACCTGGGTTTCTCACCCTCTTTCCAGCCATCTCTTGTGTCCTATGCCATCCCTGTCTCTTGTCAGTCTGCAATTGCTTCCTCACTGGCCCAACTTACATTACCCAGACATTCCTACATCCCTTCATTCCTCTTCCTTTCAAAAAAAATGGGCACCTGTCCCACAAAAAAAAGTCCCATACATAGCTCTCTATTTTGCACGTTCTTCATGACACACTTGATTCAGTCTAATTCTGTATACAACAGATTATGTTGTGATCACTCCTCTCTGTGAAGGTGACAGTCCAAATTCACCTAATATTTTGCATATATGTTCATGTTTTATTCTTGAAGAAATGGATAGATATGTTTTTTCCTACATCTTTCTGCACATTACTTCCATCCTTTCACTTTGATCTTCCCCTGCTTGCTCTCCATTTCACCACTTTTCTATCTTCCCCATTTCTTTTCTATAGGGAATTGGACTGCATCAAGTGTGCCATGAAGATATGTGTGCAAAATGGAGAGATATGTATGAGACAATTTATTTTTTTTGGGGGGGGCAGGTGCTCCCCTCTTTTTTTTGGAATGAGGAATGTTGGGAATGGGATGTAGCAATGTCTGGGTGAGTTAAGTTGGGCAGGTGAAGAAGCAACTGCAGACGGACAAGATAAACAAGACAAGAGACAGGAAAAGTGAAGGATACAAGAGGGGGTGAACACCATGGTTTAGTGAGGATGGGGACATTGTGAACCCATTGATGTCAAGCTGGGTGACAGTGATAATTGAGCCATCACCCACTGGACTGTCATCATTGGCACCTCACTGCTCCAATGGCTGCAGTGTCTGATGTATACATCTCCTTGTTTTATTCAATACAATCATTGAGAGCAGTGTCTCCATCCAGTGTAGGAGTGCACCAACTGTGTGGTAAATAATCCTATGAGCCAACTTTGGCAGTTCATCAAGGTGATAAACTCACCACCCCTGCCATTGCTCCAAGAGGAAACCACTGGCCTATCCTGTGAGACACAACTATCTGAGGATCCAGGTTGTGCAGGTGGAGCAGGGAGAGTGCTACCAGGTTGTGCAGCAGATGTGCTGGGCAGTAACACAGTAGTGGAGTGGGGGCAGGAGGATCCCTTGGGATAAGCCTACCCCTCTGTGCTGTGGGAAAAAAAACAAAAATATAAAAATTAAAAAAAGAGAGAAGATAAGGGTTGGGGTGAGAGAAAAAGAGAGAACATAAGTATAACTTTACATGTGACATACAAAGTGTTGATACATCTATTTGACTATTTTCTGTTATCTTTGCTTTTAAGACTACTAATTCCTAACAAATACCTTGTTTACTGATAAGACTCCCCAACTCCAAATTGGTGCCTCACCCATATTTACTAATTTATCTAAAAATAACCTCGCCAAACTGGAAATCTCCTACAATAACATTGCCAGGTTTGCTACTGGCAACCCATTCAGAACCCACCACTGCTATAATCTTAAGCAGCTTGGACGGCTAGAAATTCAGAATCTGCTTAAATTCCACCAACTAACCATTGCCCATAAGACTCTTTACCAACCTTGCAGTACTCCTATACTAACTACCCTCATCATTCCCTATAAGAATCTGAAATCTTTGCGCTCATCACACAAACTTCTTGCAAACACCTCTAAATCTAATAACAAGGCTGGGGACTTTCTTTTCAGCAACACTGTTGGAAAATCCTGGAACCTTCTCCCCAGTGAACTTTCCTCAGTTTCCTCCACGTCTCTTTTCAAAAACAGACTGAAACTTTTCCTAAGAACACACTGGCTATGCACCTGTACTAAACCTGACTGATCATTTTTCTACTTTTTCTACTCATAACAGGTACTGCCTACCCACTACTTCCCTACAACTAGCTCTACCTTCCTTCTTGACACTTTACCTTTTTCCTATTTCTTACCCTTCTTTTCATCTCCTAGTGTGAAAACTCTTTTATTTATATAAAAGACACACTTATGCCTCTTTTATTTTGACTTTCTGTATTCTACCTGTAATCTGAACTGTGCCTGCCTACTGCACTGCAAAGTATTTCTGCCCTCTCTGTAATTTTTCCACTGTGCCTGCCTTTGGCGCTGTGAAGTATTTCTGTCCTTTTTGATTTTTTCCAGCCTAACTTCTAATGTTCTTTGTAAATATAAAGGTTTTATTTCCTCTTATCCCAGACCTATTTTTTCCAGACTATAGTATAATATTAGACCTATTTTTAGTATTGTACCTGAATTTTAAAATGGGAGGTATTTAGACCTCTATGATAATTTCTGTATTAACCTGTAACAACATTGTTTGTAAAAATGTTTTTTCGCTATTTTTTTTTTTTTTGCACGGAGCTTATCTCCCCGGGCCTCTACTGAAAATGGACATGTATCCAGTTAGACTAGCCCAGTCAACAAATGTAAAATAAAAATAAAAAAAACTCCTAGCAGATGCACGATATATACTACAGGTTGCAGCAAGCAATCTTTGATATATGCATATATTGCACATATGCGTGTTCCAATTATACTGATTACAGTTTAGAGCAGGCCATTGGTGCCACTACATTACAGCTCTGACATTACAATGTAATATTGATGAAAACTTAACAGTATTGTATATTTGGGAAGTGTGGTCTTTGAAGAAACAACTATGACTACTCTGTAATAGTGAACTGTTGTTTTGGCCTTCTGACTAATGGATGCATGCTTTTCTATTACAGTTGAGAAATTAATGCTCAGTTCAATACAACTGTATAATAAACCAATAAAGGCGTCTTTACTTGTAATGTTAAAATGACAGTACTGTTCAGATGCATACATACCGCATGCTTCTCACATCCATGCCAATCTGGCAGCATGGGTCCACACATTCAGTTCTCAGTCTGTGATGGCTGCAGAAAAAAACAGAACAGAAAAGAATACCATTACGCATACCAATCATGATTATATCCAAGTTTTAACTCTAACAAGTAGTCTCTGTAAGTGATACTTAAATATTTGTGGGGCGAACCCAGTCCTACATTCCTTGATCCAATGATTGAGGGTATCCCTCTTTCTCTTCCTCATCCTGAGGTCTCTGTAGTGATTCCTATATTATTCACCGGTGTGTGGGATATCGGTAGTACTGGTCAGACTATTTCATGCCTCTCCATTTCAATCTGAGCTATGATAGTCCATCTGCAAAAGCCTGAGCCCATGTTCATTCACTAGGAGTCCAAGAAGCACTTTGAACTTCTGGACACACCATCTTTGAGCACAGAATCTCAAAACTTCTCCAGGAATGCCTGCCATGCCTACCATAGATCAAGACTAATGTATAGTATTATTTCCCACCAATTGCAGGTATCATGCTTAACGAGAATGCATAGTTTCTGGTGTTTCAACATTTGATAATGTTGCACATCACCTACCATTGCTCAAACATTTTGTGTGAGAGTGCGCACTACTGCAAAATGTGTTTGCATGATGGCCAATAGTATTACATGAATGCATCCAGTGTATGTTTGTGGCTGTTTGGGTCCTATCTACTACCTGGGTGGCCCATTCATCAGGTTTGTGCACTACCACTCTACGGGTAAATGATATGTGCATAGCCAAAGATGTTTGTGTTAAGTGGATCATCGAGCAAACTGTGCTTCCCCCAAAAAATTACAAAAATTTAAAAAATAGTTGAAAAGAGGAAATAAGTCTATGACAGAGGCAGTAAAAGATGTTAGTACACATCAGATATGACTACATAGGTCTGGATCCCAATTCTCATGCCAATGTACCATCAGAAAACAGGAGGGAGGACTTATCTATCTTTGTCACACAAGCAGCTTTGCAGCAAATACATGAAGTAATTCCTCACACAACCAAGTACAACTGAATGTACACTGATGTCAAGGCATGACCTGTTATTTGTAAATGCATTATATTTAATATATTTGGATGTAGTGCACTTAGAGATCACACAACCTGTTATGATTTTTCCTTCAAAAATATACAGTTCTGTCCTGTCTTTCTGTGTTTCTTGGTCATTCACAGTTGTTTGACCAGTACTCAGGGATATGTAGTGTGTAAGCCAGTCTATATGATTTACCTTAAAATGTGTGAGGATATTAACTAGGAATACTATGATATTCAGTTGACATCAAAGGAGGGGCAGGTTGGATGGCACAAAGATGCATAGACTACTGTTTGGGGGGAGCAAAGGTGGGTTCCTGTCATGGCACATGAAAGGGTATACTGTTCTTTCGAGGGGGAGTGGACACAGGCTGAGATACTGTTATGGCACAAACAAGGATATGTTGCTCTTGTTACTCTCCTTGATTTGCGTCCTGCCTGCTTGATCTTATGAGGGTGGTGCAACTGGAAACTATGTGTCTCATTACTTTCTAACTTCTCTCTGATTTGATTTCCCATTTCAAACATATGGTGCCAAACTGAGGGCATGCAGTGATCATCAGTACTTTGGAGATGTATCAATGCCTGAATCTTTGAGGCCTGAAGCCTACTATTTGCTAATGGATGCATAAAAGGCAAATAACTCTCTGCTGTCACATGTTACATTAATGTATATACAAATCCCCCACATTGTAGTTGCTTACTGTACTAAATAATCCAATACAAGGACATGTCATAATATTATTATAAAATACAGTGCATGTTCAGGACTTAGCATGTAAATGTAATAGTTGCCACAATGTTAGTTCATGGCTAACTGTGATTCAAGCAGTACACAGCCTATACATGGGGAGGTAAAGGCTTTGGCTCTGAGTTGAGGCTGACAGAGGACCAGGAGTTCCTCTGCGGTGTCCTTGTTCACCCTGTGGTGTCCTTGTCCAACTTGTGGCACTCTACAATGACCATGTTGTGTATGTTTTGATAAGTTAAATGTGCTCTGAAAACTCTTCTCCATCTTAGCCTAGGTCTGTTGGCAGCAGCAGCAGCATTGCTTGCAAGCCTGTAGCACATGCAAATGGAGTTAAGCAGCAGCAGCCACTAACATTCTGTATGTGTACACTTTTTGTGTCTGTACTCCACTACTTTTGAAATCCACAGGAAAATCCAACATGTAGTCTGCATGGTGGCTTTATAACTTGTTGAATAGCTCCACCAGATTGGTTGATTAGCATGCAATTCAACTGCTTATGTTGTAATTAGCATCTCTGAAACAGAGGTTAAGACAGCTGAACTCCATTAATAATCTACTCTATTATAAAAAGCTAGCCAAACTGATGGTGAGAACACTTCCTACATATTTGAAGGATTTTGAAAAAAAATATTTCCAATGATACCTTTACAGAGGAGTATTGAACTCCAGGAGGTATGCTCCGATTTTCTTACCTACATACTGCGTATGCTAGAATATATTAATTAAACAAAGCCTTTTACACTGTAATCTATATGTATTTGTTAATTAAACAAAGCCTTTTACACTGTTATCTATATGCATTAGTTAGAAGTGTACTGATGACATGGGCATGTTTGTCAAGCCATTTCAGAGGTAGACATTCTTGACAATACATGAAAATAGAAGGATGTGTGATGCATATGTACAAATGTTTCAGGAATAGATCCTTTGAAAGCACATTTAGAATTGCAAAGATGTTTTGTTAGCAAAATGGTTCACATGCCTGTTTTTTGTGGGTGGTAGATGCAAATAAAAGTTACTGTTATGTCACAAACTACAATAGACTGTTCTTTTAGTAGGGAGTACAGTTGAGTTACTACTATGGCATGTAGAAGAATATGTTGCTGTTGCTATTCTCCTTGTTTTATATCCTGCCTGTCATAAGTATTTCACATCTGTAGACTGTTTCATGTTTTTCCAGTGGGTACTACTGACTGCCTACCTTTATTGCTTTATCTGATAACAGTTACTTTGTAGTTATGTGATACTTATGTGTATTATCATTCTGTTGTCTTTTAGGACACAAAATGTCATTGATGCAGAGACCACCCTTCAGTGAAGCCAAAAATAATATCATTGCTGATGTGCTCTGTCAAAATGGCACATTTCTTCTGGGAAGGGGTCATCCCAATATGCCACAACGTCTCAGAATATGGCAGCATAATGTTGCCAGCATAAATTCTATGGGTGGCCACAGCCGGACATATGAGCAGGTGTGCCACAGGGCCACTGACATGATTACCTCTCCTTCTCAGTCCCAGGAGTAGCTTCTACATAGACTTTGTCATATGACCAGTTAAATACTGTTGTGCTGCATTGTATGGATGGCACAGTGGTGCAGCAGTAGTATTTCTCAGCTGGGGTGCCTTTTGTGCGGAGTCTGCATGTTGTCCCTGCATTTGTGTGGGTTTCTGCCGGGTGCCCCAGTTTCCTCCCATATTTCAAAGACATCATGCATCTGGAGCACTTCTCCCTGGGCTGCCACTGAAAATTGGCTTAATTCCAAGTTGGACTTCCCCAGTAAACAAATGTTAAATAAAATAAAATTAATAAAACAATCAAAATAAAAGTTACTTCTGTGTCACATGTCTTTTTTGGGGGGGTATTGAAGATTGGTACAGTGAAAGCTCAATTTTGGAGTTGTCAGCCACATTCTTGTTGAATGTACACCTAATGTAGATATAGAGGAGTACAGGAAATATCCCCTGTGTTACTGCTATGTGATGATGTTATCCAGCTTCTTGCTTAACGTACTTCAGGACTCTCAGGAATCCAGCAATGTATGTCTTCTGCAGATAGTAAGCCAAATAAATTTATTTTAGTACTGCAGATCAATTTAAAGAAACATAATGTGTAATTTTAGGTCTGTTGTGTGTATTGTTGCACTGTATGTAATAGTAGCAGCACTTTTAGTTGTTTAGCTTATATTGCACCATAGTAGTGCAGATATTTATGTATGCCTGTGTTTCTCCCATTTTATTACAGGTGCTCATGACAGTGGGTTTGTAGGCCCTGTGACACCTGATGTCAGTGTCTCATCAGACACTGATGATGATGGTGGTGAAACTGAGGCACAGTCAGGGGATGCAGAGGCTGAATCTGACAGAGAGATTGACATCCATCCACCCCCTTCATTTTCCCCAGACACAGCCAATAGGCCGATGCCTACCCAGTCCACTGAGTCCACAGATATCGGACAGGTGGAGAGTGAAGACATTGAGCTGAAAACTGTGGGTACTGTGGCTTCAGTGCCTGTTGAGTCTGGTTGTAGCCAAAGAGTTGGTGAAGTACTACACAGGAAGGTTGATAGGGGTGCTCAGAGGGGGCATGTAGTCCCTCCTCTACCTGGTGCAGGTGTCTCTTCTAGTGTCACTCAGCATATGTTTAGGGCCATCATGGAGGCAAACGCATGTTCAGAATGGCACTCCAGACAAATGCTCAGAGTTGTGGATGTGGCACAGTCTGACATACATGACTGCCTCCACCATGTTGCCGATTTTCTGGATCAGATGAATGATGCATTGGAACAAAGGTTTTCTGTGATGAACTGAGGGCTGCCTTTCATAGAACAAGCAGTGTCTGTGACAGAACATCTGCTGGGAGGGAAATGGTGCCTTCATGGGCATTGGTCAGCCATAACATCTGCTGATAGCCAATGTGGCCGTGCCAGATCCCACTTCCATAGTGACAGTATTTCTGCTGGTCCATTAGTGAGTTTGCTTTCCACACCCAGATGTGGCAGGCCATGGGGTCATGTTTCTGGGTGATCACATGAAGGGAGCACATCCAGCAAACATCAGTCATCTTCAGGTAGCAGCAATGCATCTGACCTTGGGGGTGTGATGGTTCCAATGCAATTCCTGGCAGAGCCAGTTCTTGTGGTCCAGGTGACAATGATGAACTGCCACTTCTACCATGCATGGCTCATACCTGTCTGATATATCAAGACATAGAGCTAACACTGAGCTTGGTTGTGTTCATGCAGACTCTGATACACCACTTTCACATGGAGGACCCCTACCGACATGCACACAGCAATTATATGGTTCAGCCTGTGGCTTCTCTTTCTTCCTCACACACATACTCATTGACCTTTTGTGTCAGCCTTGGCCTCCTCCACCCCCAAACAACACCCTGTGCAAGTGATGATAACTGTGCCATATCCCTGTTTTCTCTCTTTTGGATTCAGGGATACAAAAGCTTTTTGTCTGTTGCACATGGTGCATCTTTACATTAGTGCCTAGTATATCTGCATTTGTGTTGTTGAACTGATAATTGTACCTGTCTCTTAATTTGCCTTGCCAGATTATGCAGTTGATAGCATCATCATGTCAGTACATTTTAGTGTAAGGGTCCTGAAGTCAGGAACTGCAATGCATCTGATTACTTTCTAACTTTTCTCTTTAATGTTTTCCAGTACATATGTATGATGCACATTATAAGACATGCCATCACATTCAGATCTCAAGATTGTATGATAGCACTGTAGTCAAACTCATCCGAACAGAAATACAGTATAATGCTCTCTTTAGCATGAACCTCACCAGACACATTCAGCAGCTGGACAGACCTCACGGCTTTCTTATCAAGATATCATAGTGCCTACTAGCCATGACATGTATGTGGATAGATTAAAAGACATGCCACTGTCACCTGTCTGGTATCACATTAAATTGCAACTGTTATTCTAAGCCTCCTACTTGGTTTAAGTGTTTGGGCTTCAGGTCAGTTGTCTTACATTAAGAAGGTTTGTAGTCTACAGTCTTGTGGGAGGAGACAGTAGCCTCTTCTCTTCTGAGCTGGGAATTGTTGGTTGAATGCTTACTGTGCCTGCAGTATTAAGTGTGTTGGTTATAGTTTAAGCGCTTGGCCTCCAAACCAATTATTTTACATTAGGAAGGTTTATGGTCTAGACTCTTATGGTAGGAAAGGACAACCTGCACCATTCTAAGTTGTGAATTGCTGGTTCAAGGCTTATTCTGTCTGTTATTCTGAAAGTGTCTTAGTTCTGGTTTTAGTACTTGGGTTTCAGACCATTTATTTCACACTAGGAAGGTTTGTTGGACTATTCTACTTAATTGCTGCTTAATTCAAACTGTTCATTTATTTGCTGTTATGATTGTGACTTTTTGCACTTTGAATTATTTCTAGTTCTTCTGAATTTTATAGCATAAGCTAGATTCAGGCTTGCTGAATCTAAACAGTTTGGTATCATTTTGAGCACTAAAACCAACCATCTTATATTGAGAAGCCCCCCCCCTGCACCCTTGTGGCAGAAGTATGCAGCCAAGGATCCATCTGAGTTGGGGATTGCTGGAACAAGGCTCAGTCTTGTCCTTTTCCTTTGTTTACTTTTTTAAAATAATTTAATTTCACTTGATTTCCAGTGTTATGTTTGGTTGGGTTTGCACTCAGTTTACTGGAGCTGCTCAGAGCTTGCACTACTGCCTTGTGAGCAACTCAGTTGTGCATTGTGAAGCATTGCCACATTTTCTACCCCTAGCCCTCCACAGAATATATATTTTTGTTAGTCTTACAACAAAACCTGGTCCATCTAGCCTCACTGCCCACTATTTAAATTAATTGTCTCACATAAAAACAAACCAGATATCAAACATGTTGTCAGCACAAAAACTTTACCTCTTGCATATAACAAGCTAACAACACATAAACCTACATATGAGGAGGTACTTGCTAGAAGCCTACCTAATGATAAGAGACCTCCCATGTGCAAACCTACTGCAAATACTGCAGACCAAACAGAATCCATTATACATAGTAATACACACAACAATGTCTTGCCCAATAAGCCCCTAAGGCATAACACCTCAAAACCAAATGTCTTGGTCATAAGTGACACCATAGTGAGACACACAGATGTCCCTCTCACCTGGCTGAATGAGAAGAAGGTCACAGTCAGCTGTCTGTCAGGTGCCAGGATCCATCAGATCATGCACACACTCAAGTTTCTCAACAAGTACCATTATGACTTTGTCATACTCCATGTTGTAGTTAATGACTGGAGACATGCCTCACTGTACTATATGAAGAGAGACATGAATGAGCTGTCAGATTATCTGTCCCAGGCAGGTATGTCCCTAACCCTAAGCAGCATTCCATCTTCACCCAGGATGACGCCTCAATATAAGGAAAACATGATTGACTTGGATCCAGTATCTGTCAGCCTGGGAAGATATGGTTGAGAGACCATGCTACTTTGTCAGAGATAGTCTTCACCTGTCACCTCTTGACTTTCAGTTAGTGGCTAAGGATCTTGCTTCCCCCATAGTGCCTTTTTAGACAATGTCAGAACAACTATATTCCTGACATAAAAAAAAAATCCACTAGACACAAACTCAAGGTTATGCTGCTTATTGCAAGGAGTGTAAATCAGAAACTGCACTCACTGTAAGCACTTTTTACCTTAGAAGATGCACGTGTCTGTGCAGTCACAGAGACATGGTTCAAGGCCACAGAGAACCTCCAGACATACAAAGCTACAATAGCTTCTACACATTCAAACCTCAAAATGAGAATGAAAAAAACAAAAGCAGAGGTTATATATCTTCATTAAAGACAAATGCAGCTGAAGACTGGTCAAACAATACAGCTCTGTAGTGCTTCTCCAAGTCCAACTAACTGTAGGTAAAACCCCCTTCCATTTCATTCTTAGCTATAGGTCCCCCACCATTGACCATGAGAACCACTCTGCCTACTTGGACCTATTTGAGTCACTCACAGTGCAGCCAACCACCTTGGTCATGTGTGAATTCAGCTATCCTTCCATTACCTGGGAGTCATAGATGAGCAAAAACACACTCAGCCTAAGGTTCCTGGACTTTGTTAATAGAAATGATCTGTAACAGATAGTCTGAACCCCCATAAGGGGCTGCAATGTCCTAGACTTTATACTCACCAACATATGCAAAAAGGTTGACAGAGTTCTCCAAAGCAAACTATAGCCTCATATGTGATTCCATAAATAGTCACAACCCCTGCTACCACTGTCAACAAATAGGCTGTATAAACACCTATACAAATGTATAGACTCAGCTGAAGCTTAACAGATCAATTAAGGCCTCACAAAAAAACAAGCCATCCTGGTGGGCATCAAGCATAAATAGGATGGGAACTGCCGATTGAAGGCTCAGTGTCTGTTATTTTAAACGTGTATTAGTTCTGGTTTAAACACTTAGGCTTCAGGCCAGTTATTTTACATTAAGAAGGTTTGCGGTCTGCACTATTGTGGGAGGAGAGGTTAGATTCTGCCCTTCTGAGCTGTTAATTTCTAGTTAAAGGATTATTATGCCTGCTTATTTGAACTGTTTCTGTTTGCTGTAGCATAGACTAGATTCAGGCATGCTGAATCTAGCTTTGTTTGTATAACTTGAGCACTAATCCAGGCCATCTGTTTTGAAGAAGGTTCTCCTGCATCCTAGTGGCAGGAGTGTGCAGTTAGAACTTGTTTGAAGACTGCTGAAACAGGGCTCAGTTTTGAGCTTTTTTACTGGATAATTGGGTAATTTGTTTAAATCAGTGTGCTTGTTTTCTATTGTTATATAAAAATTGCACTTTATTCATCTACTTTTACTATTTTTGTGTTTCTTCCTACTTTATTGCATTTATTCTGCTGCATTTATTACTGCTTGTTAGTAGCCTGATTAAATTGTAGCTGTTATTCTAAACCTTTGGTTGAAGCACTTGGGCTTCATACCAGTTGTTTTACATTAAGAAGGTTTGTGGTCTGCACTGTTGTGGCAGGACAGGTAGCTTACATCCTTCTAAGTAAGGAATTGTTGATTGAAGGCTTAGTGTATGTTATTCTAAAAGTGTATTAGTTCTGGTTTAAGCACTTGGGCTTCAGGCCACTTATTTTGCATTAAGAAGGTGTGGTCTGCACTCTTGTGGGAAGAGATGGTAGATTCTGCCCTTCTGAGCTGGGAGTTTCTGGTTAAAGGCTTTATGTGCCTGCTTATTTGAACTGTTTCTTTCTGAATTGGTATCCCTTGTTTGCTGTAGCATAGACTAAATTCAGACCTGCTGAATCTAGCTTTGTTTGTATAACTTGAGCACTAATCCAGACCATCTATTTTTGGAGAAGGTTCTCGTGCACCCTAGTAGCAGGAGTGTGCAGTTAGAACTTGTCTGATCAAAGACTGCTGGAACAAGGCTCAGTTTTTAGCTTTTTATTGGTTAATTGGTTAATTTGTTTAAATCAGTTTGCTCATTTGCTATATTAAAAAAAAAATACACTTTATGCATCGCCTATTCCCGGTGCCATAAAGTCTGCTCATGAAATTTCCCCTTATAACTAGCCAGTTTTTTTAGTTTTAGCACACAAATCTGTTTCTTTGAGCTCAGCACTTGTTCAGAACTTATTTTTAGCACTAAATAAGGTACAAGTTACTACAGCACTCAACTTTCCTCACTTGTCAAGAGGAAAACAGTTTTTAGTACTTAATAAGTAAGCAGCTATCCAGGCACGTCTAAGGGTCAGCCTCTGGTGTTTTCTCCTGTCTACCTGATGAATCTGGGCATCTTGGGCAATGCAGCAATTGCCTCATGTACGCAGACAACCCCCTCCTCCTACCACCCAACATTACAACCTGTGAGGGATGCACTTATATAGCCAAACTGGAAGCAAAGCTCTCTTCATCCAAGACTGGACTAGACTGTTAAGAGGAGAAGGTAAACACTTGCATCACACTGCACTCATCACATAGTTCCCTCAAAACTTACAACACCAAAACACACACATAGCAACACAAAACACACACCTAATTCGCAGAGGCTCTCAATAAAAATCTGCTCAAGCAACAGAGACCTCCAAAGCAGAAACGCAAGCAACCTCTACCCCCCAACACAACCCAAATGACACATAGCCCACAAACTTAGTTTGCCACTCAACCACAGCCCATAAGGCATAACAACGTACCCAACACTCTAGTCATAGGTGATTCTATAGTCAGGCCCACTGATCTTCCACTCACCAGGCTAAACAAGGAGAAAGTTACTGTCAGCTTCCTGTCTGGTGCTGGGATCCGCCACTTAATGCACTCAATCAGGTCACTCCACAACAAGTACAAATATGTCGCTGTCATTGTCCATGTTGGTGTAAATGACCTGAGACATACCTCCATGGAATACATGAAAAGAGACATGGAGGAGCTCTCCGATCTTGTAGCCCAGGCAGGTATGACCCTAGCCCTGAGTAGCATCCTGCCATTATCCAGAATGATACCACAGTACAAGGACAAAATGATTGACTTCAACAATTGGCTAAGCTTCTGGTGTCATTCTAAGGGGATCCAGTATCTGTCTGACTGGGATGACATCAGTTCCTCATTGGTCAGATCCGACCACAAGCTTATCACCCTAGACACACACATCCCGGTCCCACCTCCCATTAGGAAGGCAACCATAAAAAATTTCTCCAAAGTCAACCTCACTCTTCTTAAGACAGAAGTGGCAAACCTCACAACACCCATGCAGATGGACAATAGAGGTATGACTGCTGAATCCTACACAAATGAACTTTATAAGCACTTACATGAGTGCATGGATCATGCTATCCCTAACAGAACCAAGATGCTATCCTCCAAAAAAAGGAAGCCAATCTGGTGGTCTTCTGCCATAAACAAATTCTACCACAGAAGAAAGAAACTGTTGCAAAAAAGAGTAAAATCCCATGATTGGAGGAACTCCCTGGTCAGTCTTAGTAAGAAGCTGAAATCCCTCATAAAATCCTTCTAAGCTAGTTATGAAAACAAAATCGCCACTGATTCTAAAGACAACCACAAAGCATTCTATAGCTATGTCAAGAATCTCAATGGCAACACTCAGATCTGCTCTGAGTTACAGCACAATGGCGCTAAATATACAGAACCAACTGATATTGCCAATATCCTGGCAGATAGGTTCAATGCTAACTTTACCCCCCTCTCACCCCCTAAAGGGCCCATCTCTATACTGGAAAAATGCAAAGTTCCTGTAATCACAGCTGCACAGGTAAAAACCTCACTCTCCAAAGCCAAGAACACAGCATCCATGGGACCTGACAACATCCCAGGCTGTGTTCTACATGAACTACAGAAAGAACTGGCACCCCACCTAAGCACCATGTTCAATCATAGTCTCACCTCACACTTTGTGCCCATTTAATGGCGCCCCGTGACGGTTATCCCACTCCACAAAGGGGGAGCCACCATGGACCCCGGGAACTACCGCCCCATTAGCCTAACAAGCCTGGTCTGCAAGGCCATGGAATGCATCATTATGCAACTTATAAACAAAGACATTGGTAATCTCCAAACTCTGGACACCACCCAGTTCGGGTTTGTAAAAGGCAGATCATGTCTCCAAAACCTGAATGACATCTTTGAAGCAGTCAACAAAGTCGTAGACAAGGGTAAGGTGGTTCACACAGCCTATCTAGATCTTGCCAAGGCTTTTGACACCATCCCCCACTTTGGAATTATAGATAAACTCACTAAACTAGGTATAAATCCCAATGTCATAAGATGGGTTGCCAACTGGCTCACTGATAGAACCCACACTGTGAAAGTAGCAGACTCCAAATCCGATTTCAGACCAGTGACAAGTGGAGTACCACAGGGTTCAGTCCTAGGTCCTCTCCTGTTTGGTATCTACTTTTCTGAAGTACAGGCTAACGCAGAAGGTCTTTGGCTAACAAAGTTTGCAGTTGACTGCAAACTAGGAGCCATAATTGAAACTCCTAATGATGTGGACATCCTACAAAAGAGCCTCACTGAGACAGATGCCTGGTGTCAAAGCCATGGCCTCAAGCGCAATGCCAAAAAGAGCATTGTCATCCCCTTTGGTAAAAACTCTGTACCCATGAGCTACCACATAGGCAGTAGTCTACTTAACACCGAAAGTGTGATAAGAGACCTTGGGACACAGGTGGACTGTAGTCTCTCCTTTGATAATCACATCGCCACAACAGTCAGGAAATCCTTCTACATGGCACACCTCATCACAAAAGGTTTCTCATCCAGGAAAAAAAGGGGTCATTCTTCCCCTCTACTCGGCACTCATTAGTCCCATTATAGAGTACAGCGACCCTTTTGGTATGTACCTCAGAAGACATCTACAACAACTAAAAAGGCCACAGAAATACCTCACAAAGATGATTACTGGCCTCAAACAGATGCCCTACACAGACCGTCTCATAAAACTCCAGCTTTACTCCATTGCATATCACCTACTCAGAGGTGATCTCTGCCTAACATACAAAGCTATGTCAAACCCAGAGCTGTTGGACATCCTCCACTTAATGAAATCCCAGTCCTTCTAAGCTACACACTCTAGGGACCAAAACCTTGTCACCACAATAAACATATGCTGGAGGGATAGATTCCTGTCCCAGAGACTTCCCATACTCTGGAACAAACTACCTATCTATATCAAACAAAACACCTCATTAGCAATCTTCAAGAAAAATCTTGATGATTGGATGGGAAATAGGAAATTCACCCTTTGGGTCACCTCTGTGGCTCTGCTCAACAGGGGCACAGGAAAATAATTTTCTTGGGTGGAGAAAGCCAGGGAACCTTTTTGGCTAGGCTTGTATATGCCCTAGGGCCAATAGCCTAGTACCTACCTATGAACTTATGAACCTATACAACATGTGTAAGAAATTAATGTCTAAGAACAACAGAGAACTGACTCAGCTGAGGGTCACCTCTACCAGCAGACCAGTTACCACTGTTGTACCACAAGGATCTGTGCCGGGCCCCTACTATTTGGAATGTATTTCTCAGAAGTCCAGGGGAAAATAGATGGCCTGTGGCTTACCAGGTTCACTGATGACTGCAAACTGGGTGCAATCATGGAGTCATACCTATCAACCTCTTAGAGCAATACATCTAGACAGAGCCATCAATAATGGGGGGAAAGACCCAAAAATCAGGACACTTTTTAAGTATTGCATTTGCAAACTTAGAAACTTGATAGAATAACAGGGTTTGCATTAGCATAAATTTTCCAATGGGTATGAAGTCTGAAACTTAAATGTCTGTCATAATTTTCTGAATTTAACCCTCAATGATTTGCCAGAAAACCACAATTTTATGAGAAATGGATCAAAGATATGAGACAAGAATCTGGACATTCTTTGAAAATCTGTGCAGTCTAGAGGTATGCATGGAGTTCCCCAATGTTGACATACTACACAAGGGGCTTACACAGAGAAATGATTGCTGCCAAAGCCATGTACTCAAAATAAACAAAATAATGTGTTATCATCCTTTTGGCAAAGGGGAAGTCTCTGCAAATTACAATATTAACAGTAACCCCCTTAGCTCAAACCCTGTGGTGAGAGATTTGGGAACACAGATTGATAGCAGCCTTAACTTTGATTGCCATGTGTCCACAAGGATCCCAATCAGTTGATCAAAGTTTTAAAATTTCGAAGACCATGTGACTGAGACCATAAGTTCGAAGTTTTGAAACTTTGAACACTTTGTATTGAGATCTCCATATGGCATGGAAATTGGGATTTGCCATTTTCCTCACGTAGTGCGGTCTCAGAGTTGGTATATTTAAGTAGCAGGGTGTGTTGGGTGTGCAGGGGGCATGCCACCCTAATAATACACGAAGCTAAGTTGTTTTATTTTATTTCAGTGTTTTTTGTTTTTAATTTGAAGTTTCAACACTTCAAACATATGGTTTTGGCCATATGGTCTTCAGAGTTTTAAAACTTCATTCAACTGATAGGGATATGTCCACAGTGATAAGGAAGGCTTTCTATGTTGCACACCTTATAAGTAAGGACATTGCATCCAGAAATAAGGATGCTATAACTCCCCTGTACTCTCCCCTCATCAGACTATTAATAGAATAAAATGCTCCTATCTGTATGTACTTCAACAGACACCTGTAGCAGCTGGAGACACCTTAGAGGTTTCTAACCAGAAAAAATTCAGGGCCTGCACCACATGACCTTCTTGGACAGACTGAAGGCCCTATCAGTGTACTGTGTATCTTATAGCCTGTTGAGAGGTGACTTGTGCCTGGCCTACAGAGCAGTCTTAGACCTTGCACTAATGGAAATGCTGCATATCCACAAGTCACATGGGACAAGATTCACTCATGCTAGAGATCTTAACCTAGCTTGCAACATTAACAGGACATGCTGCTGAGACAGATATGTCTACCAGAGACTGCCAGTCCTCTAGAACAAACGCACGTAAAACAGACCTCCTTAATGACCCTATTTAAGGTGTTTTACATACACAACTGGATGGGAGACAGTAAATTTATCCCAGGTGTTTCACCCATGTCCTTCTTGGATAAGGCCAGTCAGTGCTGATCATAGAGTAACTCTGCAAATATAGACCATATGAGTTGGTTAATAAGGTAACAATGGTATAACAAGGCTAAGCTTATAAAGGCCCTAGGGTCAATAGCCTAGTAAACTCCTATGAACCTAAGATGACATCTGCCTGGGCTCCAGGCCAGTGTCTGATCCTGCCCTGGTAGGATGGCTTCATATGCAGTAATCTGATATAGGTGATTATATCAGCATTGTCTTTTGAGCATATGATGATAACAGTATCTCACATGCTGGAGTAAAAGGCTCTCTGTAATGTCAAGTAACAGTTCACATGAACACACACACACAGACACACAAAATTGACTGCAGTGAGAATTGAACCCCTACCTAATTACATAGACTACCAAACACAGTACTTTATGCAAGTGCCACGGCACAAATCTGACTTTTACATATCTGCAGGTCAACTAATAATGGCTGACATCAGCAGGCCATGTGGGAGATAAGAAGTTGGGAGGGCTGCATGAAATGGATGTGTAGGCTTGTGTAGGTTTCAAATGAATAACAAGCTATGCCATTGGAGAAGTAACTGTAGGATAGCACATCTATTTTGAGGAGCAGACAAACACACACACACACACACACACACACACACACACACACACACACACACACACACACACACACACACACACACTCACACACACACACACACATTTGACTCTAGTGATAACAGAACCCTACCTACCTAAACACAAAGACTATATAACACCATACTCTTCACAAGTGCCATGGCACAAGTCTGACTTTTATATGTTTGGAGATCAACATATAGTGGATGATATCAGCAATGCATGTTGAAGAGAACAAGGTGGAAGGCCTGTCTGAAATAGATGTGTAGACAGGTGCAAGTATCAAAATACTGTCAATTTATGGGACTTGGGTAGAAACTGTAAGTTACACACTTGCTATTCTGGCTGGACAGACACATACATACACACACATACACAGTTGACTGAAGTGAGAACAGAACCCCTACCTGTTTAAATACAAAGACTACAGAATTCAGTGCCTTATGCAAGTGCCACAGCAGAAGTCTGACTTTTTGTGGCTGCAGGTGAACTTATGGTAAATGACATCAGCAGGCCATGTGAGGGACAACAGGTTGAGAGACCTCCATAGGCACATAATTTCATAGGTTCCTATGAGACCAGTAGCCTAACTGTAGAGTGTGTCCTAGGTGTGTAGACGCCTAGCTGTGTAGAAACACAAGTACCCTTACTGAGCATAGTTGAATGTTTGAGTTTAGAAGAGCAAGGTTGTCAGTACCACTGACCGGCCCTGACCATGAGGGAGCTCACAACATTATAAATTACACTTTGTAATGTGGTTGATATATGTGTGTAAAAATACTGAACCCCCAGGTTTGTACTGCTTGGGAGGGGGAAAACACATGTATGTATTGTGAATATATATGATGTATACTTAGAACGTTACCTGAATTTGCAACATTTCCATGTGTAGTTTTATGTCATACAGCAAAAATGGACAATAAACAAGGAAGCATCATATATACAGTACCATAGTGCGATAGTTAACAAAGTGTGTATGCATGTGAGTTACACCTGTTTGCACATAAGTAAGTAGTGCACAGACATGAGCCACATTACTAGAATCCACCAGGCAGACTGTAAAAGTGACAAGCAATTTCATGTATAGGCAGCTGTGTATGTGTTTTTTACCAAAGTTAAAGCCATGCCAGTCAAGATAGCAGGAATACATTTACAGGACTATAATACACAATATACCCTCAGTCATACATTTGATCATAAATGTAATAATACATAGATTATTCTAATAGTAAAAATAATAATATATGGAATATAGTGTATTTGAATCCAGGACTGTTTGTATGGCAGTCTTACACTTACACCTCTTGCCACAAGAATGTTGAGGAAACAGTTGTCTATGTTGCACTTCATTGCTTTAAACTGCAATGTCACAGTAGTAAAAGAAAGATTGCACACTCTGTACTAGAACCCAGTATAATCTGTACTCCAGGTTGCATTTTCACAATGGCCAAGGGCATTAATTGAATTATCCAGTTACTATTTTTTGACCATCTGTTTCATAGGTGGCCAGCCGCACTTTGTGAAAACCAAACAAACACAGCCATTTCCCACTTATATTTGCTCTATGCTATGCATCATGCAAAAAGTGCAAAGAAAAATGAGGGAATAAGAAAAATACTTAGTAATAGACACATATAAGTCAAATAAGTGTCTACTGTCACATGTTAAAGTATTTTCTGTACAAATCCATACTACTTACTTTATTAATGCACCGAGTTCAGATATACAAGGATATATCATAATATTATTAAAGAATACATTCTAGGTTTGGAACTTACATTGCAAATGCAGCACTTGAGGCAATTTTATTTCAGGTCTAGAATTTCCTTGTCTCTACTACCATGGTAATGAATTATGCAGGAAAACAGAATGTAAGCTACATGGGTGCCTTATAGCTTGTTGAATAGTAACACTGTACTGAAAATCACCTGCTTATGCTGTAATTAGCACCTATGAAAACATCTGCTACTTTGCTGAATATATCAACTCCGTTAGTACCCATTAGTCTGCAATGCTCACCTATGTGTTGCTGCATGCATGGAAGCTGAAATAAGTTGAACACAGTTGCCTGTGATGTCATGCAAACATGCAGCTCAAAAAGTGGATGGAAGGTTGTAGACCATGTACTAGAACCAAAAGCCTTCTCTACTCTATTCCTACACATACACATGCTGCCACAGGAATAGCTATGTAACAAGCACCGACAAACTTGCCATTCATTCCTCCGTTTCCTGTGGCTGCACTAAGAGCTGCATCATGCAAACAAGGATGAAAATTAAAAATTAAATTTGAACTTAAACGAAACAGAGATGATATATTTTAACAAACAATCGAGAGGATGAAACAGAACTTGTGAATTTTGCACTGCTTAAATGCACTTTTACACTTCCCAGACCTACATGTACACCTCTGTAATTGTAACCTGACAAACACTCCTGATATCATTCACTGTTGCCATGCATTGAACACAAACACCATAGAAGTGCCTACATGAAATGAACATCCCTACATGGTTAAACGTTTTTGGGATTCTGCAATTCTAACGTGTTTTGACCTCATTTGCATCTTCACCATGCTGACAGCTCTGAATCTACATGGTTGGTAACCGTGTAGGCAGGAAAACTGAAGGGGAGCCCAAGGTTGTACAATCAAGGGAGGGTATTACTGAAGTGTATATCTGCACAGAGGCATGCAGGTTTCAAATTTTATGTTTCATGGGGTTTACACTTTTAGCTGTCTACATTAGTACATTGTTCATTTGGGGTTAGGGGTGCAAAGGTGCACTTATGTCAGGCACTTAAAAAATAATTGTTGTTATTGTTAAAATAATTTTCAAGCATCCAACATGTCTGATAATGTCATAATGTGTGTAGGGTTACATGTTAGGGTCTGTTCTATACAAATGTATGGACGTTTATTTGATCTTGGTTCTGTATAGACTCCATTACATGGCTGTATTCGGAAAATCTTCAACTACATGGTCAACAAGAGCACAAAGTCTATACAATTGCTTTACAGCTTGATGAATCCCTCCACCATGTTGATCTTCTTCATTAGTATGCAATTCAGCTACTTATACTGTAATATGCATTCCACAGAAGCTTTCATGTTTGTGCATGAGTGTGCGCCACCACACTGAGTTTACTGAATCTAAAACTCTTTGCTCCCATGTGCACATTGTGCCACAATGTGCACATGGTCAAAATGATTGTGTAGTCTTTATTGAATCTCCCTGAAGGTTTGTTTGAGCTACGTGGCCACTGCTATCCACATGGCTTTGCAGAAATAGGTGATGCATGTATCTGACAAGAATAAACTAAATGCATTACTATTGCCATTACCCCTTTCAATTTAATTACCAAATTGCCATCATACATCAAATGTCTACATGGTGAGAAAGTTACTATCTTTGATATGTAGGGAAGTGGGCTGTATGTGACATGAGAGATTATGACAATCACTCTATTACATACACACATACATACATACATACATACATACATACATACATACATACATACAAATGTTTGAAGCACGGGCATTAAAGCCCTTCTAGCTTGCCAGTATGCCAAAACACTTGTTCCCATAATAAATGTCCAGGCTGTTCTTAAAAATATCTAAGCTAGTACTTGATTTAATGTAATGTTGTAGTCTGTTCCAAGCATCAGCTACTCTGTCAGCAAACCAATTAGTACACTTCTCATTCCTATAGAATCTTTTACATAGGTTATCTGATGATTTTCTAGTACTTTTTGATAACCCCAAACATTCCCAGAGGTAATTATCAGTAAATGCCCTATATACCTGAATAAGATCTCCTCTTAAATATCTGTAAGAAACACTGTATAAGTTCAGATATGTTAGTCTTTCATAATAACTTAGATTTTCACATCCATGGATGCCCTTAGTATATTTCCTCTGTACTCTTTCCAGTTTATTCATGCTTGTTTTCCTATAGGGTTTCCATATTGCTATTCCATACTCAAGTTTCTAATGTAACTAACAAACAATGACTTCATTATGTTCGATTTCCTAGACTTTATAAATCTTTTTATACAACCTATAGTTCTATAACTATCATTAGACAATTCGTTGATATGATTAGAAAAACTCATAGCTGAATCTACCATTATACCCAGGTCATTAACTGAGTCTACAGTTTCAATCACTGTGTGCTGTATTAAATACTCACCTTTCAGTTTATGTCTCCCAAATCTCATATGCTTAGTTGTTGATGTATTTATCAACATATTATACTCCTATGCCCAAATGGTCAATTTAGTCAAATTATTTTGCAGACATGCCTTATCTGTAACACTTGTAATCAGTTTACCTAATTTCAGGTCATCAATATATAGACTGTAGAACACCTCAGATGAAAAAGTAAGGTCTGAAAGATAAAATCTAAACAAGTAAGTGCCTAGTACCGAGCCCTGTGGGACACCTTGATGTAACCAAGGATTTCACCTGTCCAACTGGTGTGTTATACTTGCCATGTCCTATTTGTAAGCCATGCAGCTATCCATCTTATCAACAGTACATCGATACCTAGTTGTACTCATTTATTGATCAGTGTTTTGTGCATGACCCTGTCAAATGCTGAAGTTAAATCTATATAAATCACATCACAGCAAAATTTTTCATTCATAGCTGTTATTATATTGTTATAGAACATCATGTTACAGGTGGTAATAGATCTATTTTCAACATATGCATGCTGCTATATGGTTTCAAGTCCCAACCTATCCACTTCTGACAATAACGTATCCAGTATTACCTTCTCCATTATTTTTCTACAACATGAAAGTAGATTTAAGGGTTTATATGATTCTGGGTTTATCCTACTTCCCTTTCCCTTAAAGACAGGTTTAATAAATGCATGTCTCCAATCTTGAGGAATCTCCCCATATTTATATGACCTATGAAAAATAGATGTAATGGCAGTGTAAGTTCTTACTTAAGTGTTCTCAGGTCATTGTTACTTATTCCATCTCCTCCCTGCACTTTGTTTGGATCCAGTTTGCACAGTTCTTTTTCAATATTATCTAATTTGATTCCAGTGTCTGGGGTTACCTGGATGTCACTAGGACAACTTACCACCTCTTTTTGTGGAGGCAAACTGTTTTGCATAATATTTTGTAAATATATCTATAATCTGTTGTGTCTGAGAATATTTTTTAGAATCTGCACACAGTTTATCAATTTGTGGATCTTTACTCCATACACATCTTATGTATCTATAAAAAGGTTTCCATATCTTTATATAACTTTTCTTCAAATTTTTTCTTGATCTTATCTAACACTATGCTTAATCTGTTTGTCCAGCTTGTTTATTTCAGTTTTCGAAGTTGTAGTTCAACCTCTCTTCCATTTCTTATATTTTTTGTCTCTCACCTTAATCAGGTATCTTATTCTTATTGAAATATACCCCCCTGATGTTGTGTGCCTAGATCCTGAAGTTAAACATTTTTTTTTCTTTTTGCACTCAATTTCTCTTTCAAAACTTTGCACATTCCATCTGCAGTTTTTCCACTGAACACCTCACTGCAGTTAGTTTTATATAGTAACTGTTTTGCTTCCCTATAATTTGTAATTAACTTTCTGTGCATTGGCTTAGATTTCAGTTTGGCAGAATTATCTAGCAACAAATTAACCTTTATGACCCCATGATCACTGCACATCAATGGTGACTTGCAGTTACAGTAATTTCTTTGGGAACACAACAATATCTAGTATATTCCGTCTACTGGTAGATTTTTTACAATCTGAAAGCATTTGTTGTTCCTGAATATACTCTGTGAATAATTTTTTTACTAATGTTGTTGAATCAATATTATTCCAGTCTGTTTCTGGTAAATTTAAGTCCCCAGCTAATATTATTCTTCCCTCCTGTGTTTCATGTAAGAAATGTATGAATTCCTCTAGGTCACCTGCACTTGACTTTGGTGGTCTGTACACTCCAACAATTGTCATATGTTCCAGGGTTGTCTTTTCTTGTCACAGTTACACAGTCTATAGTATTGGTGTTATCATTGAACACGTAATAATAACAAGTCTCATAGCTATCTTTAATCCCTATCCTAACACCTCCACCTGATTTTTTGTTAGAATGTCTGTTACAGTAAAAACATTTATACCCTGACAGAACTGGTTTCCAGTCATTGTTCTTTAACCATGTTTCACACACTATAACAACATCAATCTTGTGGGAACGTAGCAAATTTTCTAATAAAAAAACTTTATTATTAATGCTCCTTGCATTAACAACAATCAGAGATGCATCAAATATTGCTATCTGTGAACTGTTACATTTTTGACCTGGCAAAAATCCTGGCTAGTGTTTGTCAAATATTGCAAAATATCTGCTGCAAAAATTGTCTTCCCTGATCTAGACAAATGCACACCATCCTGTCTGAACACATATGTGCCCAAAAGAAGGCTTGGATGCTCTACTCATTTCCATTTTTTAAAACAGGACATTTATCCATGTAGGTGTTTATCCAAAAAATATTTTCATTCACAGTGACCTGACTATCCTTTCTATAGATGATTTGTGGAAAATATGTCCTAACACCAGTACAAGCTATACTATCTAGGAGGGCTGTCAGTTCCTGACTAACAGTCAAAGAATCTTTGTTGGTGACATGATTTGTACCAACATGAATAAAAACAGATCCATACTTCCTTACATTAAGGCATTCCAATGCTTGTTTCACATCTTTAATGTTAAGGAGACAGTTATATGGCTTACCAGAAAATGATACTGCATGTATTTGAGAGTGAGAATGCATTATTGTGGCCAGGTGCCATATTTCACTTTGAACAAGATCATCAGAGGTCTATACTATCATAAACTGGCTATTTTAAGGTCACACAATGCTGTCTCCTGAACCAAATTAAATGGTCATTGAAATTGCTTGTTTTGGCAGTGAACGTGTTTTGTGCACACTGGGGTGGAGTGTATATGTCAGAAAGCCATCAGCACAGCTTTATTGTATAGAAAATATATGTGACTTTTTCCCACTCAATGCAGGAGTACCTTCTCAGGCCATAAATATTCAAAGCTGATAGCTGAAGATGAAATGACATGGGTAGTAATAGTATTTTAGAAACAGAATGAAAATGTGACCAATGTTTTGATTTTTCAAATTGTTTCTACACTATTATACTTTTTTTAACTCACAGCAACCCTTCTAAAAGTGTTTAGATCCATTCCATTTCACAGCATGAGTAAGTTTTCCATCAGACAAATACAAACTATATAATACCCTTCATAACATAGAAAGAAAAATCACTATTTTCTATGTTTATTTTCCAACATTTAAAGTGATCATACTCCAAAAAAAAAAAAAATAAAAAATAATGTCATCAGGGATTAGAAACTGGCGGTGGAGCCTAGATGGCCAACTGAGAGCAGTGAATTCTGAGAGCTCCATAAACTAGTATAATAATATAGGAACATTTTATTATTTTCAAGTTTAAAATGTAAGAAATCTATAGATAAACTACTAAACTACATAAATATCAATTTTGGTGGAGTTATACAAAAATTTCCCTGTCAAGTAACTTGGAGATATATTGAGTCACAGAATATGACCAACTCAAGGAATTCTCATCCAGATGCTGCTTTGAAAAAAGAACTGCAATTGATGACATCCACCTTATAGGAACTATCTTTAAAGATTGATGGCTTTAAAAATGACTTAGAAAACCTCAAATTAAATTCTCAAAAACAGACTGATACTCTTAAGGAACTATTACAGGAACAACATGCAAAAAAAAAAACCAAATATACAGACTTCTCTAAATGACATTGAATGGAGACTCAAAGAGGAAGAATTCCAAAAAGAATTTCTGCTTAAACAGAATACATGGCTGCTTAACAAAATAGATGACTTAGAAAACAGGGAAAGGAGAAACAACATAAGGATCTTTGGTCTGCCTGAAAACACTGAAGGTAAAGACATTCTTTCATTCTTAACAACCTGGATTCCAGAATTTTTAGACTTGAAAGAGGGACTTTCATTTGGAATTGAAAGGGTGCATAGAGCACCAAGTAAACCTGCTTCTAACTCAAAAAATACTCCGCCGAGATCCATAGCAATAATATTTCTTTCATTACTGGACAAGGAATTAATATTAAAATCTGCTTGGAGAAAAATCACCCTTAAAATACAATCAAAGCCTGGTAAGGTTTGACAATGATTATTCTTCCAAAATACTAGAACAAAGGAAAAAAAGTCTGGCCAATAATAAAACTGTTGAAACAAAACAACATTAAATCACAGCTGGCCTTTCCAGCCAAGATAAAAATATTTTTTGCCAATGAGATGAGATGAGAACCTTTAATGATTTTGAAGAAGCTACTATATTCATCAAAAACAACAACATAGTGTCTATCCCAGAAGAAATGGAATGGATGACCCCTACTCTTAAACATATCCTTGGATTGATGCTAGAAAGAAGAAACACATAATGGATTCCAAGATAGCTGTCCTCAAAAAATAACTCTTACAACTACATCTCTCAGTTTCAACTGATATGGTACATCACTTGTCATCTGTTTTTATTTAAAAAAAGAAGGATTTCTTAAACAACTGAGAAACAGTAATGATTTATTCAGAATGTTCAAAGAGTCCAGTAATTCTTCACAAACAACGGTAGATCAAGATGGGTTATTATTTACATTATATATAAGCCAAACAAAGCAACATATAATACAAACATAGAAGTTTCTATTCCCCTACTTGAACTCAATGAATACTTATCTTGTTCATTTTTCATTGATTTTTACTTATAATAATTTAAGTAATTAATTAACTAATTCAACAAGGTACCATTCATCAGAGTCCAGACTCAAATGTAACAAATTAACATTGTATATAATAACAGTAACAGTAGAGTGTTTTGAAAAAAAAAATGTCAAAAATGTCATGGAGACTAATGCCTTCTTCAATTAAAGTATGATTTAGAAATGTCATGTATATCCTGGTTAAATAATAGTAGGAAGCTCTTAGTAAAAATGTCATCATTATTCTGTCTAAATATAGTTAATATCAATTATGGCAGGTATCACAGCTATGAGTGCTGTTTGATCAATCCTGACATGGTGTGCATGGATGCAGCCGTGACCAACATTTACCACCATTAGGTGAAGACATACAAACTGATGAGAATATGAATGATTATGACCAGGGTGTAGACCAATATGAAGCCAATTTTCCTGTATTGAGAAGATCAGAACATTTGGAAAACAAAAATAGGCAGAGGGCTTTTTTAGGAGAGACTCATGTACAAAGAAACAACAACAGAGACAAAAACAGGGGGGATACAGAAACAAATACAGGTAATTGGTATTGACACACAGTCTAATATTGTGCTGACTAATAATGGCAAATGTGCTTCTTATGAAGGGTTTAGGATCTACAATTATACTGATTCGGTTTTGGATATAAACTACTTTTCTTTATTTAGGAAAGGGTTTAAGTTTGTCCCCACTTTCAGATTGAACATGGTGGATGTTATTACTGAGTTGAAGTTATTCACTAGGAAACTAAATTTTAAAATTTTGTTCAAGGGACAGGATTTCCCTGGAAAGGAAGGCAAATTTAAACTGAAAAAGAAAAGTTGTTTCAATCCACCACTGCACCCCCTTATTCTAGCTTTTGAAAAATCTTGTGAAGTAGATATTCAGAATGAGTTTAAATATTTTACGCTTGAAAAACATTTTAATTTGTGTATTGAAGAATACACTTTACTTAAACAATTTAGAACAAATAAAGAGCTAAGAATTATGAAACCTGATAAGGGTGGGGGTTGTTTTGTTTAAGACTATTGATTATATTAATAATCTTACAATGATTTTTGCTGACAATGAGAAATATCAGGTTGCATCTAGGAACAAAGTCATGTTATCCCATAGAAAAATCCAATTACTTTTAGAAGATTCTCTGTAACAAAGAGCCATTTCAGAGGATTTATTTAATTTCCTGACTTCTGAACATCCACTTATCCCAACAGCCTTTGGCATCCCAAAAGTACATAAGTGCATAGATGAGCCCCCATTTAGGGTCATTATTTCAGCACAGAATAGTTCCACACATACCCTTTGTATATTTGTAGATAGAATTCTAAAGGACACTATTGGTTTAGTGGACTATTTGCTAAAGGACTCTTGGGACTTCCTGTCTAAATTTAATGAGTCTTGGTACAATGATAGCGTTATTTTTTCCACTGTTGACATAGTGGACTTATTCACTTCCATCCCCCACAAGGAGGGTTTGGATTTATTCTATGAAGCAGTTAGAGAACTCACTACATTTTCTGATAATATGTTGAATTTTTTGATGGCTGTTATGGACCACATTCTGTCCAACAACTATTTTACATTTGAGGGTGAATATTTTAGGCAAACACAAGGGGTAGCAATGGGGGCAACATGTGCCCCCATTTATTCCAATTTGGTGTTATATGCATGGGAAAAGAACGATATCTTCACAGGTGCTTTTAAACCTTTATGGTGTACCTATTATCGCTTTTTGGGTGATGTGTTTATTTTATGGAATGATTTGAATGTGTATCTTGATGGGATATTGGACCACATCAATCAGATATGTGTATTTTTTAAATTTACAGCCAAACATTCTAGTGAGAAAATAAAGTATTTGGATGTGATTATTTCTAAGGACACATCTAATAAAAAATTTGCCTCTAGAATATTTCGGAAAGACACTTTCTCCAACAGCTACCTTGATTTTCAGAGTAGTCACCCCTTTCATATGAAGAGAAACATCTATAAGAGGCAATTGGTAAGGGCTGGGAGAATGTGTTCTACATATGACACCTTCTTGGAAGAAGTTTCCAACATAACAAAATGTTTAGGATAAAGGATACCCAAAAGGATTTCTTGAAGAAGTAGCAAAACAAATGATGGAAGGATGGGGTTCAAAATATAAGCCCTTATTGGGAAGTGGTGTGACCGTTCAAAAAACGGATAGTCAACATACTGATAGGTCAGTTTTGACACTAGTATGGTCATCCCTTATGGTTCAGGTGAACGTGCATTGAGGGACATTATAAAGAAGAATTGGCATATATTCAAAGGAAACTTTGATATTTTTCACACACTTGTGAGACACCAAGCTTTATATACAAAGCTAGGAAGAATTTTAAATATTTGACAGAGCACACTTTTCTTAACAAGACTATGTTCATCAAAGGAACCACTAAATGTGATAGTTGCAATCAATGCCCCTGCATCTTAAATAGCGACGTGGCCTTGATAGCTGGGCATGGTAGGGGCATTCCTCTACATAAGGGTAATTGTAACACGAGAGGTGTTATATATATTTCAGTTTGCCAGACATGTTCACATTACTATATTGGCAAAATGGAAAGGAATTTTAAGACCAGAATATATGAACATCTTTATGCCATTAATAAGGGGAATGTAAATAATTTAATGTATAGGCACACACTAGCATGTGAGGGAGATACAAGATTTAAGTTTGGCATTTTAGAAGTTTTCCCACGGAATTTTAGAGGTGGTTGGTGGGAGCTTAGGGTTGACCTTAGACAGTTTTATTGGATTATTAGATTAAATGCCACTGTTGAACAAGGGTTAAACGGCCATATTTCCCTGGTTCCTGTTCTAAGAAAAAGAGCTTTAAACATCTGAATTTTTATTGTATTTTGTATAATATATTATTTTTAATAATGTAAAATTTAGCATTTTCTAAAGTTTTTTGTGTGTATATTTAAAGTACAAAGGTTTTTAGTGGCTATGTCTTTAAAAGTGTGGAATAATTGATTAATTGATTGTTTCATTGCATATAAAGGGTGTTGACTTGGAGCAATGTAATTTCTTCTGTTACTTGTTCTGAGGGAGTCCCCAAGGTGTATACTGGAGAAGAAAGCACTTAACAATAAAGAGACTGGAGTAACATACTCTTTGTGAGCATTTTGTTTCATGTGCTGAGCTTATGGTGTAGCTACTTGCTCATATTGGCACCTTTGAAGTTTTATTAGTCGTTTTTTTGGTGCCTTATCAAATGGATTTGTTGTTGTTATAAGAATAAAAGAAACAAATCCTTGGGCTGATGCTAGAAAGAAGAAACACATAACTGATTCCAAGATAGCTGTCCCCAAAAAATAACTCTTACAACTACATCTCTCAAAGTTTCAACTGATATGGTACATCACTTGTCATCTGTTTTATTAAAAGAAAGGAGGATTTCTTAAACAACTGTGAAACAGTAATGATTTATTCAGAATGTTCAAAGAGTCCAGTAATTCTTCATAAACAATGGTAGGTCAAGATGGGTTACTATTTAAATTATATATAAGCCAAACAAAGCAACATATAAGACAAACATAGAAGTTTCTATTCCCCTAGTTTAACTCAATGAATACTTATCTTGCTCATTTTTCATTGATTTTACTTATGATTTAAGTAATTAATTAACTCATTCAACAAGGTACCATTCATCAGAGTTCAGACTCAAATGTAACAAATTAACATCATATATAATACCAGTAACAGTAGAGTGTTTTGAAAAAAAATGCTGTCATGGAGATTAATGCCCTCTTCAGTTAAAGTATGATTTAGAAATGTCATGTATATCCTGGTTAAATAATAGTAGCAAGCTCTTAGTACAAATGTCATCATTCTGTATAAATATAGTTAATATCAGTTATGGCAGGTATCACAGCTACAAGTGCTGTTTGATCAATCCTGACATGGTGTGCGTGGGTGCAGCTGTATCTGGCAGCTGTTGTATGTTGATGTTTTCATTTCCAGGAAGCTGTGGGTTGTGGCTTGTGATTGAGGTTTACTGATACTTGTGTATTAGGAAGAGATATTTGGTGTTTTAGCCTGGATCCAGGGGGAAGGGGTGGAGAAAACTGTGATTTGGGATATTTTCTCCCAACACTTCATTTAGCTCATTAAGTTGATTCTTAATTTAAAAAATAAATACATAATAAGCACAATTTTATTTTTAAAATGTATTTTGGTCCAAACACATTAAGGACTTATATAAGAGTGGAAGTCTGAGTTATTGTGAAAGACTAAGAGCACTTGGTCTTGTGCAGTACCTTTTGCAGTGGTCTGGGAGGTGAGCTTGCTTGGACATGTTGGGTATATGGGATAGCTGATTCTAGGGGTGTTTGGGGTTGCTGGGAAGTGCTAGAGAGTCATCATATTTTCTTTGTGGAAATATCTGTGGGAATGGAAAGTTTGTTGAGTGATTTTCTGGCAGAGTGGCAACTGCATGGAACAGGTTGGTAAAATGGAACAGGACAAATATTGGTTTGGATATTTTAAGAACAGCCTGGAAACACACCACATGAACTAGTGAATGGTATTCTAGCAAAACTGGATGAGCATTGTTGTCCATGCTTGAAGTACTGATATGTGTGTATGTAAGGATGTAAATATACTTAAAACAAGTAAACTAGAAGGGTCTCATAACTTAAAGTCTATGGACTATATAAACATGCTTGGAAGGAGCTAATAAAAAGAATAAGCATTACAGCTTGTTGTCTCTCAAATAACTAAGCAACAGCCAAAAAACACACACACACAATAGTTATGTAATGTATGATTTTAGTAAATCTAGACATAAAAATATATACTCATCATATAAGATGAAACAGTCTGCAGACTTTAGATATTAAAGACAGGATTTAATAACATGGGCTTGTGTATAATAACACTACTGTCTTAACTTGTCATAAATTACATACACTACACTGAACATCAAGGGGAAGCATGATGATTTTCTTATATACGTAAATAAGCATAACAAGTCATGGAATTGCTTTAACATGAATTGTAGTTTTTTGTAACCCATCTTGACCATACATAATAATAATTAAGCAGTTACCAAGGTAACTAATGTTTTATACATGACATCAAACTGACAAAGTTTTTCAAGAGAAACAATATAAGCCTGAACTTGAAATGTCACAGAATGTAACAATCATATTCTGAACAAATAGTATTAAATTGACAATAGACACTCAGTTTAATAACATGGGCTTGTGTATAGTAACACTACTGTTTTAACTTGTCATAAATGACATACACTATATTGAACATCAAGGTGATGATGATTTTCTTATATAAGTAAATGTGCATAACAAGTCATATAATTGCTTTAACCTGAGTTGTGGTTTTGTAACCCATCTTGACCATACATAATACTTAAGCTGTTACCAAGGTAACTAATGTTTTATACATGACATCAAACTGACAAAGTTGTTCAATGGAAATAATTAAAGCCTGAACTTGGAATGTCACAGAATGTAACAATCACATTCTGAACAAATAGTATTAAATTGACAATAATAACTCAATTTAATATTTGCTGATTATATAAAATAGAATGTTGCCACTTAAATCTAAAAATGTTCAGTATATGCCATAAAATGACAATTTATGAATATGGAAAGGGAACTTGTAATCATTAATCACAATAAGTGAATTTATTGTTTTTAACCTATAATTTCACTCATTTTTATAATATGAAATGACAGATATGAAAATCCTTATGTGTAGGAAATGGGAAGAGGGATGCGCTGATAATTAAAATGCACTAACTTTCATCAATGTTCACATAAAACAAACTTGATGCTTTAAGTAAGTTAGCAACAAATAAAGTGATTACTTAAATGCTGGCAAACAATGAAATATAACTTCTGATATATCCAGCAAAATGCATTGTATTATAAACGTTAGGTATAAATATTATTACCATCTATTTATATTAAGTAATACGTTCTGAAAGACTTCATCAATAAGGGTGAATATGTTAAATAACTGTGTGCTATATTCTTTTACTGAGATTTTTATATATAATACATCCTACTTTACTATGATTGAATTGCTTGTCATCTATCTTTCATGTAAATATTAATTGCTTTCACAATAAGTAGACATTGATATTGTATTAGAATTCTGTCTAATCTACAATAGTACTATATCTGTCTGAGTACAAATATTCTCTATATGATAATTCAATTTATGGAGCTCAAATGTTCTGGATTGTCAAGGTATGAGTGATAATCTGATGGATTTAGGTTTATCCATCAGATTAGGAATGATTTTCATTCCATGGCTTGTGCGGATCTTAGTTTTGTTAACATTTATTAATTTAAATTTGTTATTTCACAAAAACATTTTTAGTATGCTTGACCAAAACAATACTTTATTGGTAAACACTCAAAGTATAAAACTGATCATTTTCTTGAAAAGATCAAACATTTACTTTATAGTTTTCAGAGGGGAAATGTTTAATAGTCACAATAAAACAAAAAGTACATAGTCTAAATAACCTAAGATGGATTTGCCTTTATTATCTTTAAATACCGATAGCTTAAACAATCCTAGCAAGAAATCAAATTTACTGAAGTATTTAAAACTGAACAAAGCACAAATTGTCTTCCTTTAAGAAACTCATTTCAAAGCAAATGACAATTACAAATGGAATCCTAAGGAATATATGATAATGGCACAATCCACTTATAAGACAAAGACAAAAGGGGTAACAGTTTTATGGAAAACAAATGTGATTAACCCAGAAATCATTTATAAGTATGAAGATAAAGAAGGCCTTATGACATTAGTAATAGTTAAATATAATAACAGAAAATGGACTCTAGCCAATCTATACTGGTTCCCAGGTATTGGAACAGGAACTATTAAAAAATACTTGGATTTCATTTCCAACAATTATAAAGGCAACTTAATATTAAGAGGAGATTTTAACTGTATATTTTATATTTCTGAAACTACAACTAAAAGGCCACTGTGTACATCTGCTGTATCAAAAGCTTTAAACAAGTGGGTAGAATAATTTCATCTTGTAGAAACTTTCAAATTTAAAGAAGACAAATCTTTGTTGTTTTCCCATCAAGATCACATATTTAGTATCCAAACTAGAATAGATAAAATGTTTGCTGTGCACGGCTTGCACTCTAAAATCATTTGTTTCTCAGTCACTCCCTGACCCTTTTTAGACCACAATTCATTGATACTAAAACTTCAAAATGGGCACAAACCATTAATCTTTAACTCCAGAATTCCAGCATTTAAAAATAAAAGTAAAGAGTTCAACCCCTGATTATTATCTGAATTACAGTTCTTCTTAGATATTAATTATACCACAGAGATAAATAAAATAATGATATGGGACTCATTAAAAACTTGCATATATGGTAAAACCCTAACTTGGTATAAAAAATCTGAGAATGGGATTCTGAATTATTAGATCTACAATCCAAAACCTTTGTCAGTAAAAGCTGAAAAAAAATCAAAATCATTTGGAGATGAAAAAGAAAGTAGAAGTATTAAATAATAAATACAATGAAATTCTAACACATAAAACTAGTTTAGCTTTGGAAAAACTAAAAGTTAATACCTTGGCCACTTCTCCCAAATATCTACATAATTTATCCACAAGAATCAAAATACAATCAAAAACTAATAACATTAAAAGTATCTTCCATGAAAAGAAAGGGAAAAATGTCTCAGCTATAGGTGACATTTTTGATGCCTATAGAAATCACTGTATGGAACATTGCCAAAAAGAAAATATACATATTGATCTATTAAATCTAGATGAAAAATATTCTAATATAAAAACATACCAGAAAAATTAAAACTAGATCTGCAAGCACCTATATCCTACAAAGAAATTACAGATACAATAAAAGAGGGTAAAAATAATAAAGCTCCAGGTATAGATGGCATAATTATGGAAATATATAAACTTTTTCCTTCAAAAATACTATCCCTTTTCCAATAAACTCTATTAGAAATTCAGTCACAAGATTTAATACCACCCTCTTGGAGATATTCCTTAATCACACCAATCCTAAAGGAAAACAAATCCCCATACCTCTGTACCTCATATAGATCTATATCATTACTAAATAATGGCTATAAGATATTCATGACAATATTAACTAACAGAATGAAAATACCACCACCCAAAACAATAAATAATGATCAAACTGGATTTATGTATCATTGACACACACATGACAATATTAAAAGGATAATTTGTCTTACAGATTATGTTAATAAAGAAAATAAAGAAACATTCATTATTGGCTTAGATATAGAAAAATACTTTGATTCCCTAAATTGGGGCTGTTTATTCAAAATTATTTTTATTTATTTATTTTACATTTGTTGACCGGGATAGTCCAAATGGATATATGTCCATTTTCAGTGGAGGCCCGGGGAGAAAAGCTCCAAGGAGACAATTTACATACATACAGATAATTCAAGGATACATATTTCAACTAGGCCCATTCGGTATGTAGTTGGGCACACATAAAGGAATTAAGCATCAGCGAGGTACAGTTGACAATAAGTATGTAAATAACAATACATAGTGCAGAATAACACAGATATGCCAACATTCTTCAGTTCAGTTCAAATCCTAATGCTATTTGAATTTTCTGCATCCTTTGTTCATCTCCTAACGAATATATATATAAATAATTTAGCGTATGTCAAGTTAGGTCCTTTTACCTCTGAATCTATACATATAACAAAAGGCACTAAACAAGGATGTCCCATGTCACCAATTATATTTGCTCTGGCTATTGAAATATTGGCATATTCAATTCATAACAATATAAAAATCAAAGGAGTAGATGTTTATGAACAATACAATTCTAAAGTAATGCTATTTGCTGAGGACATATTACTAACATTATCAAATACAAAAGAGACTTTAGAAGAATTATATATATTAATTGACAAATTTCACATGACTTCAGGACTCCATTTCAATAAATCAACATCAAAGTTATTATTTTTAAATAAAAAAAAGAACTGCAGACTAAGGGGTGTCACATCACAGGGAAACAAGAATCTACCTTAAAATATCTAGCAATTGAGTTATGTAAGGATAATAATGAATTTGTCTAAAAACTACAATAATATCATCAATACAGTTAAAATCTCTGTGGAAAACATGATATTAACATTTGAAGATAGACTACAGTTAATAAAAATGGTTTTACTGCCCAATATCCTATATATAGCCTTGGCAATACAACTGTTACCAGAAAGGAATAGACATGCCTAATAAAATTTTTATGGTTTCCCAAAAGAAACAGAATAGCTTTAATACATCATATCAGGCCATGGACACAGGGAGGATTAAACTTTCCTGATATAGAAACATATGTAAAGACATTGATATCTAAAACAATCTCAGATTGCATAAGTCCAAATTACTCTGCAAACTGGAAAGAATTACTAACTGTAATATCAATAAATGAATTTGATTTACAAAAAAAATTTCAAATAACAGATACAATTTACCATGGCAGATATTATGTATTGGTATGCAATATAACATAACTAAATCCACTAAAACTCATATGATTAATTATTACATTGACTCATTTAGGAAAATTATTAATGTAAATATAGATTTAAAAATCTGGTTTGATCTTTTAACACCATTTATATTCACAAATAACTTTCAACATAAACTATATAAAGAAATTATTAATTCCTGGGAATAGAAAGGATTTGTTTGTTGACTCCAATGTATCAACAAACTAAAAGTTTTAGATATGCAAGTAAAAAAAAAACAACATACAAAATTCTACAATGGGACTGGCTAACTTTACAGAGTATTCTGTCATATTTGCAAGATTTGAGTAGAATAATTAACAAATCTTCATTTAAAGAAATACCTAAATTTACGAAATACAAATATGAAATCATATATAATGACTTTGACATGGTGAAACAATATTTCAAAATTTTATAAAATATTGATCAACTATAAACAACACCCAAAACCTCATATTGGAAATATATAACAAAAGGACACTCAATACAGTTAACTGAAGATATTAAAAGAAATATCTTATTATCGATAAAATATACATCCTTTACACAATACTGGAAAGTTTTTAATTGGAAATGCTTGCACAGAGTATTTTTAACCCCAGACAGAATCAATAAAATTAGTTCTTCCATAAAAGGAATATGTTGAAGATGTGAGCAAGTACACAATGCAGATTGAAACCACATTTTCTTTGATTGTGTTAAAATTAAGCCATTTTGGAATGGTGTTAACAACTTTCTACAAGCTTTATTTAATGAATCATTTTATTTAACTAAAGCTCTTATATTATTAAATGTGAATGGAGGTCCTCATTTGAATAGGTCAAACATTTATCTAGTATGGACTATACTTGCAATTTCAAGGAAGTGTATAACAAGAAGATGGAATACAAACATGATACCAACTTTGGAAGACTTCTACAGTCTACTGAAGACCACAGCATTACTGGAAAGTAAAATTAAAGAACTAAGAATTTATCCAAAGTCATTTATCAACAACCCTTGGGGAAAAGTCTTATCGTTGATTGACACTGTACAATAATTGATCAGACACTCTGATAATGGATTGGACATACTTGTAAAGTAACTATATATACATTAATATGTGTTATAGGGTCAGGCTAATGTAAATAGTATACATAGTTATTTAAGATGTTATGTATAAATACCATGGAATGTATTAAAATGTATGTGAAAAATAAAAAAAAAATTGAGAAAAAAAAAAGAAATAGAAACTGGCACTAAAATTGATGTATATCCATTCAATTACCTCAAGATTTTAGAACACAGTTTAGTTCTGACACTGATTTTTTAAAACATGAAATTCTTAGAAATCACACTGTAAGGCAAAACATTGTATTGATACAAACTGCTGATGTTCATACACATGCCAGGCTGCCAAAGTGCAATGAATGCAGTTACAATTAAGACAGAAGATAATGGTTTTATTCTGGATGTGGAATGTAACATATCTAGAATATTAGAAAAGTCCTGTGTGAGCACACGATATCACCCTATGTGGGGAATGCAGGATATAGTTAGGAAAATGTAATATTCATTTGCATTTAAAATCCCTTTGGGCACAAAGGTTGCCTGAGATACTTTTTGTATATGAGTGTGATAATATTATATTAAACTCTGTTTTTAAGAACACTCAAACAGATGTGTGCATATGTCATTTATGCTTAGTACTGAAGGCAGAGTTTGACTATGAGATCCTCAAATATCATGATGTTATACACTCTTCTATTAGGATGGGAAGCTATTTAAGATGAAGAATTCAGTACATCTACAGCATATACATTTATGTATGTATATAATATATGCACACACACTAATCTGTAATTACCGCAAAAGTAAAAATCTTGGAAACATGCCAAAGCTAAGTTCTCTGCATGCAGTACAGTGTTGTCAGCTTTAGCACTGAGCTGCATTTAAAATATAAATAGTAATGAAATAGTAAAACCCATACTATGTTGGCCACTGTCCCCTTTTGCTTGACCAGTAGATTATACTGCATATGCCAGGTATTTAGTCTTAGAAAATGACAGTAAACCTGTTTTACTTGCATCTCTTGCTTTGTTCTGGCTATAAAGTGATTGCTGTCAATTATAAACTGAGCTGAGACATATTGATAAAACAACATGTAACCTTTACAAATTTTACCCCAAAATTTTCATTATTACCCTATCATCTATTAACCATAATTTCCTAAAATTCCTCCCCTTAGATGATGCTGTAATTGAATTCAATACAACTTTTCTAAATATCCCAAATAGCCTTACACCTTCTGGAAGGAAGAAACTGAAAACGGTTTACTATCATAATTTCAAATGAAACTTGGTCGACCACACTATGTTCGACAACGGAAAGTCGAACACGGCAATGTTGAACTTCAAAAGCAAGCCTAGGAATGGGTTTTAACATGGGTCGAGATAGGGGTTCACTGCTATTGCCGAACTACAAACCTCACCCCTATCTCGATCCATGTTAAAACCTGTTCCTAGGCTTGCTTTTGAAGTTCGACATTGCCGTGTTCAACTTTCCGTTGTCGAACATAGTGCGGTTGACTGAGTTTCATTCGAAATTATGATAGTAAACCACTGAAAACAAATAATGCAATTTGGCTATTCAAAAAGAGTAGAATGTTAATGAAGGATAGAGAAAAAGCATGAAAAGAACGGCAAAAATACAAAACACGTCAATATCTTGAAAACTTCAGAATGCTTCGCAATTGTACTTGAAAAGCAAATAGCTGAAGACAAAAAAATTATAATAACTTTCAAAATAATATTAAACACAACGCTAAAATGTTTTGGACATGAATCTTACTTACATCCTGGCCAACAATTCAACCCAACCCCCTCTCCCAATATCTCATGACTAGAAAATGCAATACAGTTCATCTCTTTTTTATAGCTGGCATGACATCTGTAATCAAGGATTCCTCAACATCTAATCCAAACCCAGCCTAACAGACACGTATCACCACATACACTTGCACCTTCAAACCTGTGCCCACATCCTATATCAAACTACTCTTAAACTTAAATCATGCTCTTCTTCAGCTGATGACCTTCCAAGTGAGTACCTAAAAATAGCAGCCAATAGGTCAGTCCAGCCATCCCACAATTCCTCTCTCTGGAAAAAGTCGCAAATTATCCTGCTACAGAAAGGAGGAAATTCAACAGACATGAATAACTTTAGACCTATAGCAATCTTATCTCCCCTCACCAAAATACTTGAAAATGTATTCAAAAACAATTGCTGGACTATATCCTGCAAGAAGAACACACATCCCCTACACAATGGCTTCCGTCCTTCCCATAGTACAAGCACTGCCCTTCTAATCTATATAGATACTGTCAATAAAGATAGAAATAATGCAGACTGGTGTCTTCCTAATTTCTAGACTTGTCTAAAGCTTTCGACACAGTTTGTCACAGCAAACTTCTATTTTAAATGTCCTCACTAGGTCCCATCCTTCTGTAGTTCAAAAGCTACATGTCCAATAGGTATCAGTCAGCAAAATGGCACTCTATGTTCTCTTCTTACCCCTCATTCACCACCGGTGTACCACAAGTCTGTATCTCTGGTCCCCTCATATTTAACAGTTTCACCAACACTATCTATACTTCCATGCAACAGGCCACCCTAATACAATACACAGATGATTCCAATCTCATATGCACATCTGACAATGTGGTACACCTCCAAGAAGTTACACAGGAAGCTTTATCAGCCACTGAAACATGGCTTTGTAACTCATGCTCAACACAAAAAAAGACTAAAGACTAAAGTACTACTTTTTTCTCTAAATCCCTCTCATGAAAAAAAAAAAAAACTAAATATAAAGTCCTCTCTCTTGATAATAGAACCACTATTCATAGTAAACTATTAGGGGTGACAGTGGATGATAATCTTACATTTGACCTGCATATACAGAATTGCATAAGAAATACTCATCAAAAACTAGGGATGCTTTACAGAGCCAAAAGCTTTCTCACCAATGCAACTAAAACTACAGTTGCCACAACGTATCTCCTCCCCGCTCTTCTTTATGATGGTCTCATACTTACTAACCTCCAGGCTTCACAAAATTGAAACCTGAACAATGCTATAACAAAGTTGTTTAATTTGCAGCACATATTCCATTCAGAACCCACCTCTGTATAGCACTGAAAAGCCTAAATTGGTTAGAACTACCCCATCAACTAACATATACATAACTTCTTAGTACCTATTAAATTATCCAGTGTCCATCTGCCTGTCCATCACTAAAACACATTCTACACAACTATGTTCCCATTTGGTCATTGTGATCAAGTGACCAAAAACTCCTGTCTGTCTACAAACCTAGCAAATCCTCTGGACATTGTCTGCACTCATACAAGATTGCTAAGACCTGGAACTCCTTACCTTGTATCCCCAGGTCTATACTCACCCTCCCATCTTTCAAAAACACTCTGAAAGACTTCCTAATTAAAATCTAGCTCTGTTCTTGCTCAAAATTAGGATAAGCTACATCCCTAAATGTGAACAAGTACCTTTTCATTCCTTATACCTCCTTACTCTCCCTTCTTCACTCACTTCTTTGCTGCTATCTGATTTGTCTTTTCTGGCTTTCTCTCTAAATATACCATAAGCCTGTTTGTCACTCACTTCATAATGCACTTCCTATTTGTGTTAGACTAACTTACCTTTAGTTTCTCTACAAACTGTATAAAACTTCTCTAAATATTGAATGATTGTCATATACTTGTACTGATTCTTAACTAAAGTTTTTATAATATCAGTCAGGTGCGATGCACACATGGTAGCACATCACTTTGGATTCAGTAAGTGGCTCTACATAGTGTTGCAGAGCAGTACACAAGTGCACAACAAGATTAATACTGCTGCATGCAAATTACAGCATAAGCAGCTGAATTGTATGCTAATCAAGAAATCCAAGCTGGAGGAGCTATTCAATAAGCTATAAAGCAACTGTGTAGACTCAGTACTGATTTTCCCTGCAAATTCCAAAACCTATTGGAATACAGCCATGGAAAAGAGTCTACACAGAAACAATATTAGGGGCTGTTGCTTTAATTCACATGTATGGTCCTATGATCCCATGATCCTATGTATGTGCAACAGGCTGAAGTCTATGCTGCTGCTGCTGCTAATAGAACAAGGCCAAGAAGGACAAAAGTTTTCAGACCCTCAGTCACTTACCACATCCTGCATGATTTAAACTGTAGAACACTACAGGGTGGAGAGAGACACAATACAGGAAGTCTGCAACTTCTGTTGTCCTCAACTCAAAGCCAGGGAAAACTGTGGGGAATCCATCCCAGTGGAGAAAAAGGTATGTGTAGCACTTAGAATCTTAGCTACAGGTACCTTTCAGAGACCAACAGGGGACATGCCGGGGGTGTCACAGGCATCAGCATCCAGGATCCTGCATCAATTCTTAATTGCTATGTTCCAGCATGATAGTGACCACATATATTTTCCCTGTGCTGTGGAGAATAGGGAAAGAAATATTCAGGATTTCTACCCTGTGGCACACTACCCTGAAGTCCTCAGTGTCATACATTGCACACATGTAGAAATGAAGGCACCACCTGGGGAACAGGGAAGGCTCTACATTAATAGAGAGAGCTTTCACTCTATTAACTGCCAAATTATATGTAATTCCAAGAGGATCATCTGGAATCTGTGTGATGGCAACCCAGACATTTACCATGACTCACATATCTGTCACACCTCCTAGCTATATCAGGTATCCCTCATGGTCATTTACTGGGGGACACAGGTTATGCATTGAAACCATGGCTGATGATAGCCATCAGAAATGCATACACATGCACTGAAGAATGCCATAATGAGTCACATGCTCAAACCAGAAATATCATAGAGTGTGTGTTTGGGCTGTTGAAGTTGTGGTTCCTGTGCTTAGATACATCTGGTGGAGCCCTGCAGTACAATCCATGGACATGTACTGACACAGCAATGAAGTACTGATGTAAAGAAGGCAGTCACAGACAATCAATTGCTCCAGGATGTAATGGGTTTAAGCAGGTAGAGGGTGGGCAACAACAGAACTTCAGGGGCAGGGGTATGTTTCAAGGACAGATTGGATCGATGCCTTTTCAAGGTCAGACAGGGAGACAAGTTTTCCCATTCACCTATAAACAGTGCTGGTGGAGGCCCTTTTGGGTGGGTTTCCTGATGCCCAGGTGAAACAGGAGTTGATTGAGGATTTTTAGAAGAGGGTTTTCTATTAAATCAGGGACTGGGAAGGGAGGGGTGTGTTTCCACAATTTGAGTTCAGTCAAGGGGAAGGAAGTTGTCAGCAGTTTATTGGACAAAGAGGTGGAGGTAGACAGGGTGTTAGGCCCATTTCAAGTGCCTCCTTTTGACAGTTTCTGCATTTCCCCATTGAGTTTAGCTCCTAAGAAGAAGCCCAGGGAATTCAGGGTGATTCGTTGTTTATTTATGCAGAAGAGGATTCAATGAATTATTTCATCTGTAGATCTGATGCACAAGTACAATACACTTCTTTGGTAGGTATGGTGCATTTAATTCTGGAATTTCAGAACATACTGGACATTTTGGCAGCTTTCTGCTTCATTCCTATCAGGGAGCTAGACCTTCTGTTGGTTGACATGTGCCTGGATGCAGATTAGTACATTGATAAGGTGATACCGATGGTGTGTGACAGCTTTCATCACTTTTGAAACTTTAATTCAGCTTTGCAGTGGATTTGGCAGAACAGGGTGTCAGGTCAGAAGGCAGCTTGTTACCTAGACGATTTTTCCCTGATTGGTGAGGGGAAGAGGTAGACTGAGGCAAGTATTTTTTCAAGATTTGTGTAGGGGACTTGAAGTTCCGTTACACATGATAAGGTAGAAAGGCTAAGTCAGGTGTTGAGTTCTTTGGGATTGACAATGGATGTAAAGAATCAGTTATTTATTTTTTTTTGAAAGCTGACACATTTGTTAAGTTGCAGGGCAAGATTGAGGCAGATGGAATAAGAAAGAAGGAGAGAATTACTGATATGATGGAGATGCTGCAGTTGATGAATTTTGCGAGCAGGGCAATAAATCCAGGCATAGCTTTCTGTTGATCAGTGGTAAATTTTTTGAAAGATAGTAAAGGTAAGCAGCACTGGGTTTGGGAATCACAGATGGTAAGGGATGATTTGGCACTTTGCATGGTATTTTTGGCAAATTTTAATGGGGTGTCATTTTGGCAGGAGAGTTGTGTGAATGATAAGAATTATATCTGTATACAAATGCACCAAGAGCTCATGGCATGGGAGCATTTTTTGTTGGGGAGTGGTTTGCTGTAACATGACTAGAGAATTGCCCAAGGGAGTGGAGGAGAGATGTGACATTTGGATGGTGGCAGTCATTTGGGCAGGGAAACTGAAACAGGAGGGTGATTTTTCTGTCTGACAACAAGCCCATGGCTCAAGTCAATGGAGTCAGTTTTAGTGTTGTTGGTTTTGAGGAAATTAATGCTACAGAGTTTGTTAATTATATTTTACTGCTTTTGTTTACTTTAGACTTCCGCGTTGGTGCAGTGGTAGCGTTGTTGCCTCACAGCAAGAGGTTCTCGCGTTCGATTCTTGGCTGGAGTGCAGGGAGTGCCTTCTGTATGGAGTCTATATGTCCTCTCCGCGGTTGAGTGGGCGTTCGAAAGACATGCATAAATGGGCATGCCTTCAATGAAGGTTGAATGTCGAGCTGGCACCTCGGCATTCATGAAAATCTATGGCAATCATTAGTGGACCGGAGTTCCGCTGTGGTGACCCCTAACTGGGAAAAGCTGAAAGACAACAACAACTGCTTTTGTTTACTTTGAATGTCAGACTTGGCACAGGTCCCATTTTCAGTGGATGCCCATGGAAAAATGCTTCTTTTTACAGAATGAATAGAAGGCAGTTATACAAGAGTTGCATAATAAATGTACATACACGCATAGACTAATAATGATATAATGATATGACAATCAAACATAATAATACATGTGGGTGGCCTAAGGGTTAAGGTGTTTGCCTTATAAACACAAGGTGCAGGGTTTGAGTCTCACAAGGGATAACTGGCTAGGCTTAAAATAGCTCGCAAGGGCAGTTAGCCTAGTACTAATCTATGATCCTATGTACATACATGGAATAGTAAATGAGCATGCATAAACTTATAATGGTATAACAGTTAATAAAAACATGACAGTTAAATGAAGAATACAGTAAAATATTAGCTAGTATCAAGCTTATAAGGATCTAGTTATTTTCAAATGGAGTCAGCTGTAGACAGATACTGAGTAGGAGACAGTGAAGTAATTATAGGATGAAGATGGTTACAAATTATGGAGTATTGATGAAGCCCGGGTAATAGGGAGACAGAGAGAGAGTAGTGGACAGAGGTAGATGATGTTCATCAGATAGAGATTTTGAAGATGTAGCTGTATTATGTCCAGTTACATAAAATAGTAGTGACTTTAAGGGTTTGGAGATCATCCATTATTAATTAAATTGTAATTAAATTATGCTGAAATTAAATGATTAATTTTAGCTTTTCAGCAAACCATGTCCTTGATAGTGTTAATATGCTAGCTGTCTGATTTTGTTATCTTTAGAGTCACAGGTTCCATGCCTTAGTACCAAAAGCTTGACAAGATCCTGTGGCGTTGCCTCCAGAAATATGAGAACTTGGAGAGGCGTAGCAGGTTGGTTGATCTAGAAGTCATAGCTGGAATTGACTTAGAAGACTTACCATGCAGTGGTTACTGCTTTGTCGGCTTTTGTTGGGTTGCTACTGGTTGGAGCAAGGGAGTGGTCTGTTATGCTTCTAACACTGTGGTTCATCATAGGTTTTTGGGTTTAGCAGTAAGATCAATCAAAGTGCATTTGATAGCAATGAGTGCAGCTGCATGGTTGGCAGGTCTCAATGTTTGTATGAAAGCATGGGTGGTGAGTAGGCTGGTAAAAGGATGGTAGAGAGTTCAGGGTTCAAAGAGAGATAGCCATTTTCTGTTAAATAAGCAGGGGCTGTGGGTTTTGTTGAAAAGCTTGTTTAATTTGCACGTGATCAAGAAGATGATGCAGTGTGAGCAGCCCTGTCACTACTTATGTACACGTACATGGGGGCATTTAGAATTGGAGAAGCCCTGGGGACATTACGGTGGAATGACATTTGCATTACTGATTCTTCAATTGTAATTTGGTTGAGAGATAGAAACACACAAGCTAGGGAACTGACAGCAGGTTGTTTTGCATGGAAATACTGAACATCTGTTATGTCCAGTGACCTGGCTTAGGCAGTTGTGGAAGTTGCGAGGTGGTAGTTTAGTTAATCGGAAGGCAGTAGTCACATCGCAACTTATAAGCATGATAAGAGCTGCTTTGGAATCTCAGGGAATTAATGCGGATAGATTTTTGGTGCATTCTTTTAGGACTGGAATAGTGCCAGACACTGCTGAGGAAGGTAGGTAAGAGCGGATTTTTAGGGCAGGGCAATGGTCTTTGTAAAGCTTATTTATCTTATGTTAGATAATAATATTTTGGTATTTACTGTTTGTTTTGCAGGTGGATCCATTGCGCTGTTGAGGCACTCATTTGCTTACTGATCAGAGAAGGATCAGTGATTTGACCTAGTGTAGCTGTGTTGAGATTGATCAAGACAATTGGAAAGTATTTTGGCAGGCCTTTTGTGGGCTCAGATGACAAGAGATGCTGAGGAAACTTGATGAGTTGCAGGAGGGATTAGGTTTACCCCAGATTTTGGTTGTTCATTTAGGAGGACATGATCAGGGTGGCTTCCCAAAATAGTTTTGTTGGGCAAAATCATTAATGCTTTATTAACCTTAGACCAGAGATTCCCTCAGATGGTTGTAGTATGGTCTGAGATAATTCCCAGGTTGGTTTGAAGGCATGCAATTAGTTTTATGGCCATTGAGAGAGCAAGTCAATTTATTGAAGGTTTTGATGAAACTAGTTTTGTATGTGATTGAACACAGAGTTTTATGGCAAAGATCCTTCTTGGTACAAGAGGGATGGAGTTCACTTAAATAATACCAGTTTAGATTTGATCAATGTCCATATACAGTGATGGGAGTAATATATTACAATATGTAATATATTACTGTAATGTATTACAATTTCTAGTAACTAGTAATACAACTAGTATTTTTTACTAGTTATTTTTTCAAAACAGTAACAAAGTAATAGTAATATATTACTTTTTTTTAGTAACTAGTAACTTAGATGTGAGTTACTTTTGTTTAAACCTGTGGTTCTCAACATGGGCGATATCACCCCTAAAGAGCAATAGAAAACTTCCAGGGATCCTGAATCGTATAGATAGTAATCAGATGTTAACAGGCTATAGAGACTTTGAAGGGGCAATTTGGATAAAGAAATTACAACATAATGTTGTCACAACTCATAGTACATAGCATTCATAACAAACCCCTCAACTGTACCACATTCCCTGGCATTTCCGTTTTAAGCTCAAAATAATAGAGTGCCATGAATTCCAGATTGGTCCCATTAAATCCTGATTTATGCATGCAGACATGAGCACTGGAGCCATCCCACTTTTAAGGGGCTTCAATTAAAAAAAAATACCACCCAGTGATGGCTGCATCTTCTCCTTTAAGGAGGACCATTTGCTACAACTTACTGACTACAGGAACAATCGCCATTGTCATTGATTTCATGACCCACATGTAGATAATGCCGAAGGAAGGGTGTAAGAATTCAGATTCAGGCATCTATTATTCTAATTCACTTACAGATTTTGTGTCAGTATGCATTTTGAACAATAGGATATACTGAATTGTTGAAATCCTTAACAATTTAACAGAAGATCAAGCATTTCCCAGAGGCAGGGGAAAAAACGAAGGCAAAATCAACAATAACGGGAAGGTATGATCACATATTATCTGGCTGCTTGTTAGGTGGGTGTCATGTTAGAGAGTTTGTGTTTCAAATGTTTCCCCAATTTACAGAAATGCAGTTTGAGCCAGTAGCCCCCAGAAATTGTATACCACTCAGCATCTCAGCACAAAAAATGTTAAACATAGTCATTAGCCAAACATAATGTGTGGAGGGGTCAATAGTCTAAAATCAGGAACAAATTTTCAGTAGGGCACTTATAAACTTAGAATGGTTTTAGAATGACACATTTTGCATTAGTGTGCATTTTCTGAAGGAAATGTAGAATTACATTTTCTGGAAAGAGTAATACACTGCAGTCAAGTATTAATGATAATAGAGCTCTACTTGACTGATGCAATCATAGAATTCTGCACAAGCATGGCGTTGCATTAAAATAACATAAGTGCAGCTGTACTGGTTTTACAAATTAACAGAGCCACTCATTCTTTCCCTGTCATAATAGAGCAGCTGCAAGTTAGTAGATCCATGAATAGAATAGGAAAATATTTTAATTGTCCTCTACAAGAGTACATGCCATAATTAAAATATGTAAATATTAGGTATCTTAAGTCGCAACATTAATAAAAAGTAAAAGTGGCCACCACGAAATCCAGCATTTAACTTCTGCTTTAACTCTGAAAGGCAGCAACTTCAACCCTACTGTGACTGCTAAGGCATGCTATGGATGTAAACCCAACCCGCATTTACTGCAGAATTTAAACTAGTCATGCCGAGGTAAGTGTGAGTTTGAGTGTACGAGTATGTGTGTTTGTTAAACTGGCGGTTCATTTTTCTGTATGAGATAATGAGAGAGTGTGTGTGTGTGTGTGTGTGTGTGTGTGTGTGTGTGTGTGTGTGTGTGTGTGTGTGTGTGTGTGTGTGTGTGTGTGTGTGCATTATACCTCTCAACTGTCCAGATTCAGCCTCATAGTTTTTGGTTTCCTTCTCATAAAATTTGTGGTTTTTCTGGTAAATCACGGTGGACAGAACTCACTAAATAATAACATTTATATGAGTTTCAGACTTCATAAAATGTGTACTAACACAAATCCTGTTATTCTATCAGCTTTCCAAGTTTATGAGCAAGATTTTAAAATCTGTCCCTATTTTTGGGCCTTTATCCTCCCATTATGCGAGTCTTTAACCAGATTGTTTGCACTAAGAGGTTGAGAGATATGGTAGTGAAGAATTTAGAAAGCACCAATTTATGTTTTAATTTAAAAAAAAACATTATTTTGTACTGTTACAAAGTTGCATTAAACACTAAGTGATGCAGTTATCAGAGGAATGCTAGCCAAACTGGAGGTAAAGCTCTCTCCAACCAAGACTGAACTTGACAGTCATGAGGGGAAGGTAAACATTTGCACCACACCACACTCATCACATAGTCTGACTAAATCTACACCACCAAAATCCACACATATTAACACAAAAACATTCGCGGAGGCTCTCAATAATAATCTGTCTAAGCAAAAGAGACCTCCAAAGCAGAAATGCAAGCAATCTCCATCCTCCAACACAACCCAAATGACACATAGCCCACAGACTCAGTGTGCCACTCAACCACAGCCAATAAGGCAAAACAACATACCCAACACACTAGTCATAGGTGACTCTATAGTCAGGCACACTGATGTCTCACTCACCAGGCTAAACAAGGAGAAGGTTACTGTCAGCTGCTTGTTGGGTGCCAGGATCCGCCACATAACCCACGCACTCAGGTCACTCCACAACAAGTACAAATATGACTCTGTCATTGTCCATGTTGGTGTGAATGACCTGAGATGTACCTCCCTAGACTACATGAAAAGAGACATGGAAGAGCTCTCCAATCTTGTAGCCCAGGCAGGTATGACCCTAGCCCTGAGTAGCATTCTACCATCACCCAGAATGATACAGCAGTACAAGGACAAAATGATTGACTTCAACCATTGGCTAAGCTTCTGGTGTCATTCTAAGGGGATCCAGTTTCTGTCTGCTTGGGATGACATGGTTGACAGACCACGATGCTTTGCCACAGATGGCCTGTACCTGTCGCCCCTGGGATTCCAGATACTGGCTAAGGCTCTTGCTGCCCATATAGTGCCTATTTTAGGCAGGGTTGAAATAACAAATTCACCACCATAACAGGAACAGGCAAGCAAAAACTGAGCGTAATGCTAGAAAATGCTAGAAGTCTAAATCTCAAAATGCACTCACTCGAGGCATTCCTTAAAATGGAGAACATTGATATCTGTGCAGTGACCGAGACCTGGTTCAAGGCTCCAGAGAGCACCCCTGCACTACCAGGCTATAACTCATACCACACTTTTTGGCCATGTAACCTAGACTGAAACACCAAAGACGGAGGTGTGTCCATATTCATTAAGGATATCCACACCTCCAGGCTAGTTGCTCAGCATAATGCATCCGAGGTTATGCAAGTGCAACTAACTCTGGGCAAAACTGCAATCCAAATTGTAGCTTGCTACAGATCCCCCACCATGCCCCAGGATTCCCACTCCTCTTTTCTTGATGTACTGTAAAATATTAGGGTTCAACCAAACACCCTAATAATGGGCAACTTCAACTACCCCACCATTAACTGGGAAAACTACTCATGTACCAACTCCTTAGCTCAACTCTTTCTGGAATTCATAAACCCCAATGCCTTAGATCAACTTATCCATACCCCCATCAGGGGCAACAATATCCTAGACCTAGTCATTACGCACATGAGTGACCGGTGTTCCACACCTGAAGTCATCTCTTCATTGGTCTGATCCGACCATAAGCTAATCACCCTTGATATCCACATCCCGCCCCCACCCCCCATTACGGAAACCACAGTAAAACATTTCTCCAAAGCCAACTTCATGCTTCTTAAGATAGAAGTGGTGAACTTCATGACACCCATGCAGATGGATAATACAGTTACAACTGCTGAATCCTACACAAATGCACTGTATAAGCACTTACACGAGTGCATGGATCATGCTATCCCAAACAGAAGCAAGACACTATCTTCCAAAAAAAGAAGCCAATCTGGTGGTCCCCTGCCATAATGCCATAAACAAACTGTACGGCAGAAGAAACAAACTGTTGCAAAAGAGAGTAAAATTCCATGAGTGGAGGAGCTCCCTGGTCAGCCTCAGTAAGAAGCTGTGATCCCTTATAAGATCCTCCAAAGCTAGCTATGAAAACAATATCACCATTATTTCCAAGGACAACCACAAAGCATTCTATAGCTATGTCAAGAATCTCGATGGCAATACCCAGATCTGCTCTGAGTTACAGCACAAAGGCATGAAAATTACAGAACCAACTGATATTGCCAACATCCTGGCAGATAGGTTCAGTGCTAACTTTTCCCCCTCTCACCCCCTAAAGGGCCCATATCTATACAGGAAGAATGCAGAGTCCCCATAATCACAACTACGCAGGTAAAAGCTGCACTCTGTAAAGCCAAAAACACAGCATACATGGGACTGGACAACATCCCAGGCTACATTTTTCATGAACTTCAGAACGAACTGGCTCCCCACTTAAGCACCATGTTCAATAATAGCCTCGCATCAGGCTTTGTGTCCACTGAATGGTGCACAGCAACAGTTATCCCACTCCACAAAGGGGGAGTCTCCACTGATCCCAGGATCTATCGACCTATTAGCCTAACGAGCCTGGTCTGCAAGGCCATGGAACATACATCATGGAACTCATAAACAAAGACATTGGTAACCTCCAAACTCTGCATCCCACCCAGTTTGGGTTTGTGAAAGGCAGATCATGCCTTCTGAACCTGATCGACTTCTTTGAGGCAGTCACCAAAGCCATAGATGAGGATAAGGTGGTTCACACAGCCTATCTTGACCTCGCCAAGGCTTTCAACACCATCCCCCATTCTGAAATTATAGCTAAACTCACTAAACTAGGTATAAATCCCTATGTCACAAGATGGGTTGCCAACTGGCTCACTGACAGAACCCACACTGTAAAAGTTACAGACTCCAAATCCAACTTAAAAGCAGTGACAAGTGTAGTACCACTGGGTTCCATCCTGTGACCTCTCCTGTTTGGTATCTACTTCTCTGAAGTACAGGCTAACACAGAAGGCCTCTGGCTAACAAAGTTCACAGATGACTGCAAACTAGGAGCCATAGTCAAGTCCCCAAATGATGTGGACAGCCTACAGAAGGTCCTCACTGAGACAGATGCTTGGTGTCAGAGCCATGGCCTGAAGCTCAATGCCAAAAAGTGCAGTGTCATCCCCTTTGGTAAAAACTCTGTACCCATGAACTACCACATAGGCAGCAAACTACTTAACACTGAATGCATAATAAGAGACCTTGGGACTCAGGTGAACAGTAGTCTCTCCCTTGATAGTCACATCGCCACAGTAGTCAGGAAGTCCTTCTACATGGCACACCTCATCATAAAAAGGTTCTCATCCAGGTAAAAAGAGGTCATCGTTCCCCTGTACTCGACACTCATTCGACCCATTATAGAGTACAACGCCCCTTTTGGAATGTACCTCACAAGACATCTGCAGCAGCTGGAAAGGCCACAGAAGTACCTCATAAAGACTGCCTCAAAAAACTCCAGCTTTACTCCGTATCATATTGCCTACTCTGAGGTGATCTCTGCATAACATATAAAGCTATGTCAAACCCAGAGCTGTTGGACATGCTACACCTAAAGAAATCCCAGTCCCTCCAAGCTACATGCTCTAGGGACCTAAACCTTGTCACCACAATAAACAGGACATGCTGGAGGGATAGATTCTTGTCCCAGAGATTTCCCATACTCTGGAACAGGCCACCCATCTATGTCAAGCAAAGTTCTTCATTAGCACTCTTCAAGAAAAATCATGATGAGTGGATGGGAAATAGGAAATACACCCAGGGGATCTCTTCTGTGTCTCTGCTTGACAGTGGCACAGGAAAATAACTTTCTTGGGTGGCGTAAGCCAGGGAACCTTGTTGGCTAGGCTTACGTAGGTCCTTGGGACGATAGCCTAGTCCCTACCTATGAACCTATGAACCTATGAACAGCAAGGGCTTCTTCCACACCATGCTACTTAATTATATTGTCTGAGATAACTGTACCACAGAATAAATTCAATTCCCCAAGATACCACACTCTTAATGCTGGTATACATATTTTATCAACCAAATGTTTGCCATCGCATGTTTCAGCGTTGATCACAGCTGTTTCACTACATATATGTGGATTATTTGTGCTGCTTAATAAAACAAGACATTTAACAGTGCATCACAGTCCACTGTGATACTTTTTGCAATATTTTAGACGTGCTATTTTAAGCACATATTGCTGTAGTCTTTAAGAACAATACTTCTACAGCTTCTACATATATAATGAGTGTGACACTATACAGCTTCTACATATATAATGAGTGTGACACTATACAGCTTCTACATATATAATGAGTGTGACACTATACAGCTTCTACATATATAATGAGTGTGACACTATACAGCTTCTACATATATAATGAGTGTGACACTATACAGCTTCTACATATATAATGGGTGTGACACTATACAGCTTCTACATATATAATGAGTGTGACACTATACAGCTTCTACATATATAATGAGTGTGACACTATACAGCTTCTACATATATAATGAGTGTGACACTATACAGCTTCTACATATATAATGAGTGTGACACTATACAGCTTCTACATATATAATGAGTGTGACACTATACAGCTTCTACATATATAATGAGTGTGACACTATACAGCTTCTACATATATGAGTGTGACACTATACAGCTTCTACATATATAATGAGTGTGACACTATACAGCTTCTACATATATAATGAGTGTGACACTATACAGCTTCTACATATATAATGAGTGTGACACTATACAGCTTCTACATATATAATGAGTGTGACACTATACAGCTTCTACACATATAATGAGTGTGACACTATACAGCTTCTACATATATAATGAGTGTGACACTATACAGCTTCTACATATATAATGAGTGTGACACTACTGCTTTACAATTTAGTTATTTTGCACATTCCATAAACATTACTTTACTGTTTTATTCAGTCATTGTCTCATATTTAATTTAACCAATTCAGTGCTCTGAGGGAGCAGGAGCCCCTCATAGCAAGCAGTGGGTGCAAGGAAGACAAACAAATCATGGGTACAGTGCCAGTCTGTAAGACAACACACACACACACACACACACACACACACACACACACACACACACACACATGCACACATAAATACATGCGTCATGTTATATATAATCAGAATCTGGAAGATTGTCAATTCACCAGTGTCCTGCCTTTTGGTGAGAGAAGTATGAGTCAGTGCCCAGCATCAGCAGCTACCCGATTTGTTTACAAAACTTACTAATACACATTGGTATTTACATAACTACAAGAGCAGAAAGTTTCCGAATCAGATTTATTTTATCCATTGATCAGATTGACCTGATACCCACATATTGACAACAAAAGTGGTTTGTTATACCAATGATTGTTATGACAGACTTTAATTTCCTATTAAGATTAACAGAGTGCACCGTTCTTTTATATATGTTACAGTTACTGATGTATGTTATTTTAATGAAATTCTGTAAGGGTGCAACTAAAGTGACATCAGTGTGTGTATATGCTAGAAGTGTGGTAGGGCAGAAGAATGTTTTACACTCCTATTACCTACTTCTTCCCTTAAGATTTGTTGTTAATGTTGTAAAGGGACTTTAACTGGTGTTTTCTTGTAAATGTATTTTTTTCAGAGTTAATGTTAAATTGGGCAACATTTTCACAATTATTTGAATGTTGGTATCCCACAATAAAAATGGAGTGGGCAAAGTTATGTTATTATTCATGCAAATTTTATGTTGATTAGTGTCCAGAGTTATGGCCAGTTGTACCTATTTTTCATGGGCCTTTGTCCAGATTTTTGATGTCTCCAGGTTGAGAGGTATGATTCATAATAGATCATTAGAATTAGTCTGGGGCATAATTTACTTCATTTTTTAGCACTGCAAGGAGGTGAAAGCTAATGATGACCAGACTCTGGCCCAGCCCTGTTACTGTGGGACTCTCATCCACTAAAACACCCCCTAAGACTGGAGCAATTCTAGCCTGCTACAGATCATATCCTTACCTTCCTGTATAATGGCATTGGTTAGCCATACCACCATCAGTTGGAATCAAACTCACCACTCATTGGTTTAACATCCCTTGCCCCAACCCACTGCACCAAACAGGACTGTTTGGGTGGGTCTATGATCAATCAACTTTTGTCTTGACAATGATTTCGATTTTTAGTTTCTGAAAATAGACAAAATGTGGTAGGTTTTTATAGGTCTTGTGCTGCTGGCTGTGTGTGGTTTGGTTTAATTATTATTTGTGACTTTCTAGCCATAAAGACTAGTCATCATCATCTCCTTTCGACTGCTCCTGTTAGGGTCACCACAGCAGATCTTTGGTCTGCAGAATAAGTGGCAGTAGAGTTTTACTGTGTCGAGTTGCTCAACCTTCCTAACAAGGCACACACATGCACGCACTCACACCTAAGGCCAATTTAGAATGTCCAATCCACCTGCAGCATGTCTTGGGAATGTGGGAGAAAAGAGGACCACCTGGAGGAAACCCACGCAAACACAGGGAGGACATGCAGACTCCGTACAGAAGGCACCCCAGCCAATATTTGAAACAGAGAACCTCTTACTGTGAGGTGACAGTACTAACCCCTGCACCTGTCCAGCTATAAAGACTAGTGTGCTGGAGGTTTTCAACTGTTAAATGCTATTCATCGTCATTGTAACGTTGTTTATACAAGTTTAATAATTCACTTACATGCATGTCCTTACTTGTGTGAGTAAAATTCAATATTATAATTGATAAACTGTACTTATGTAAAAGTAATGCGTTACTTTAGTTAGTAACTACTAGTAACATATTACCTTTTTAGAAAAGTAATAACTAATAGTAATACATTAGTTTCACTGAAAAGTAACTACTAATAGTGTACTACTTTTATAAATAACTACCACAACACTGTCCATATATTAGTATTTTTGAAAGATTTGGTTAAAGGTCTTAGGCTGGTGGGGGCAGCCTGCAAGGGTAGTCTGACTGGAAGAGGGAGAATGGTACAGTTGAACTCCTCTTCTATCCCCCCCCCCTTTTTCTCTTCTTGGCAAGTGGACATTCAGAATTAAGTGGTGGCACACTGCTTCAGAGGATGGTGGTATATTAAGAGTGAGCGATGGGACTTAACACTGTTGTGTGATATGGAAGGTGAGAGGATTTATGCAGCCAAAAGTTATTTTGCTTGTTGAATTCATCTTTATTATGTCCCGTTATTATATTTGTTGATGTATTGTTAGAATTTTAGTAATAAATGGTTGTTTTGTAATTCTTTGTATATTTTTGACTGGGATAGTCCAACTGGATACATGTCCATTTTCAGCGGAGGCCTGGGGAGAAAAGCTCCAAATAGACAAACTTACACAGATTACACAAGAAGTTACATAACATTAGAAAATATAAAACAAAGTGATTATGTGCAATGGTTTAGTAGTGTTCCCTAGTAGGGACTCACAATTATCATGGACAGACACAATTAAAAGCAAGAGACATCAGATTGAATATAGAGCTTGGTGATGTAGTTGCATGTTATGATATTTACAGATTATGCTTTCAGTTTATAACCTAATCAGGGTTGGTACAGGGGCAAAGCCAGTTCACTTTGAGATACTGTTTGTGTGTTTTTTTTTAAGAGACTTTTGGAGGATTGTAGAATTATATACTTTGGCAACGAATTCCAGGTTTTGCTAACAAAGTTGGCAAACAGAAATTCACCAGCAGAGTTATTAGCTTTGTGGGTTTGGACCAGTAGTTTGTTGGCTGACCATAGGGATCTCAGGTTACTATATGGCTTAATAATATTTATAAGTGAGAGGGTATCCTCAGGGTGGTATAGAATTTTGTGTGCTATTAAGAGCTGATTGAATTGTATTAAGCTGGGCAGTTCTAGCCACTCTAGTTGTTTCAGGTTCTGGCAGTGGTGGTTCTATAGGTTAAGCCAGTGGCATATCTGGCAATGTGGTTGTAGCTATGGGACAGCTTACCTAGTTTGGATTTGTTGAGGTTTGAGAGTACAGGTGAGGCATATAAAAGAGTAGAGAGTAGGTGTGACCGGACGATTGCAGTCCTAGCCAGTGGGGTTAAAAATGTCTTTTTTCTATACAGTGATCCAAGCTTCTTATTGATGGTCTGTATGGTTTTGTTGACCTGTGGGTCAAATTTGAGATTATTGTCTATGATAACCCCTAGAAGTTTGGTGTGTTGATCTGGGGAGATAGTGGTACCATTGTTAGACGTGACAGAGAATGAAAGTGTGGCAGATCTACTAGTGGGGGTGAAGAGTAGAAGTTTAGTTTTATTGGGGTTCAGCAGTAGGTGTAGGTTGGCGAGCCAGTTCTCAATAGTGTTAAATGTATTTTGGGTTAGGATTTGCAGTTTGGATGGGGAGGTGGCTGAGCAGATCAGAGTGGAATCATCTGCATATTGAATACAGGTAGCTTTAGGGATAGCAGTGTGAAGGCTGTTGATCAAAATAGAGAAAAGTAGTGGACCTAGTATGGAGCCTTGAGGGACACCAAGTGTGAGAGGTAGCTGGCTGGAGAGTTTGTCCTGCCCTAGTACCGCCTGTTGTCTACCAGTCAGGTAGGACTGGAACCACTGGATTGCATGCTTATTGAGGAAAATAGATTTTAGAGATAGAATGAGAAGTTCATGGTTGACCATGTCAAAGGCTTTTGATAGGTCAAGAAAGAAGGTGGAGGATAGCCTATTGTTTATTTATTTATTTATTATTTATTTTATTTTATTTTACATTTGTTAACCGGGCTGGTCTAACTGGATATATTTCCATTTTCAGTAGAGGCCCGGGGAGAAAAGCTCCACAGGAAGACATGGACGGAATACAACAAAAATTAACAAATATATAATAACAAAGTTAACAAACAGATTTAAAAAAGAGGTAGGTGTTTTACTCAAGACCAGAATAACTAATTCTATTTAAAGATATAAGCCATAAGTTACCATAATTTCATCATTGGAATCAATTCCTGTTTTGGTTTATGGCAGTAGTAAAGGAAAGGACGGCTGAGGTGGTGCTGTGGTATGGCCTGAAACCATGCTGGGAGTTGTCTAGTAAGTTATTCTGTGTAAGGTATTGCATTAGTTGCTTGTGTACACATTTCTCCATTATTTTGGATAGTGGGGAAAGAATGGCGATGGGTCTATAGTTGGATATGTCTGAAGAGCTACCACCTTTATGGAGTGGGATGATGTGAGATATTATCCAGAGGGAGGGGATAGCGCTTTCGGATAATTTTCTGTTGATAAGGATAGATATGGGATATGCAATGGCATCTGCAGCTATTTGTAGATACTCTGCAGGGAGGAGGTCAGCAGCGAGGGTGGTAGGTTTTAGTTTTTTTATAAATGTTTTGATAAAACTAGTGGATATCAGTCAGAAGCTAAATCAGAGGTGATTAGTGGGTAGAATAGGGGTGTGGTTTAAGTTTGTGGGGGTTAGTTGATTTGCTAAGAATTGGATTGTTTCAGTGAAAAAGTTATTATAAGCACCAGCTATGGTCTCTGGGAACTATGGGTGTGGTTAGCCGGGGTTGGTGTGGTAGAATGACCTGGATGAAGTAGTTGATTTAAGCCTGCACAGAACTTTTGAGGGTTGTTTTGGTGTTTTTGTAGGAGATTTTGGTTGAAGCTTTTTTTATCTAGTAAAATAGATTTTTTTTTGTATCATTCCTGAGTTGATGATATTTTAGATGGTCAAGCGGGGCTTTAGTTGTTCTCCTGCTGGCCCAGGCTCTGTTTCTAATTTTGATTTTATATTTGGTATCTTTTCTGAGCCATGGTGCTGTGTTTGATCTAGATTTTATTGTACGTGCTGGAGCATGGGAATCACGGATACTTAGGAATTTAGTGTTAAAGTGAGCTATAGATTTTTTAGTTTTGACCAGTCAACTGCTTTTAGTTCATTTAGGAATATAGCAGTGTCAACGTTTTTCCTGTTTTTAAGTGTTTTATATTTGGTCTGGTGAGGGTTTCCTGCCTTATGTTTTACGACATAGGTTAGTAAATGATCCCTAAGGTCATCAGGGAGAGTGCCAGCTGTGTACAGTTGGGGTTAGTTTTTAACTAGGATCCAGTCTAAGATACTTTCCCTGTTGGTTGGTTTGTTTATCCTAGTAGGAGAGGTTATGGTCAGTTTAAACCCAGATAAGTTTATAGGGGTGAGGGGGGTTTGGAGGAGCAGGGGTGCCAGTCGGTATTGAAGTCACTAAGAACTATGGTTTCTTGGAGATAGGTAGTAGATACCCAGTATAGGATATCCTCTAGGGTATTTAAGTTGTTGCCTGATGTAATGTAAGCACAGATGATGTTCAAGCATTTGTGCTGGTTAATCTGTAGTTTGTTTATGAGGAGTTCTGCATTATTTTTGGTTGAATGATGTCTCTATTAACAGAGTATTTTTGTAAAGGACTACTATCCCACCTTCTTTCCTTGTAGTAACCGGTGAATATTATATCCTGGAGGTAGTATCTCATTGTCGGTAGTACTAGGTTTTAGCCAGGTTTCCGTAAGACACAATGTCTGGGGAGTGGGTTGCTAGGAGGGCGTGTAGGTTGGGAATCTTATTGTTAATACTGTTAATATTTAGGTGAAATGCTAGGAGGGAACTAGTGGGAGTATTCATGGGTAGCTTGACTGTGGGGGTTGTGGTAGGGGAGTGAAGGTTATTGGGTGTGGGTGTGCCAGGGTTGGGATGGATGTCCCCATGTGTTATAAGGTTATAGTGACAGGATACTCTAAGCTTTAGGAGTTTGTTTATAAGTTTTATATAGTCTTTGTCTTTAGGATGATGTTTTGTGGCTTTACTGGGGTGATATTTTGTTGAGAGTGGTAGAGTCGGTGTGCTGGGGATGGTAAAGAGCATGGTGTTATGTGTGAAGTTGTGTGTGGCTGTTTACCATTTGGGAAGTGAATACCACAGTCTAGTTTTTGTTCGTAGGCAGTAAGATGGTAAAATAACAATAATATAGGCAGCGGGGTAATTAGGATTTTGTACTTGTTTGCATGTAGTTAGGGGGGTGATGGGCCACTTTTGATGGTTGAGTGTGCTAACAGGGTGTGGAAGAATGGAAGGGAAGGAAATGGGTTAGGGGAGGGCTGTTCAGTGACGTATGAGGCACTGATTGGTACTCAGCATGAGGGGCGTGGCTAAATTTAGTCTAAATGTAGCACTAGTGGGGGCGAGTGGGAATTGGGGGCAGGGAGGGTAGCAGAGCAAATCCGAGCGCAGCGAGGCAGAGTGGGGCTAACACTGACTCCAAGTATTTCCTTAGGCTTTTGGTATGTATGGTTTTATGTTTGGCTGTATTTTTAATTTGTTTTTTTTTTTTGCACCAATTTATAGACTATGTTTAAGCTGTATTTTATACACTTGCAGGTTAATTTTATAGCTGCAGGGTATAATTTGCTATGTGAGGGAGAGCAGAGTGACATTACTGTGTTCAGGGTATTATTTAAGGTGTAAGAAAGAAGATACCGAGGGCAAACTAGCTAATTTTAACAATATAGAGGGAGCCAAATTACTGTGGGGGGCAGCCTAAAAGGTGTCTTTAGACCCAGGTCAGCAGTATACAGTACACGCTTTAAATTCTAATCTACGCTCTGTTTTTAAACACAGACAGCAACTTTAACAGTACAATTTGAAAGGAGTCTTGGGACAAATAAAAATATTATCTTCATCAAAAAAATAAACAGTGAGAATACATCTCATGAGATAAAAACATCAGTTGACTGTATAATCAAAAAATGTAATAATACTGGCGACGACGATGATGATGATAAAGTAAGTATCCCCACAACCCCATTAAAACATCTGTATCAATGTTGAGATCTAACAACAGAGAGGCAATGGAAAACTTTCTTACACTGCTGCTAGATGACCTGACAGTAAAATACACACTGCATATTCCTATAGCACTCATTGAAAGGGGGGTCATTCAGAGAAGCTGACCATTTCTCACTATTTATAAAATGTGCTGAATGTGCGAAATAATTGTAATAATAAAACTAAAGGAGGAGAGTCTGTAGTGCCCCCAGTCTTACTTCTGTCCCTCTTTATACGATGTATGACATTCTACAGATGCTGGCTTTTGCTTCATTACTAAACTACAGCCATGGTGGAAGGCAACATGAACTGAACCGAAAAAGGAAGTGTATTTGTTTTAAAACTAGCGTTTAAATACCACTGCTCATTACTATTTTAGGTACTGAATAAAGCTGATTACCAGCTGTTATTCAAGCCTCAGGGGACAAAAATGTTTTGTGAAATTGTAGCTGAAATCGTTCTGATCTTGACTGTGAAAGTCTGCATCAGTAAAAAGGAAATCAAGAAAGTGACATTATTGCATAAAATGTTAGTACAATTATCAAGATATATCGGTTTCTTGACAATCTCTGACATCTGTATACAGAGACATGATTACCAAGGCTACATAATGTAATATGTCAATAACTGCAGCATAGTTTCTAGGAATCTCAAAGTCTGTACGAGCCCCTCTGCTTAGCACGAGCTGGGTAGCATCCCCTGTTCCTGTCCGAGTCCCTCTGCTTAGCACGAGCTGGGTAGCATCCCCTGTTCCCGGACAGGGTTAAGGCTCATGCCTGACAAGCTGCTTTCTGCTTTGAGCAGACAAAAAGGTGACTGTTGCATTGACTGAATGTAGGAAACAATATGTTCAAATTAGTCATTATGTGATATATAGATATTTAGCAGAGTTTTAACTGAATGCTGTAAAAGGACACTGTGGGGCAAGTGGCACTATTAACTAGGACAAATTCTACATATGAAATTATACAGAACACTCACTGAAAATAAAATGTCTCACAATGCATACAGAATGTAACTTTTTGTCCAAATCTGGAATATTAGTTCCTGTCCTCTCTGTTTCTTATTAGATTGGATGACCTTCTAGCAACCAATCATTCTTATTTTTGTCTTGAGCTAAAAAAACATAACATGCAACACAATCATAAGGTTAACGAGTCAAGCAGCATGTAATTTGTCAGCAGTGAGAACTGCTTTATGGGCTGATTTAAACACAAGTAGACCAGCATAACCTCATGATGCTAAGCATGTTTTTGCTACATTCTGTGTCCACAATATTTATGATAATCAGCTGCATAGTCAAAACTTGTGTTAGGGTTTTCACCCGCAGTAATCTGATGAACTGAAAATTTCATCAGAAACACTAACAAAAACAGAAAGAACTGTAAAGTGCAACACATTTGCTTAACATTAGGCTTTCATGACAATGATGCTTCCTGATTTCATTTAAACTCTGACTTGCATTTTATCAAATTTTTTTTAGTGATTTGAGAGAGAATGTGTTTTGTTATAGTTAGTTAAAACAATTAAAACAGAGGGACCATGCAGCAATGTTTTATGCATAACCTGAACACTGTCGTGAAGGTTACTGTCTCTGGATAAAATAAATCATGGCCACGCTCTAAAAGGTGTTTATCTGTTTAAGAGAAAAGCAGATGAAATTTACCATTTAAATAATGTTTAGTAAAAGGGGAGGCAGAGATTGTACGAGTAAATGACAACAAAAACCTTCCATATCATAAACTGTGCTTCAGGACATGTGCTTACAACAAAGAGGTTCATTTTATTAAAAGTGAGTTAATTAAATGTGATGTTCTGCCATCAGGAAGAACAAAAACTATTTAAAAAAATAGAGGACAAAGAAATGTAGCGGTGAATATTCTAGCTTTTACAACTGCATGTAGCACCAAGGAATGAAACACTTAATCCACAAGTGTGATGCATACCAGTTAGTAAGGCAAACACTACTTAAATAAAAGGGAAGATTTCATTAAGGACCACCTTAATAATAAGAAGAGTTTTAGCAATAACTGACATAGCACAGCATATTAAAAAAACAGCATTGTGTTTCAGTAGACGTTGTACCTGCAAAACACCACTTTGTTGTCAAGCAGGACATGTTAATGCTAGCACAGTGTAAACAGAGACAACCTAAATTAGTTATATGTGCAGTACTGCATTTAGAATACAAACGGGTACTGATAGCATGCTGCTAAGTCAACCTACTCATTTTCTTTGGCACAGTTTTTCTTCCTAACTGTTATGCCAGGGAAGACCTTCTCCTAGAAAAGATGGCAGGAGGGAGTATATGCCCACCACCTGCTTTCTTATCTTTTGGGGGAAAGGAAAGGCTTTCCAGTTTAGGAAAAGGATTTCAGATATGCATATATGTGTTGCAGCATCCTGATTTCTCCTGTATCAGGCAATCATACTCTGTAAAACACATAGAAGACGGGCTAAATAGAGCAAGAGCAAGAACGTGCATACAGGTGAGGTTCAAGGTCATTGAATATTATGTCATAGTGACCAAGATATTTAAAAAGCCTCTTATGCCCTGAGTCCACAGATGATGGCTCCATGTTCTACCTGCTTTCTGGTACATGAAGGATCAGACTAAGCCCATCCAATGAATATGTCTGTGGTGCATGGGAGACATATTGGGCAATGAGAAAAGCAAAGGAACAGAGGTCCAAATACAGGTAGGATACAAGGTTGGTGAAAAGGACATGCAAAAAGTAATTGTTAAAAAAAAAAGAATAAAAAGTACTGTGTAATAGTTTAAGCCAGATACCTACAACCACAAGTGTATGACATCACTAGAAATGACAGTTATAGTATGCCAGGTACAAAATACCTGCTACTGTTATTACTTTTATGACTAAAACATGGACCCAGAGTACCACACTGTCATTAGAATGTGTGTTTACTGTTCTTTCAAAGCTAGATGTCCAATTATGTTTTATGTATTGTGTATTTTTTCAAATATTTCATGAGGCAAAATTAATGAATACAAAAAACAACTATGCATTTCTACATAACAGTTCATAATATTCTATGCATGCCTATAAATAATTAAGTAACGTATCATATTTGTGTCTGTTAAAAGTTAGGAGCAAAATCAATAAAGCTTGCACTGTGAATTTTTCCCTGTTTGCATTGCGCACTGGATTTTAGATTCAGTAAATTCCTTGTAGGGGCATGCAACCACACACGCACATGCACATCAATGCAAAGTTTCATGGAATGCAAATTTCAGCATAAGTAGCTGAATTTTATACTAATGAAGTAAATGAACATGGTGGAGTGATTCAACAACCCTACACACTACGGTGTATGCTCTGTGTCCGTGTTGTAAATGTACACAGACATTTTCCATGTACAGGAACCTATGTGGAAGCAAGGACATAAGTCCTGAAATATGGACAGAATGCTCATAAAAAGGTAAAAACTGGCAATTACTGCCCGAGGATGTCCAAAAGGATCTGGAATATGTGTAAAATTACTAAAATATTAATATTTATATTTTAGAACAAATGTTTGGTGTGTGCTGGGAAGTGCAAACTATTTTAAAAACAATAAAACAAATGTAATTAAAAAGTTTGGTATGTTATATTGTCACAACAATTACTGTAACACCCTGCATTGTATCTGTAAATTGGTGCATGCATGCTGTTTCTCAGCTCACATAGCTACCATCCATGTAGTTCCCAGGCTGTCAGCATGGTTATTATGAAAATGATGTGGAAAAATAAGTGGATTTGTTAAATCACAAAAAGCAGGGACAATGTAGGGCTGTATACGCTGTGTAATCTGCTACATGGTGTGTTTTCCATGGATGAGAACGTCTGACCATCTCACAAACCCAGTAAGTGGGATTGTGCTCCACTAATCCCCTTACGTCCTGTGACAATGACTATTAGGTGTTGGACTATGGTGTAGATAGTCATGGGTTCAAGTACAGGCTACATCAACTTTTAATCATGCTGTGCTCCTATTATAGTTCATAGAAATGAAGTGCAATTATCAGTAATTACTGTATTCTGTATGTATCATGACAATAGCGATGGTATTATTAAATGTTTTACATGATTTGGTGTCATTACGTGTCATAGGAGTTCCAAATCCTGTCAATTACATCCTAAGTAGGTTAATGTCATTTAAAGCAGCCAATACCAGATAATGGTCATAACCAACAAATGTATAAAGTATGCATATAGCCTACAGTCTAATTTTCCCTCGATACTTCAACAACATTGGAGTAGAGACTTGGACATTTTAACTGATATAATGCTAGGAGCTGCTGCAGCTATTCTACATCTGTATGTGCTTGAGGCTGAAGTCAGTGCTGCTGGTGCTGATGACAATAGGCCTAGGCCGAGGAGGAGAAGGGTGTTCAGGCTCAGGGTAACTTAGATGCTACATGACCTGGAGATTGTAGACCACTACAGGGTGGAAAGAGATACCTTACAAAAACTCTGTGAGCTCTGACGGCCTCAACTCAGAGCCAGAGCCAACTGAGGGGAACCCGTCCCAGTGGAAACTAAGGTATGTGTATCCCTTAGAATATTAGCTACAGGTGCTTTTCAAAGACCAAGTGGGGACATGATGGGAGTGTCACAGGCATCAGCATCCAGGATACTCCACCAGTTCCTGGATGCTATGCTTATACATGCCAGTGAACACATATATTTTCCCCTTACTGCTGAATAGAGGACCAGCAATATGCAACACTTTGCTCATGTAGCACACTACCCCAAAGTGCTCGGTGCCATAGATTGCACTCATGTACACACACTCCACCTGGTAAGCAGGGTAGGATCTACAATAACTGCAAGGGATACCATTCCATCAGCTACCACGTCATGTGCAATGCCCAGAGGATTATTTTGAATATGCATTTGCTGGCAACCCTGGCAGTTATCACGACTCCCATATCTGGCACACATCACAGCTGTACCCAATGTTTGCTAGGGGGGACATCCCACAGGGCTATTTACTGGAGGATGTTGGCTATGCCCTGGAACCATGAATAGTGACTCCCATCAACAATGCACACACAATCACGGAAGAATGCCATAATGAGGCACACACACAAACTAAGAACATTACAGAGTGTGTGTTTGGGCTTCTGAAGTCATGGTTCCTATGCCTAGATATATCCGGTGGTGCCTTGCAGTATACTCCAAGCACATGTACACAAATTTTCACAATTTGTGCTATGCTGCACAATGTGCCCCTGCAGAGACAGCTGCTGCAGGATCAGTAAGGGGGACAGGCACACATCTCCCCACCAATGTCTAGGTCACCACAGCCACAGTCACAGGAGGAGTTGGAGGACATAGACGTAGGCATGCTCAGTATGCCCTTGCTTTGACTATGAGGCAATGCTTAGCACAATCACTGACCACCTAGGGTCTAACACCTTCCTCCTATTCACATACATATAGTAAAATTGATGTCAGGCAACTCACACAACATTTTAGCTATACATGTATTAGCTGTATACTGCTTGCATCAGACAGAGTCGGATCTATATAACTTTATCGAATGGATTTGGCAAATACCTATTTGTCAAAGCTGCTCTTCATCAAATGATAAATTTTAACTAGGCAAATCAGCAGTTGGTCACTATCTGGAATTTGCCCTTTTCCCCTCTGTAGTGTGATCCTGAAGTTGGTATATTTAGTTAAGGGGTGTGTGAGGCCTAGCCCTCCACCTTGGTAGGTTTTAAATTTTATGTTTTTTATGGTGGCAAACCACTGATTAGCCCTACTTAAAATTTGCCATTCGATGAAGAACAACTTTGACAAATAAGTGTTCAATGAATGGCTATTCTCTGAATAGCCATTCAATAAAGTGATATAGGCCCAACAGAGTCACCATGAACTAATGCTGTGTCAGCCAACACATGTGCAAGGTAAGGCCTGAACCTATACTGTAGTGTTGAACACTTTTATTACATATCCTCATAGATGTCTTACCTTGTTACAGAATGCAGATATATAGTGGTGCTTTTGAGAGTATACACACCTACACTACTAAATGTTACTATATGAAATTATGCATCAGGCATGAAATACTCAGAGTCCGAACACAGCTGAATACTGTTACATCATGCAAGAGGGATGTTAGGAATTCAGTCCATTCCATTGCTGTGTCTGACTTCAGGTTACTGTGTATCTTGACAGTAAATGTGTTTGCCCCCCCCCCCGCCACCACAACCGCAGGATTGTATGACAGAGAGATGTATAGTTATATGTTTGACAGGAGTTGGTTCTAATAACTGGTCTGTGTCCAAATGTAAGTTAGAGAAGTACTTGTACAATATAGCGTGCATGGTTTGTTAGCAGTGTTCATTTAATGAAGGTGGTTGTGTGAGGAACAACCCCACTTTAGAAATCAGCTTCTGTGGCCAAAAGGACTAAGGCAGTAATTCTGCTTGATGAAGCATTAATGGTGTTTTGGGTTCTAATTCTGATTTAAGTTGAAGATTAAGAGGTGTTTTTGCTATAGTTTGTGTTTTGTGCAGACTGTGCCTATGTACTATAATGTTTTATTCTTAATATTTTTAGTACACATTTGCATGATGCTTTGCATGCTGAAAACAGTTTTAAGAATGCTGAAATATTTTGCGTGAAGGGCAAAACTGCAGAACAAGAAAATATGCAGACAATAGTTATACATTACCTGTAGCAATTATGAAATCACGGCCTGGAGTACTGAGAGGAGTGGGCTGCACTAAGACATATACATTACATAATAGGAAGAGTGGATGTTAGCAATGTGCCTCACATCTGTGCATTGCTTACCACCCCACAAACAGGCACAAGAGTGAATAGTGAAATGCGCTTGCGTGTACACTTAGTGCAACACTCATTGCATTTTTGCTATGCCTAAATATCACAGTTCTAAACTGTCAAGATTTATGAAGAATGTCCATATTCTAAAATAATATTTGTAGTCTGTTCTCCATAAAATTTTGGTTTATACAATATTACTGCTTACTTCTTTAGAATTAAGTCAGAGAATAATGACATACATTTAATTTATGGATGTCATACCCTTCAGAAAATGCATGATAATGCAAAACCTGTCATTCCATCAAAATTGCAGGTTTTTTAGGGCAATTTCTCAACATTCTTTATATTAATTAGGGCTATGTGCAGATTTTGTGCTCTGTGAGGTTGAGAGGTATGATAACTATTACATTACATACATAGATCTGTGTTCTTACTCTTCTGTATTTCCAAGATGTGGAAACATTGCAAACTGTGGGCACAGTGTAACTGTGTACAGAGAGTTAATAAACATCCATATGTGTTTACTCACAACCAACCTCAACAACAATTAGTATGACCATGGGATCTCCTTAATTCTACAACACATGCATCTAATCCAAAATACAAGTGTAATATATAATGTTCTGTGCTCCCGCATGGACATGGCCATATACTTGTGCTCACAGGCATGCCCTGCCAAAGACAAAGAGCCAAATATGCTCAATAAGGGGCTCGTGCTGTTACCCAGCTATGACTTCTAAACAGTATACTACTGTTAGTTTACTAGCCTCAGATGACACTAAGGAGCAATGTACCTATGCAGGCCTACCAAGCTGGTGTTCCCTACATCCCATGAAAAAGTAATTTACTATACATTCACACTAAGTTGTGTGAAAATCAGACTTGTGGGGGGTTGTGTGTTAAGTACTGTGCTTTCTAGTCTGTAAACCTAGATAGGTAAGGGTTCTAATCTCACTACAGTCAACTTGGCATATGTTTGTGTAGTCAACACTGCCTTGAAAATTCTAGTAGTCCTTCATTCTCCTGTCCTCCCACAGGACCTGCTGATGTCATCTACTATAAGATCACCTGCAGTCCAGTTAAGATCAGACGTGTGCTATTACACATGTTTAGTGCTGTGTTCTCTAGTCTGTAAACCTAGATAAGTAGGGATTCTAATCTCACTGTAGTCAACTTGGTGTGTGTGTGTGTGTGTGTGTGTGTGTGTGTGTGTGTGTGTGTGTGTGTGTGTGTGTGTGTGTGTGTGTGCGTGTGTGTGTAGTCAACACTACCTTGAAAATTGGCATGCATTTGCTTTCCTTTTGTGCTTGCAGCAAACATCCATGCCTAGCAGTCCTTCATCCTCCTGTCTCCCACAGGGCCTGATGATGTCATGTACTATAAGATCACCTGCAGTCCTGTTAAAGTCAGACTTGTGCTGTGACACTTGTGTTAAGTACTGTGTTCTCTAGTTTTAAACCTAAACAGTTAGGGGTTCTAATCTCACAGTAGTTATATTGGTGTGTGTGAGGTGCTGGTGGATGTTATACAGATCATTTTATCGCAGTCTATGGTACACTGTCCTCATGTCTTCAACATAAACAGCTGATGTCATCAGCTAAATCAGATTATTGGATACATATTGCTCACAACAGGCCATTGTACACAATGGCCTTGCAGACAGGTAGATGTCACCTCATGCAATATAAGATGGACAACAGTAACACTCCTTTCATACTCTGCACTAACACCATGACATCTCTTTGCAATGGTGATGGACAGTTTGATCCTGGAGATCACACAGGGGTCCCCATGGACTATGATGTCTGCGTATGATTTTGTGATCAGGGAACATGTGTAGGAGAGGTGAAGTTATGGTATACAGAGTTGAGTAATGAATGGCATAAGGACTAAGACAAAACATATGTCTGTGAATGAGAGGGAGGGTAGATGAATGATGAATTGCAGGAAGCGCAGTTGGTGAAGGTGTGTGATATTAAATACTTGGGAGCTAAAGTACACAGTAACAGAAAGTGTGGAAGAGAGGTAAAGAAGACAGTACATAGATGGAGTGGGAGTAGAAGAGTGTCAGGATTGACTTGTAACAGATGGATACCAATAACAATGAAAGGGAATGTCTACAAGAGTGCACTGACAACAGCTATGTGATATGGTTTGGTGACGGTGGCACTGACAGAATTACAGGAGCTGGAAGAGTTCTAGAAAGTCTGCACTGGATGTGGTGAGGATGGACAGGATTAGTAATTGGTATATGAAAGGGTCACAACAAGGTTGTACGGTCTGCAAATGCTTCCTCACCTTCCCAACTTGCCTGCAGCAGACTTGGCTATGTTCTTCCCCAACATTTCTTTAAAAAGAAAAGGGCACCTGTTCCTAAGAAAAATAAATATTGTCTCATACATAGCTCTCCATGTCACAGATGTGTCTATATGACACACCTAATTTGGTCCAATTGGCTTCACAATATAATTATGCTGTTGTCATCCCTCTCTCTGGAGGTGACAGTCCAAATACATCCTAAAATGTGTACATGTGCTCAGTGTTTACTGTTGAAGGCAATGGTAGCTATGGTCCTTCCCTATAATCTACCTACACATTCCTACCTTCTTGTCACTTTGTCTTTCCCTTGCTTGCTCCCTATTTCACCACTGTCCTATCATCTCCTTTTTTCCTTTCTTTAAAGAACCTTTGTGCGATTGTGCAAAATGCACACCATTGCTGAGCAATATAAGGCAGCAGTAGGATAAGGGAATACATATAAAACTATAGTATGCACTTGTAGAAGTTATGCTGCTACCCTATTTCAAACCCAGTACCACTGGACTGCCACAGGATGCATTAACCTGTTAATCCTTAGAGTCACTTAATGAGCAGATGTATTCTAGATTTTCTCCCAGAGCCTCCACTGAAAATGGGTTTTTGACCCAGTCAGACTTTCCCGGTAAACCAATGTTAAATAAATAAATAAATAAATAAAATAATTCTACTATACATATATATATATATATATATATATATATATATATATATATATATATATATATATATATATATATATATATATATATTAATTCTCATATTTTCCCAATTAAATGGGTTTGCACAACGCCTACTCAGCAATGTCAGACTGCATTATTATGCAGTTTTCTTCACTCACACCTGTAAACTGCATGTAGAGACATGTGTAGGGTATTACACTAGAGGACAAATGATCCTGGGTTTTAATTCATGGCATGCATATATTAATTACATTATTGTGACCCAATTGAACTCAAGGTTGAACTGCGCTTATTTTATTTTTTCACAGATTTGTAACAGGTTTGGGTCAGTTACCAATGTGAAAACTAATGTATGTGTTTTAAAGTGTGTGTGCGATCCTAGGTGACACACACCATTTTAGATGTATCTCAATTTTATATTACTGCTACTGGTGGGAAACACATGCTGTTTCAAGTGTAATGCTTTATGGTCTGTTACAATGTAACTATCAGAACCATCACCCTGCATTCTGTCACATCTTCCATATTTATTGTGCCTCATGTGGTGTCTAAGGGATGCTGCGCACCACACACATATGTGAAGAACTGGCAACATAAAACATGATAGCCAGTACCATAGGCTTGAATACAAAGTAAATTATCACTGTTTCAACACACAGGGCCACAGAGTAGGTTGAGTATCAGCTAGTGTAAAGCATAATCAACAAAAACTGTTAATTGGTATGTAGCCACACCTATATAAACACCTGTTACTTCATTACATGTCATGTGTGGTCCTGGTTTAGCTCACCAGAACAAGACCTTGCCTCACATTTACGGTTCTGATGGTACCAGGTTCAAAAATAGCATCAAGTAATTTTTTTGTTTTTTTCCTTTGCATTATGTGTTAACAGTTTGGAATGATTAACAGCAACATATTTTTCCCATTTAAGAGATTTATGTGTAATGCACACCACAGAGTGTAAAATCCATACAAAATAAATGAATAAGCTCCTCTATACCTTTCCCAGTGCTTAGTGATGCTGTGCATCACTCACCAGCTCACAACAATTCTGTAAAGAAAAGAAATGGGCACATAGGAAAGTGATTAAATGGGGAGCAAGTAAGGTGGCGAACAAAGTGACAGGAAGGTAGGAATATGCAGGATGGGTGTACGGAAGAACCATAACTCTTCATTTCTTCAACAGTAACAACTGGGCACATGTACACATTTTAAGATGTATTTAGACTGTCACTTCCAGAGAGAGGGGTCACAACAACATACTTGCTTTGTGAAGCCAATTAGACCACATTGGCTGTGTCAAGTAGACACATATGTGAAATGGAGAGCTTTGTATGAGACAATATTTTTTATTTTGGACAGGTGATCTTTTTTAAAGGAGAGAGTGGAATGTTGGGGGAGGAACACAGGCAAGTCTTGGGCAGACAATTTGGGAAGGTGAGGAAGCATTTGCAGACAGACAAGACATACAAGACAAGGACAGGGTCAGTGAAGGGCACAAGAGGGGGGTGAACACCTTGTATGGGGTGGGGGTGGGGAATCAAGGTCCCATGGATATTAGCATGGTAACAGTGTGACTCAAGTCCTAACCCACTGGACTGTCAGCACTGTTCCATCACTGTGCCACTGCCTGCTGTGGCCAGCACCTTGGCCTATGGCCTGTTTGCCATACAAGGATGGACAGCTTGTTCTCCACCCAGTGTAGGTGTGTGCCCACAGTCTGGTACACAATCCTATGCACCACATTTGGCAACTCCGCATGGGTCATGTAAGCACCCTCCCTGCCTCTGCTCATATGGTGGAACACACGCCTGGTCCATAGAGCAGAGATACTTGAAGATCCAGGTAAGGTAGGCACAGCAGGGTGGGTGCCACCAGATGGCAGCCCAGAAGTGCTGGGCCTTGGTGGTGCAGCTGATGGAGCAAGCATAGCAGGATCACCAGGAACTGGCCTACCCTGCCATGCTGTAGTAATAACTTAAAGAAAAACCAAAAACAAAATGAAAACAACATTGAACAAAAAAAATCAAAGGTTTTACAGAAAGAAAAAAATATATAACCAAACATTATAACAAAGGTTAAATAATATTAACACAAACAGAATGATGCATAATGAAATTTAACATAAACAGAAGACAGAAGATAAAAGTATACATAATAAAACATAAGAAATAATAAAAGTGATATAATAAGGTGTAATATGATTAAAGAAATAATAACCCAGCCACTGGGGATGCACAAGCCAGTGCATTTCTTTGTGCCGGTCCCAAGCACGGATAAATGGGGAGAGTTGCGCCAGGAAGGGCATCCGGCATAAAATTCACCAAATCATTTCATGCAGACACCAGTAAATATTTCCATACCAGATCAGTCGAGGCCCAGGTTAACAATGACCACCACCAGTACTGTTAGCCAACAGGGTGCTGGCGGAAATTGGGCTACTGTTGGCCGAAGGAGGAGAAGAGGCAGAAGGCATGGCCAAAGGCAGGAAGAGAGGAGAAAGGCTAGGATTGTAGTAGTGAGGGTCGGACCTTTGAATGTTGGCAGTATGACTGGTATAGGGAGAGAGCTACCTGATATGATGGACAGAAGGAAGGTTGGTATATTGTGTGTGCAAGAGACCAGATGGAAAGGGAGTAAGGCTAGGTGTATCGGATGTGGGTTCAAATTGTTTTATCATGGTGTGGATGAGAGGAGAAATGGCGTAGGAGTTATTCTGAAGGAACAGTATGCTAAAAGTGTATTGGAGGTGAAAAGAGTGTCGGATAGAGTGATGTTTATGAAGCTGGAAATTGATGGCGTAATGATGAATGTTGTTATTGCATATGCTCCACAAGTTGGGTGTGCGATGGATGAGAAAGAAAAAATTTGGAGTGAATTGGATGAAGTGGTGATGACTGTACCCAAGGGTGAGAGAGTGGTGATTGGAGCAGATTTCAATGGGCATGATGAGGAAGCGATGGGTAGGTATGGTGTTAAACAAAGGAATGCAGAAGGTCAGATGGTAGTGGATTTTGTGAAAAGGATGGACATGGCTGTGGTGAATACGCATTTTAACAAGAGGGAGGAGTGTAGGGTGACATACAAGAGTGGAGGAAGATGCACACAGGTGGATTATATCTTATGTTGGAGGGCCAGTTTGAAGGAGATTGGAGACTGTAAAGTGGTGACCGGAGAAAGTGTAGTGAGGCAGCATAGGATGGTGGTTTGTAGGATGACATTGGTGATCAAGAAGAGGAGGAGGAGTGTGAGGGAAGCACCAAGGATCAAATGGTGGAAATTGAAAAAGAGTAATTGTGAGGTGGAGTTCTGGGATGAGTTAAGACAGACACTGGGTGGCAGTGAAGAGTTACCAAATAGCTGGGTAACTACAGCAGAGCTAATAAGGGAGACAGCTAGAAAGGTGCTTGGTATCACATTTGGACAGAGGAAGGATGACAAGGAGACATGGTGGCAGAATGAGGACGTACAGGAGAGTATACAGAGGAAGAGGCTGGTGAAGAAGAAGTGGGATTGTCAAAGAGATGAAGAAAGTAGACATGAGTATAAGGAGATGAGGTGCATGGCAAAGAGAGAGGTGGAGAAGGCTAAGGATAAGGCATATGAAGAGTTGTATGAAAGGTTGGACACTAAGGAGGGAGAAAAGGACCTGTACAGATTGGCTAGACAGAGGGACCGAGCTAGGAAAGATGTGCAGCAGGTAAAGGTGATAAAGGATAATGAGGGAAACATACTCACAAGCAAGGAGAGTGTTTTGAAGAGATGGAAAGAGTACTTTCAGGGGTTGATGAATGAAGAGAATGATAGGGAGAGAAGGTTGGATGATGTAGGGATAGGGAATCATGAAGTACAATGGATTAGCAAGGAGGAAGTAAGGATAGCTATGAAGAGAATGAAGAATGGAAAGGCTGTTGCCACAGATGACATACCTGTGGAAGCATGGAGGTGTTTAGGTGAAATGGCAGTGGAATTTTTAACCAGATTGTTTAATGTAATCTTGGAAAGTGAGAGGATGCCTGAGGAATGGAGAAAAAGTGTTTTGGTACCAATTTTTAAGAATAAGGGTGACGTGCAGAGCTGTAGTAACTACAGAGAGATTAAATTAGGTTCATAGATTAGTACTAGGCCAACTGCCCTTGTGGGCCATTTTAAGCCTAGCCAATTACCCCATGTGAGAATCAAACCCTGCACCTTGTGTCTGTAAGGTAAACACCTTAACCATTATCCCATCCTCCCACCCTTGATCAGTCACAGCATGAAGTTATGGGAAAGAGTAGTGGAAGCTAGGTTAAGAAGGGATGTGATGATTAGTGATCAGCAGTATGGTTTCATGCCGGAAAAGAGCACTACAGATGCGATGTTTGCTCTGAGAGTGTTGATGGAAAAGTACAGAGAATGTCAGAAGGAGTTGCATTGCGTTTTTGGAGACTTAGAGAAAGCATATGACACGGTGCCTAGAGAGGAGTTGTGGTATTGTATGAGGAAGTCAGGAGCGTCAGAGAAGTATGTAAGAGTGGTACAGGATATGTACGAGGGTAGTGTGACAGCAGTAAGGTCTTCAGTGGGAATGATGGATGCGTTTAAGGTGGAGGTGGGGTTACAGCAAGGATCAGCTCTGAGCCCATTCTTATTTGCAGTGGTGATGGACAGGTTGACAGACAAGATCAGACAGGAGTCCCCATGGACTATGATGTTTGCACATGACATTGTGATCTGTAGTGAGAGTAGGGAACAGGTGGAAGAGACCCTGGAGAGATGGAGATATGCTCTAGAGAGAAGAGGAATGAAGGTCAGCAGGACTAAGACAGAATATATGTGTGTGAATGAGAGGGAGGATAGAGGAATGGTGAGGATACAAGGAGTAGAGGTGGCGAAGGTGGATGAGTTTAAATACTTGGGGTCAATAGCTCAGAGTAACGGTGAGTGTGGAAGAGAGGTGAAAAAGAGAGTACAGGCAGGATGGAGTGGGTGGAGAAGAGTGTCAGGAGTGATTTGTGACAGAGGAATACCTGTAAGAGTGAAAGGGAAGGTCTTCAAGAGGGTAGTGAGACCAACTATGTTATATGGGTTGGAGACAGTGGCATTGACAAAAAGGCAGGAGTTTGAGCTGGATGTGGCAGAGTTAAAGATGTTAAGATTTGCACTGGGTGTGACGAGTGTGGACAGGATTAGGAATAAGTATATTAGAGGGTCAGCCCAGGTTGGAAGGTTTGGAGACAAAGCCAGAGAGGCAAGATTACGTTGGTTTGGACATGTGCTGAGGAGGGATGCTGAGTATATTGGGAAAAAGATGCTAAGGATGAAGCTACCAGGTAACAGGAAAAGAGGAAGGCCTAAGATAAGGTTCACGGATGTGGTGAGAGAGGACATGCAGGTGGTTGGTGAGACAGAGCAAGATGCAGAGGACAGGAAGAAATGAAAACAGGTGATCTGCTGTGGCAACCCCTAACGGGAACAGCCAAAAGAAGATGATGATGATGATTAAAGAAATAATATAATAATAAGACATAAATCATAATGAAAATAAATAATACATAAATAAAAAGAAGATATGAGGTGGGTTGAGAGAAAAAAGAGAACATTAGCAACTTCTCACATTATACAACAAGATTTCAAAAATAACTTTATTTTCTTCTGATACAGTCTACTATAAACAATTACAACTGCTAATAAATCCATGTATTACTTGGACTACATGTACAGTGCTTACACATGAGAGCAGGTCAGGTCTGGAAGTCTGCACTTGAAATTCTATAATAATCATTATATAATAGCACTATATTTCTGTTGATGTAAAGCTAACACAGTAGTGCAATGTGATGATTGCTATATTTGGGAAGTGTGATATTATATGCCACAAGTGGTGTCTACTGTAATACTGTACTTTTGTGCTTGAATACAACATAATTCAAACTCTTTTTCATTTTACATTTTGTAGATTCATGGGTACTGTTATCTGGGAATGTGCAATTGTTGCTTTGCATTTCAGACGACACCTCTCCACCTTTTAGAGCAGGATATCTGGACATATCATTAAATATTTGGGTGTACAAGGAACCTTAATTAGGAACATATTGCAATGTTGCTATTACACACATGGATAGCTGCATAGGATTTGTGTTAACATAACTTATTGACACTCATTTGTTTATTGACGTCTTCATAAAGTACTTGCCAGAGAAGCATGGTCCCTACAATGACCAGGGCAAAGCAGTGATTCTTAAATCTGAATTTTCAGCAGATATAGGTTAAGGTACTGTACAGATATGCATTTCCAAAATCATAACAAAGTATGATAAACTTACTAATCCATCTATAACTGTTAAGGCTACAGTAAGAGTGCTTTATATAATTATTCTTGCTTACCACATGCTTGTCTCATCCTCTCCAGTTGCCTAGCATGGGACCTCACATATGAGGCCCTCTCTTCTGCATCTGTGGAAAAAGGGAAAACAAAAAGCATTATGAGTACCCGTGTATAACATAGCCAGCTTGAGTATTTTCAGGTAGTACATTTAAATCATACTTACTCATCACCGGAGTGTTCCCTGCCTGGCAGTCCCTGATCCATTGATCAAGAGTATCCCTCTTTTTCCATAGAGGTTGTCATAATGGTGATGGCACTGTTCACCGGTGTGGTGGATACCAGTCGCACTGGTAAGTGCCATTGCCAAACTATCCAAGGCTTCTGCTTTGTACTGGGTGCCAGTATAGTCCTCCTTGCACTGGTAAGTGCCATTGCCAAACTATCCAAGGCTCCTGCTTTGAACTGGGTGCCAGTATAGTCCTCCTGCAACAGGCATGGTCCATTCTCCCTAACCAGGAGCCCAATAAAATCTTGGACTCCTGGACACCCCAGCACTGTGTTCTAAAATGCACACCTTCACCTGTTGCAGCCATTGCTGCACAAGTCAAACTTCAATGTATAAAGTGCAATTCCTGGTATTTCTCCTTTAAATACCATGGTTTCCCACCACTTGCACTTGCTGAGAGTGTGCACTGTGTACAAATTCATACATTTGAAAATGGTGCACACTGTTTACTATCTCGTAAACCACACAGTATATACATATGTATTAAACCAACCTCATATTTGCACAATACTAAGTGTTGCACACCTTACAAAATGGCAAAAACTATCACATAGACACTTCCACAGTCATTCACTTCCATTACCAGTTTATTTGTATATGCTGCAATTTCAAACCATCATTTTGAAAAATAATGCAGTCTCTGGATTAGAACCCATTACCATCTGTACTTCACTCCAATGCTTAACCAATGTAACCACAAGGGTAGTGACATCACCAGAGCTGTTTTACTAGGTGTTATGCCTTCCAGTGCATCAACAAAGCACAGCTCTACTTAGCAGGTTTGTCCATCGCACACCATTGTAGAGTCATATTTAGTGAAAGTATCCTCTTTCTATTTTTAGATGTCTGGGTCATGTCTGCTACCTGGGTGGTCCCACTGCGCAAACCTCATAAGCATCAGCAAGCATAGCGAAGTGCCACTCAAACATGTGGGTTGAATAAAAAAAATAAACATAAAAGGTCACAAGATGGGATAAGATTTGTAGATTTCAGATAGTCATTCAGGATGGCTGGATTGATAGCATATTCTTCTTCTAGTATGTGAAGTAGGCAGACCATCGAGGCTTACACGTTTTCATTATCCGTGCTCTTCTGCACAATTTCATGGTCAGTACTACTGATACACACCACGCAGCCTTACGTAGGTGCGAGGCGCATCATGAATATGCAGTACGTGCTGCTGATGACACTCTGCGGCCAGATACACTCTGTGTAGGTTCTTGGTCCTTTCCCATTATGTGTGGTCTGAAAGTTGCATTCATTCTGGGGATATACTCACCAGACAGTGAAGGAAAACTGCAGCATTTGCAAGCTGGAGATATGAAATCTCAGAATAACACAGGAGGTATTAAACTGACAGAACCCATTGATTCTGAACCATTTGTCTTAGAATTACTTGCCGCCATTATAAGCAGAGATTATGCAGGAGAGGTTGATATGCAGAAAAATACATAAATTAATAAACTTTAAGTCTATAGTTTTGCAAAGACAACTGAAAAATGTGCAGGTAGGTAATGACATATGACGGTGAAGTACTATTTATTATGGCATATTTTAAGGGACTTCAAAGAGAACTAAAAGTAAGGACTGTGCAGTTTAAGAAAGGAGCATTAAACAGAAGTGCACAAAACTCCACCCAGAAATGTGTGTGTGTGTGTGTGTGTGTGTGTGTGTGTGTGTGTGTGTGTGTGTGTGTGTGTGTGTGTGTGTGTGTGTGTGTGTGTGTGTGTGTGTGTGTGTGAATCCATCAAATGCTACCTTTGTCAACATGCATAATGTTGACCCAAATTGATCAACATTAAGCATGTCAACATGCTACTGCACATGAACAGAGAATCCATTATTCGCTATTGCAAAACCTACAAACAAAAAAACCCCAAAACAAATGACACATCATTTTTTGCCAGTGGTTTAACTCTCTGTACCCCTACACTCCCTGCTAATTATATATTCTAAATCTGAGATCGCACAACCCCCCAGGGGAAAAATGTATATTTCCCTACCCAGGAATTGTTGATCCCACAAGCCTGTTCACTATCTGTTTAGTTGATTAATTAGGTTGATTAAGCAGATATCGACCAAAGTACCATTTGACAAAGTTCATGGGACCTAAATGTAGAAATATAAATATAAATATGTGTGTGTGTGTGTGTGTGTGTGTGTGTGTGTGTGTGTGTGTGTGTGTGTGTATATATATATATATATATATATATATATATATATATATATATATATATATATATATATATATATATATATCAAACATACTTTGGTCAACAGACTAGATGGCAGACAAATTTGTGAGATCGTCAATCCCTGTACGCCCTTTAACCAGAGTATTGTGCAATCTCAGAGTTAGAATAAATAATTAGCAGGTGGTGTCAGGATTCAAGGAGGTTTTCCCCCAGTAGAAAAGGCATTATAACAATTGCATGCATTGAGGTTATTCCTCAGAGCATGAGCAAAGGGTGCGTCAACATTCTGTTACTGACAGTAAGCATGTTAATGTTTGGTAGATTCAATATTTATAAGTACAATCATATATATATATTATGTGTAAAGATATGCAACAGCACTGATGCTGTGTGGTAGTCTAATGAAAAACAGATGTGAGCGGGCGAAAAACTGAGTGAGGTCCAAATAATATTAAAAAATCTAACGGCTCATGTGCAAGTCTTGCTTGGGCGTGTTGATAGCCTTACCCAGCGGATGGATCTTTGTACACCAAACGGGGATAATTCTCTTCAAAGGAGACCAGTTTGTGCTGAAGCTAGCCAGCGGAATTCACCTGGACAAAGTCAATTGCCAGTTTCTGATCAGAATTTTCCTCACCCTAATGAGAATCAACCTGTTTCCACTTTGGCACCACAGCAGTATGGCAGTTACGATCGAGGAAATAATACGCAAGCTGCCGAAGTATGTTCTTTCCCTACTATGGCCAGTTTTTTAATAATAATAACTTTTTTGGCCCTGGAATGGGAATTGGAGCCACACGGGAGCAAAACTTAGGGGTGAGTACTATAACAAATTGGATGAATGACTTTGACCACAAACTTTATAAGTGCAAAAAGCTACAACTCGAGATAGCATATTTGCAAGAATGCATGGACAAAAAGATTGTACGCAAGGGGTTGCGCCAGTGGCGCTACCCAGTAGGACTAGTTGAAAATTCTGTTTTTCACCGAGAGCTCTTGGCCCTTTTTGATAAGCAAGGGTTCGAGTTCTTACTTTCATTAATTAACTATTATAAAGCTGAAATTAACAGCCTGAAAGGTGAACTTTGAAATTTTAGAGCATGCTATAAAAACTGACAATGAATTTGTGCTTTATAAATATGAGTATGACAGAATTTTTACTAGTATAGAGGCTACAATGGCCAAATTACTAGTCACAAAGAAGAAAAAAATCGCAGGAGACTTGCAGGAATACGCAAACAACAAAGCGTATCCATGCCTACATTTTAACACACAAGGTGGTATCAATCAGTTACTTTATTCTGATATAGATAATGAGGCCATGGATACTGGGGGGAATAATTCTATACAAGGAGAAGCCACCACTCAGGAGGGGGAAGCACAACCCCTACGCCATAGTGAAAGGTTAAATAACAACAATACTAATACCCACAATAATAATAATGCTTTCCAACAACAAGAGGAAACTAATAACAACGATAGCCTGCATAATACGACTAACAAGCAGGGTTTTCAGAGGAATTACAATGGTTAACATACCAATCGCAAGGCGAACAGGAACCAAGGGCAGACGAGGAACAGACAGAATCAACGGAAGAGATGATAAGACAGCTCTTGAATGAACCCCAAATACTTATAAGTTCTGAAGGGGACTTTAAGATATATAATTACACAGTCTTAACCATTACCCAGGACATGGTGGACTTCTTTTCCAAAGGACTGTCCTTTGTTCCTGATAGGAAAATGGACATTGTTAAAACTATCGTGGACTTGAAACTCTTTGTGCGTAAACTTAATTTAAATGCACTTATGGGGGGAAAGTCTTCCCTAACGAATTCCTTAAGGGTTTTAAGCCTCTTCAATCCACCTTTGCATGCAAGTCTCAGCTCTTTTGAAAAAATATGCAAAATGGACTTAAGAGCTATTGCAAATGACAAGCATGCCAGGAAAAATAATAAGATCAATATCACGAAAAATGAATGTGAATTTTTAAATTTATTGAATGAATGTAACATCAGGGTTATGAAACCCGATAAAGGGGGAGAGCTGGTTTTCATGGACCAGAACGAATATACTAAAAGCATGTATAAATATCTCTATACTAAAGCTTATACACAAGTCAGTATTAATGAAGTTAACATAGCTTATAAAAAAATCAGAGGTATTTTAGATGATTTATTTTTAGAAGGAGTTACTGACATAGATGTACATCAATATTTAACCATGATTGCTCCCAGGATACCAGCCCTATTCGGTTTACCTAAGATCCATAAAAGATGTATTGACCCCCCGTTTAGACCTATTGTTGACGGAAGAGGGTCTGTGACTTATGGATGTGCTAAATTTATAGATAGTATATTGAAACCCCTGGTGGAACAAGAGCCCCAAATTTGCAAGGATTCATGGAGTTTTTTAGACAACATAAGTAAATTACAATATCAAGAAGACTCTTGTTTTCTCACAATTGACGTGAAAGACTTATATACCGTAATACCTCAAGTCCTTGGACTTGAATGGATTAGGGATTTCATGACAATTAGATACGTGGATGAGAAAACTATATACTTAGTAGAAACCCTACTTGAGATTGTACTAACTAATAACTTCATGATCTTCGATGGGCATTTTTCCTTCAGAATACCGAAGTGGCAATGGGGTCACCCTGTGGTGGCAGTTTTGCTAATTATATTATGGCCCACTGGGAGAAAACCTTACTATTTACTAACAGCTTATTTCAGGAGAATGTCTCTTGCTACACTAGGTACCAAGATGACATGTTCTTGATTCGGAAGGGGGCCAAAGCTTTAGTTCCAACTTTTATTGCCAACATATCTCAGATGACCGATTTCTTTGAATTCACCTATAGTTTAGAAGATACTAGTACTAATTTTTTGGCTTGATTAAAGATACAGCTAATTCTAGATATAAAAGTACAATCTACAGAAAACCTACTTACTCCAATGCATTTTTGCATTTTACTAGTAGCCACCCTTATCATCAAAAAAGATCAGTTGTTAAAGGGCAGATGGTAAAGGTGGCAAGAATGGTATCTGACGACATTTTACTGATGAATGTAAGCTTCTTAAAGCTATGTTTATAAACAGAGGTTATCCTGAACCTATGGTAGTTAACACTGCCTTAGAAGTTAGCTACAAGCGAAGTATGGGACATTTTACGCCCTTATTACAGAATTATTCTGTCCAAAATGCTGAATATATAGATGACCAACATAGGACTGCTACAAATAATAGAGAACATAACTTTAAGATTAGTTTTCTCTGTACTTATTCCCTCGACCATCTTAGAATAAGGGAAATGTTAAATAAAAATTGGTCTATCATCACTGAAGATAGCGGGCTACTTAAAATTTTAGGAGAAAAGCCTAATTTAACATATAGAAAGGGTGAAAATTTGAAAGCTCTACTAGAAAGAAAGAGGAGTTTTAAACAGAGTAGGAATTTTGGAATGCATAAATGTGGGTCGTGCCAGCAATGTAAACATATACGTACTGATAATAAAGTTATTATCAGAGAGAGGGCATATTATGTCAATGGCAGATTTAACTGTGAAACTAAGGGAGTAATTTGCACAGCCTGCTGTGACCAATGTGCTGCATTTTACATTGGTAAAACTGAGAGGAAAATTAAGCAGCGTATTTACGAATACCAATATGCCATTAGTAAAAGAGATGCAACAAATGCATTAGCTAGACACATCACTGAGTTCCCCGACCATAACTTTAAATTTATCATACTACAACAAAGGCAAGTAGATGTAAGAGGGGGACCTTGGCAATTACAACTAGAAATAGATGAAATTATGTGGCAAATAAGAACAGTGGCCCATACTTTTCCAGGCCTCAATGAATATGTTTCTATTGAAAGCATTTTGAAATGATTAGCCCTAAGAAGGTAAATGACACATTTTATATTGAAAACATAAGATATAATATACTTAAATATAGCCGTATTAGCTTTAAGGAGGGTAGTTCCATGTTCACTTTACTATGGAAAAAAAATGTTTTTAACTTCCTATTTTTAACAGTATTTTATATTTACTACCTTTACCTTCACCATAAAAGCAAAACGATGGGACAATTATCTCCCCTGAACCTTCCACAAAACTTCTGGGTGTCATTATTGATAACAACCTAAAATTTGACCTACACGTCAATCAAGTGATTAAGACTATCAATAAAAAACTTGGGTCACTATATAGAATAAAAGCCTTCTTAACACCTCTCGCTAAGAATGCCATTGCCCACTCACATTTACTCTCAACCCTTCTATATGCTTCCCCCCTCTCTCCAATGTAAATAAGTCAGTTCTTAACAGACTACCTACCTGTTGCAATCACATAGCCAGGTTTGCCACTGGCCTGCCTTTTAGAACACACCACTGCATAAACCTTTTACAAGTGGACTGGCTTGAACTTCCCAGTCTTATCCAGTTCAACCTTCTGGTCATGGCCAAAAAAATCCTTCTAAATCCTGATAATACACCTGCCCTTAAAAATATTATCACCCCATATAGCAACTCAAGACAACTAAGATCCACAAATAAATTACTAATTCAAACCATCAAAACCAGCAATGCAGCTGGTGACTTCCTCTTTACTAACACTGCTTGCAGAATCTGGAACCTACTACCAGCTGAAATTACATTGCTCCCTTCTCTAACTGAATTCAAAACCAAACTTAAACAACATCTGGCTCTCAACTGGCTTTGCCACTGTAACAAGCCTGGCTAACTCAAACTTCATATTAAGATTATTTGCTTAGTCAGTTCACTGTTACCCATCTCTCTCTCTTTTACCTTATCCAAGGGCTAACCCTTAAACCAGTGAATTTTTTTTATCTTTGTAAATATCAAAAATGTATAGTGTCTGCTTTATTAATTAGTTAATCTCTTTGTTGTTTGTCTTGGAGCTTTTCTCCCCGGGCCTCCGCTGAAAATGGATATGATTCCAGTCGGACTATCCCGGTCAACAAATGTAAAATAAAAATAAATAAAAAATTAAAACACATACTACTAAGGGTATTATGTTAGTAAGCTTTTATACACATTATGTTAGTCATTCCATTTTAATGGGTTATTAAATAGTATAAACTGTTAGCTTATGGTTTTATAATAAGGTTATCTGATATAGTTAAATTATTAATCATAAATTAATTCTATAACATGTACATTATACGGTGGCACGATTACAGTATATGATAGGTAGCGGCATATATTAGCTGTTTTTAACAACCACATTTTCATTAATGGATTGTTAAATATATTATTTTTTTTTTTTTCTTATGGTTCAGTTAGTTTTGTAATTGTGTTCTTACTTATATGCACAATTTGATTATGAGCGATATTTAATGTTTGGCATTTTGATATTAATAACATCAGCATATCTTACAATATAGTATTTTACATTTATATTAACATATTTTTATATTTCGATTTAGTAATGAGTGTTTTTCAGCATATTGGCTTTGCATGCATGCAAGAACTGTTTTTTAACTTGTGTCTCTTTAAGGATAGTCCAAGAGACAATTACTTAATTTGATCAATTGTTCTGAATTTAGTATAAAATGTTTGTTAATTAGTTTGTTTGTTATCTGAAGAAGGGGAGGCACTGACCTCGCCGAAAGCACTAATAAAATTGTGAATTTTTTAATATTACTTGGACCTTGCTCAGTTTTTCGCCCACTCACATCGGTTTTTCATTGGTTTGCTTTATTTGTTTTAAGTTTTTGCTGTGTGGTAGTCTGCATGTGTGTTTGTGTGTATATGTGTGTATGCCTGTGCATGTATGAATTTGTACGTGTGAAAGTGGTGGAGAAGCATACATTTAACATGGCTGCCACAGAAGGCAAGCGTGGCTACACTGGCAGTAAAGTGTGAATGACATCTGTACAATTCTACTGTATAAGTCTGACTGTGTTACTAGCATGAATGCATACCTGTGTGTGTGAAGGTGTGCGTGCATATCTTCACTCGTGTGCACAAGTGTGTGTGTGTGTGTGTGTGTGTGTGTGTGTGTGTGTGTGTGTGTGTGTGTGTGTGTGTGTGTGTGTGTTTGCATGTGCCTACTCATGTTTGTGAATCTGTGTGTGTCTATTTGACTTGAGGGATACGTATGCAGGCATATGCACATATGTGTGTATCTGTGTGGTCATTTTTCACCACTGTGTTGTCCTTCTGCATGTCTTGTTATGGTTGAGGAGGTGAAGCAATGCAAAAATCTGGGAAAGAGAATACAACAACCAGCAAAGATTCCTGGCCTGAAGGCTATACCAGTCCAAAAAAAAAACACTTTAAAGACTGGGTTACAGGAAATCTTGTCAGGGAAGCACCAGTTAATATGATCTATCTGGACATCATCAAAGCATTTGACTTGCTCTCTCACAAACAAATGGTTGAAAAACTGAATGAGTTGGGTGGCAGGAAGGGAGCTGAGGAGTCAAACCACAACATGGTTTAAAGTTAGGACAAAGGGATGATTTCAGGTATAGCAAAGACGGCAAAAAAATGTAAGTACAGCCTGATAATCTGGGGCAAAGGCCTCAGATGAAGGATGCTTTCTAAATGCCACTCTTTCACAAATAGAAAATGAATAGTGTAACAGGATCTGTACTAATGTACATTTGTCATAGGTTCATAGGACAATACTAGGCTATTGGCCCAGATGCCCCTATAAGCCAAGCCAAGAATTTCACCCATGTTCCCACAAAGTCAGCACCTGTTTCACCTGTCCAGCAGGAACACAGGTGGGAACCCAGGCGTGCATTTTCTGTTTCCCATCCAGCTGTCCAGGTTCCTCTTAAAGAGGGCCAGAGAGGTACTCTACTTGACATGAAGAGAGAATCTATTCCACAGGTGAGAGAATCTTTTGGACACAAATCTATCCCACCAACAAGTTCTGTTAATGTCACAGACCAGGTTGAGGCCTTGCACGTGGGTTGCACAAGTGGAGTTTGAGTTATGGATATGCAGCAACTCCATCAAGCCTGGGTCTGAGATGGCCTTGTATGCCCGACACAGGTCACCCCAAGCAGTCTGCATGATACTGGGTAGAAGGGCAGGGCTTTTAGCCTATCTTTATAGGATAGGTGTTTGAGACCCTGGCTTTTCCCAGTCAGGAATCTCTGTGGTTTCTCCAGCTGCTACATGTGCTTGGGAAGGGGGCATTGTACTTGATAATGGGTCTGATAAGGGAGGAGTACAAGAATGTTATGACCTCCTTGTTCCTGGATGAAATACTCTTATTTATGAGGTGGGCCATATAGAAAGCCTTGTGTACAACTGAGGCAATGTGGTGGTCAAACGTCAGGTTGCTATCAACCTGGGTGCCCAAGTCCCTCATGACTGATTTTGTGCTTAGTACATTCTTATTGGTGTGATAATTAGTGAGGATGCCATTTTCTGCAAAGGGTATAATGATGCATTTCTTGGCATTCAGTTTGAGGCCATGCTTCTGGCACTAGTCATTAGTTTGGGTAAGGCCCCTTGGAGGATGTTCACATCACTAGGGGAATTTAAGACAGCGCTCAGCTTGCAGTCATCTGCAAACTTGGTCAGCCACAGACCACTGGTTTTGACTTGCACCTCAGAAAAGTATATCTCAAACTGTAGAGGCCCCAAGACTGATCCTTGGGGTACACCTCTTGTTACGGGTCTACTACTAGAGGTGGCTTCACCTATTTTGACTGAGTGGGTTCAGTCAGCGAGCCAGTTAGCTACCCATCTAATAACATACGGGTTGATGCCTAGCTGAGAGAGTTTATCTATTATACCCAAGTGGGGGATAGTGTCGAAGGCTTGGGTTCAGTCAAGGTAGGCAGTGTGCATCATCTTCCCTTCGTCCATGGCTTTGGTGACTGTTTTCAAGGAAGAAATCGTCAATTCTAATGTCTGGCATTGTTTGGTTTATATAATATTAAACAATCTGTAAAAATGTCACCAATTTTATGAAAGGCAAAGTAAATTTTTGAGGAAAAATCTGGGATGTTCGACAAAATCAGGGATAGTTGTGTGTTGTGCTGTCCATTTCTCATGTCCTCATATCTTTCAAACTTACCCAAGAGAAAGGAAACAAGACCAACCAGCTTCTTAATGACAGAAAGCAGAAGATGGAGGAAAAGCCCGAGGAAAGACTTCAAAAGGTTGACCGACTGAGCAATAATAGAACAGCTGACATTCAGTAAAATGCAATATAATGTATCGGGATCATCAAAAGCTAGGCATGAAGTGGAGCCGTAACAAAAAGGTAGTAAAAGGATCTGAATTTGGTTATTACAGCTTGATTAGACCTCAAAGAGTGAGGAAGTCCATGACAGTTGTAAATAGAATCCTGGGCTATAACCTCAGTAAGCTAGCTTCCTGAGGTAAAGAAGTAGTGATTCTGGGCCAGCGGGCCCAGGTTAGTCCACACAATTGCATACACTTCTGAAAGCCATAAACAGAAAACATTAGGCAAATGGCAGAGATGTGAGAGGAAGCCCTCCATAAGTCATGCTCAGCAAAGAAGAAAGGATTCAGATTATGGTTTATCTGATCAAGTTTTCTGTCAGTGAATCCTGATTGAATAAACCCAGTAAACTGACCTGGCACTAACTGAAAGTTTATTTATTAAAGTGGGGCAAAACTCTCATACTCATGTGAATCAGAAGTTATTTTACCTCTTTAATTTGAAACGTCAGCACTCAAAATGCTGAGTGTGGACAAGCCAAAAATAAATAAATAAATGAAATTAAGAGAGAACAGTGAATCTCAAACATCAGTCTTTTCCTATAACTTTTTTTTTTTTTGCAAGTGGTGCAAGCAAACCCTACCCAACCTCAATGTGGGGAGCAAGCCCCCCACTGCACCACCGAATATGGGGGGATAAGGCCCACTACACAAATTTATATATACCAACTTTGAGAACCCATCCCTCAGAGAAAAAGGAATATTCTGGGAAATGGCCATTTCAGATTTAATATACGCAAGTCCAATCTTTTGGCCATTCAGTCTCCATGTTTTGGGACTCGTTCTAGTGGTTCCCAGCATTTCATCTGGTTACCCTTTAACTTATATAACCAACTACAAGTTTGCAAATCTTTATATCAACTTTTACAGCAAGTGCCAGTTTGCTAAATTAGGATGATTGCATCATGTTCTGAAAAGACACTTGATTGAGCAAGAAAATATGAAGGCATAACCACACCCTAGTGGAACTAGAGAAATTAGGAAATGACATAGTTATGATATTGCTGCACAAGCTCTAACATGGGAGATATGCATGGGTTACCCTGAATAGGACTGATGGGTGTGGAAGGGGTCACATTAACAGATTGGAGGTGCCAAGTACTCTGTGGGCTTGGGATTGCTCTTCTTGTAGATATACACAATGGCATGTCAGAATGTGTTGTGAACAGAGAGCAAGAGAGTCTCGAAGACATTCAAGACAGCATGGGACAGTGGAAAAAAGCTGAATTTGGTGTCTGATGGGAGAATGTGGAATGATAACTGCACTGGGAGGATAGACAAAAAGTGCAACTGTTTCCTTTTGTTGTTAAACAAACACAGTGCAATGTACATATTCCCAGGAACTGGTAATGACCCATCTATGATATGTACTGCAATTTAGCATGTTAAAGTTAAGTGGTAAGGAAATAATACAGAACACAACTATAAGCAATGCTCAACTCATTTTCATAGGATAGATAGGGTGTTTTTGTTTCATATAACAGCACTGAGTTGTTCTTGCAAATTTTTTCCTTCATACATTAGAAAACAGCCGTAGATAGTCACTAGCATGTAGAATTCAGGACAGAGAACTCTTTTTCCATAACGTTATTCCCTATCAAATCTGGCTGCATTTCCAGCAAGGTGCCGTACTGCCTGATTCATTCCCCATCCTATCAAGCATAGAACTGCACACAGCCGGGAGGGTTCCATTTTTTCCAGATGGTATTCCTTAAGTGCTGAGCAAGCAACTCAGACTAAGGTAACCTTCACAGTATTCAAAGCTATGATCTATACAATAACACAGATTGTTTTCCTCTCATGTTTTAATGTGGTACTTTTCAGAATATTAATTAAGAAAGCAAAATTGATAAACATGGTGTAATACCCAATGGGTGACTGCATAAATAATCTATGTGCCATTCTATCTTCATACCCATGTGATGCCCTTTTCTTTGCAGAATTTAGTCCTATCTCAAATTCTGCTTATAGTCAAAGATAATTTTACCAGGAATATATAAAGTTATGCTATCTAGGTGTAATGTTCAGAATGAAAAAAATACTATTAGTGAAAATATAAATAAGGCAGATGGACTTTAGAATCTGCTGATATATGTTCTCAGACCTCCAAATTTATTCTTCATTGCATGTTTTTAATGAATGCATATCATAGGTTCATAGGTAAGTACTAGGCTATTGGCCTTAGGGCCTATATAAGCCTAGCCAAATGGTGCTCTGGCTTTTGCCACCCAAGAAAATACTGAAGTAGTTTCAGAAAGAATGGCTCTTGTACATTCAGGTAAAGCGGTACTGATCTGCAGGTATTACAAAATATGTTGTGTAAAATTTAATGAAAGACAAATGAAATTTTATTTCAAGCTAACCATGTAAGGAATCAAACAATTTTATCAGTTATCAGTGTGATGATGTACAAACGCTTTTCTAAAGTCAAATGCAAGATTATTGCTGGCAAAACTGCTGAAAATGATACTGTTGTTATTTAACTGCTCTTTAAATCTAGTAATTATCCATTACAGCTACTTTTAAGAATGAGACATCAACCTGAAAGCAGTAAGGTTTCATCTACTTTCTTTATTTTATTGAAAGGGATGGTAGACTCAAACATTTAGTTTTTATTTTGATCACAGATGACCATCTACCCTGATTGGAAACAATGAAACTGATCAGCTAATTTCTCCTTTTGTCTAGGTCCAGGAATTAGAGGAACGTTTTATACATGTCATATTTTCATTGCTAACATGAAGAAATGAAGAACATTGTTACTGTATTGTTACACAGATATCTTTTAGCTTGTGTGCCAATTACAACTGAAAACAAAGACTTGGGTTTTAAACAGCAATCAAAAAATATTCATAGAATTGTCATAGTTGTCACATTTCTATTGCTTAATGATACTTAGAATTGTGAAATAATTAATGAGATTATAGTAATTCAGCCAATGTACTAATTAGAGTGAAATTACTTTTTCTCATAAGTTAGTGGAATCACTAACAATTAGATTTATTATTTAAGACAAAAAGGACAATTCTGCTTTCTCTTGCTGATAATTATCTACAAAATGAAGAAAGAATAGAATATTCAAATATTTCTGCACATTTTTTCATCTTAACGGAGCAACTTAATTAAACACATGACGTTAATGTTGTTGACATTGTTATTCTTATCAATTCACCAAGTGTCACCATCAAAAAACTTGAAATAAAAGAAACTCTGAAATGCGTACTTCAGTAGAAAATGTGCAAATGCAGTTAACTATTGGAATATTAAGTTAAACCACAGCACAAGCCAGAAGGTGTAGGAGAATGCATATTGATAAATGGTGGCACCAAGTTTTAAAATAGTTTTCTGATATCTGTCTTAGTGTAACATATCCTAGGATGAGATTATGATCCATATTATGACAAATGTATGTTTCCATTAAGTTTACAAGACTGCACTCCGGTCTTATAACATTTATGATGACAGCTAAACAGCTACTTCAAGTCTTTGTAGAAGCTATTTTTTCAACTGCACTATTACTTAATGGTAATCAAATGGATAGCCATTCATTAACCTTTTTTTGGTTTAAAATGTCTTTCTTATTATTTTGTAATTATTTCATATTAAAAGCCTGCACAGTTTACATATGAGATGTCTGGAATGAGAGTACTTCTTGATATTACCTGAGGAAGGAACTCATGGAATTGCTGACAGTATGACATAAGCATAACAGGGGCCTTATCATTTATTGTGCTGTCTGAATGATTAGGTGAAACAAGGAAATGTCTGACAAACTGGTATATATATATATATATATATATATATATATATATATATATATATATATATATATATATATATATGTATATATACACACACACACACACACACACACACACACACACACACACACAAACACACATCAGGTCATATGTCTCACACACACACATACACACACACACACACACACACACACACACACACACACACACACACACACACACACACACACACACACACACACACACACAAAACATGTTATTCAGTAATCATCTTTTTAGATGTGTCATGAGACATCAGGCTGTACATTTGGAAAACACAAGTCAAGAGAGGTAGTCAACTGATCTCATTTTGGTAGTGAGCTGAGTTAGATGGGTGAAACAAAGGCTATACAGACATGTGAACCCAAATAGATAGATAGTGAAGGTGTTCTGGGAATGGCTGCCTGCCACTTCTTCACATCCAGTGAAATTCTCTTGTATACCTGGTAGGTCAGGGTCATGTATTTTAGCATTTAAGCACTGGCAAGGAGCCATGGTAAAAGGTGATCAGCACTTTACATGTCATAATGGTGGTAATTCAATGATCGGGTCTATGTTCTCACATCAAATAACAATTTCAATGAATAACTTATAAGTGAATGTTAAACAGCGAATGTTGAAATTACCAAACATGCTTATCTTCAAAAAATAATTCATCAAATGGCCTTAGTTGGACAACAGTCAGGAAGTACCATGATGCATAAGGTAAGCTAAAGAAAACCTTTTATAAATTTTCTCTATTCCTCACTGTAGTGTGATCTCAGAGTTGGTATATACAGTAGAGGGTGGAAGGTACAGCTCCCCTCATTGGAGGTGTGGTGGGCAGATCCCCCCTCCTTGGTTGATAGGTGTTTTTATTACTGTTCGTGATGTTGGCCAGCTATAGCCATTCGATGAATTCTTTTTCAAAGATAAAGCACGTTTTGTGATTTCAGTGTTCACTGTTTAACATTTGCTGATAAGCTGTTCACTGAAATTGTTATTTGATGCATGAACATAGACCCCACAATGACTATCTGGTAAATACAAGTAGTGAAGGAAGCTGCCAGGTTAAACAAGGAGGCCTTCTGTGCTGATCTAGTGGTGGTGGTGTTGTGGGGAGTCACCATTTTGAACTGCTAGACAGTAACAGGTAAGGAAGGCAGAAACTGTGTAAGTCACTGTAGCCAGTGTTAATGTCCTGTCATAGGATACATTTGACAAGACCTAGAACAATTACTTTTAGTTCACTTTAAAGAGATTCTAGCACACCATCTTTTGTCTCAGAAGGGGTAGATAGGATATTGCCCATACTGCGTGAAAAATGTTGACCTTATCTGAGGACATTGCTGAAAGGTGGAAGTAACACTTTGAGGAACATCAGAATTCAGTGTACCTTCCTTCCTCTGTAGAGACCATACCAGAAGCAGACAGTGAAACTAGATCGCTTTCAGTAGATAAAATAATTGCTGGGACAAAACAGTTTCATTTTGACAAGACTGTGCCAACAGATGAGTTCTGCTAGGTAAATATAAAGGTAATGTGCATTTTTGGGGTGCTGGGGCTAACAGTTTTTAAAGGGTGAATGGAATGCTGTAACATTACTTCTTAGTAGGCAAACTGTGGTAGATGTTCCCATTTTCACAGAGTGGAATCAGAGGTTGTGATTCACTTTATAGAGGGATCACAGCTTCCATTGGAAGATGCATGGTAGGATGCTGCAAAGAAGACACAATCAAATTGTTGAGCCTCTGATTCAACAGCAGCAATGCAGACTGAGTGTGTAACAATGGATGAACCTTTTGTCTTTGTACAAAATTTGTTGTGGTCAAGGATGCTAATCTGTAATGTCTGCAGGTATTCTTAGGATTTAGAGAAGGAATATGATTAGAAGGTTAAGTGGAAGAAATAGCATGGTGTACCAGTCTCAGTTCTGAGTTCTATTTAGTTTCTAAATTTGAGGACTAAAGGTTCCATTACCGGCATTAAATCAAATATGTTCAAGGTGGGTACAGGACTATACTAATGGTGTATCTTGCCTTCTCTCTGGCATATGACTTTCATACACAGAATTTCTTGGCACAAACAAGGTTTTGAGAGTGTGTCAACTGCATTTTCTTTGTAGTCGATAATCTGCTAGCATCAAGTGAATGTGATCTCCGACATGCTGTGAAGTGAGTCTCTCCTAAGAATGAAACAGATGATATGAAAAGTAGCACCTCTAAATCAGAGGTCATGTTTGTTGAAAAGAGTGACTAGCCATCTTTAGTTAATGAGGAAGCACATACCATGAGTATTTTGGGGTTTTGCTCATGATAGATACCAGGTGAGGGTTTGGGCACTGATCAGCAGATTGGCACAGTGGTTGTAGTACAACAGGTTGTGTATTGGGCTGTTGTGGAAAGTAAAAACAAAGTAACAGGGTAAAAATCTGTTATCCATCCAGAAAATATTGCATTTAGCCCATATATCCAACAGCGAGTTGCATCTAAATGAAAGAAATAGAGGCAAATCTAAATTAAGAAAACATTTGTTTAGTAGTTACCATTCTTACTAAAGGAACCTCCAAGCTTTCAACATGGATCACACCAGAAGGTTCACAGCCACTGGCATCACAAATCCTGCATCAGGCCCAAGATATGATGCTGACATATGTGAAGGAGGAGATGTAATTCCCATGAGCAGCAGAGGGCTGACATAGCCCACTTCCCTGTGAAGGAGCAGATGTAATGCCCATGAACAGCAGAGGGCAGACATAGCCCACTTCCCTAGCAGATGTAATGCCCATGAACAGCAGAGGAGGGACATAGCCCACTTCCCTGTGAAGGAACAGATGTAATGCCCATGAACAGCAGAGGAGGGACATAGCCCACTTCCCTGTGAAGGAGCAGATGTAATGCCCATGAACAGCAGAGGAGGGACATAGCCCACTTCCCTTAAGGTCCTGGGGATGATCATCTGCAACACTTTTCACATCATCAAGGCCTTCCCTGGCTCACATGGCTTCCTGTATAAAAATCAGTGGCATTTCTACTATTTTATCTGCCAGTCATTGTGCAACATTTAGGGTATTGTATACAATGTATCTATGTGCCATCCAGCATTTCCCATGATTTCTACATATGGCACACATGATCTATACCAGCATTTGTTGCTGGAGTCTTTTCACAAGGCCATCTAGTTGTTAGGTGCACATATTACCAACCCCAGAGCCCATGATGGACCAGTAAATGACAAGGCATAGAAGTCCAGTTATAATTGCATTTGCGTTGGTTTGCTACATGTTATTTTGCATATTTCATGGGGTCATGACTGATGACCCCCATGAAAACACCCAGTCAAAGGCAAAGAGAGCATGAAACACAGCACTGACACAGTTATAGAACATCACTGAATGGGTGTTCTGAGTGAGGCAGATTCACTTCTGCTGCCTCCATAAATATAATGATGCACTGCTGTGCACTCCTTAGACTCATTGCAAGCTATTTGTGGTGTGTGCCATGCAACACAACATGCTGCTATGTAAACAGTTACAACAAGAGGATGGCACACCTCTGTCTGACTGTGGTATGCCAGCAGTGGAGGAGGACATGGGCTCAGACTCCAAGAAGGACTGGCTTTCACAGGCTACCATGAAAGGCAGAGATAGGTGCAATATGTTATGTCACTGGCAAAGAGGTAGTGCAGGTTCACAACTATGGGTCACAATAAGGCAAATAGTGAAAGAAATGTAATGTGTGCATTTGCACACCAAGATTATGTTGAATTTACCTGGATTGGAGATTCTATATATTACTTATAACCCTCATGAGCCTGAGGTGGGCAGGCTACAGTTATCATCTGCACAGATAGAGGGGCTCAGCAGTGTGGGACAGCATCACTAGTATATATGGGCATCACTGATGGGACCTTTGGTGAGCCTGCAAGTGTCAGGTATCAGGGATCATATTTTCAGCTGATGTTGTGAAACGAATTAGATGAGAGTGCTGGCCATGTGTAGCTGCTGTCCTTGTAGACGAAGATGTGGAAGCACATGCGTCAAGGGAGGCTATAGACTGTGGGCTATGAATGTGGGACTGTGGGTGTGTTCCATGTTGCATGACTATGGAAGGTGGCTGACTGATAGCACAGCCAATCTGGCCTAGGGTATGTGTTATCTCAGGGAATCTATCAAGGAGTGGGTTAATGTGGAGCCTCAGGACCCTGATTGTGATGTATGGGGTGAATCCATAATGCAGCTGGATATATGTCATACACATCCACTGGTCCTCCTATAGCCCTGAACCAAATGAATATACTCTATGTCCATGGTCAGGGGTGTTTGGAGAAGAAATGTGTCATCTGCATCCATATGAGTGGCCATGGCCTGAGGAGTAGGTGAAATTGGAGACAAACGTGTGTCATTTACATCCACATCCTTGAGAACAGCAATGGTCAGGGGTGTGGTCGACAGTTTTGTGAGCCACAGGTGCAAAACTGTTATGGTCACCTAAAGTTTGCAACCATCCCCTACCACAATTATGCCTGCCAAATGAATACAGCCTCAGGGACCTACTATTTGCTGTCAGTGGGCTGCAATTCCTTACCTTACAGAAGTTGAATGTCTTCACATAATTCACACAGTATACTAAGAACCTCCAACATTATCTACAAAGCATTTAGCTATGCCTGGATCACAGCTATGCATTTTCACTGGTTGATCCCCATGGAAACATCAATATCATGTCATACCTGTTTTTCATGTTGTCGATGGTGCCCATGTACCTTCTCCCCAGTATCATCTGCATGTGCATCTTAGAGGTTGTGCACTTCTTAGATACTGGCAGTTTTTCTACTGCTCATGTACCATGTTTGGGAAGTGCATTGACATGATTCCCTTCACTAAGCAGTAGTAATGTAAACAAGCTACCCTGAGCAACAGCAGTTCCCCTGTGAAAACAAACAGATAACATAACCGTGTGAAAGCTAGTATATGTATGACCATCCCACCACTATTTAACTATCTATCAGAGAGACAGCTACATGACTGGAATTTGCATTGGCTATGAGCACATAAATGCCTATTGGGTCATGATGTCTGAGTACAGTATTCAGAGGTGCTCACCAGTGTAAATTTCAATGATATACACACAACACACCTGGTGCACCCCCCCCCCCCCAGACAGGCAGTCATTGCCTGTGCTATAGATATTTGGGCTTGAAGTCCTGATGTTACAGCCCAGCAGCATAGTTTGTTCAACCAGCACCCTGTGCTGCTACCATGAACTAGCGACCCATACCCTCAGCAAAAAAAAAAAAAAGTCTGCTCCTTCTACTGGCATACCAACCATGTGGAAAGATACTAGATATGCTCCCCCCTACCATCCCAGACAATCCGGTCTTGTTTGTACATCCTGCTCCAGAGCCTCCTTCCTCTCATTTTAGTGAAAACAAAAATTCACTTCGTTAAAACTGTAGCAAAATGTTTGCTAAATATGTAGCAAGCAGCAAGCTGCCTGCTACAGTTTATTCTCCCCATGGAAGACTACAGTGTCCAGATTTCAATTAAAAAATATATTTGTTTTTACTTTTAAAGTATAGCAAGCTATAATTTTGACCACACCACAACACTTTTCTCCCAGGGCAGCTGCCCCCATTGCTCTGCCCTAGCTATGCTATTGTTCCATGGTGACAATAAAGCCCATGTTGAAGTATCCATACACTCAGCAGATGAGCTACCAATGTGTTACATAACTGGAGTTTGCAATTACTCCACTGTGGCATCATTAAAAGACACTTGCACAATCCTGACCAGTCCAAGTTCTACATCCGGACCACTTCCCAAGAATCAATGGCCTATTAATGTTACCACTGAGTGCTACTAGCAATTACACTGTCTCTGTGAGCTGACAGGCTGTTGTGCATGCAATCCCAGTGGCCTAGCTGCTCTCATCTAACTCTTGTTTCCTGTTCCTTGCATGCAAGATCATGTTAGTCATCCTCCTATGCACCTGCAGCACTGCCATGTTATGTCCATCGATGGGGTTTATCTGCTGCATGATTATCTGCCCACACCTTGTCTCTTATGATCTTCTCTGTGTCACTCATATTCAGGATAGATCTACCACATGTGTTTGTAATGCCACTAGAAGAACATCTATCACTCGTGGTATGAATGTCTCAATGTTATGATAGTTCTAGTATACCTGTTGGAATACATGTATGAATAAATGCATCTGTAAAGGACTGTCCATCTTACATAACACCCTTCTCTCCACTGCCACCACCACCCCTCTGGAAGCTACTGCCTTATATAATGCAGTGACAGGACTGCTGTAACAATATGCCAGACTGCGTTACATGAAGGTATATAGTATGCATATATCGCATTTGCTGCAATGTGTATGGCATAGTCTTTGACCATAGAACTGCACGCCCATTATCCATTGGCATGCAGGTATCTATCATGGCCTTCTGTACTCATAGTGGATCCCGTCAGTCCTTACATGCATATGTACTGTTATGCCTGTTTCCTCTGTCCTTTGTAGTTCTCTCCCAAAGGCTACAACCTCCCATGCTTGGTCAGTGAGGCAGGGATGGCTGTCATCTCCATCAGGGGTACAGTGACTACTCTTCCTTCTCCCTTTTCTTTGCTCTTTGGACTTGCCCCTCCAGCACTGCAATATTTCCTGTCTGCTCCCTGTGCCTAACTTTGTTTGCTACCCCCCACCCTACACAATCTGCCATATCCCTACGAATGAGAGCAGTTACAATGTTAGCATGCAGCAACAGGCACAGTGTGACCTCTCCTTGAGGCAGCTGCACATCCTGGAGTTGTCTCCGCAGTATGCTTTATGTTACCAGTACTACTGTCTGATGTAGATTTCCCTATAATTTGTTATACTGCAATAGCCTGTACTTTCAGAAATGTATCTGTAGTGCTGTCTCTCATGTTATGGTGATCTCACTGTTTGTTGTGCTGTTAAGAGTCTTGTAAAGTTGTAAAAACACCACTGATGAAAAGTAGCCTAATGCATGTTGAACTGTGCCAGTAATGGAATGTGTGTGTGTTATCAGCCTTATTCCACAGTATGAGGCCTGGTCTGCCTTGAGCATGTGCACTGTGGTCAATTAAACTGTGCATAGGTCTGAAGCTGGGCTGAGCTGGTACAAATTTATAGTGCTGAAATAGCTATGAGCATCTTGCTTCCAAGCTAGCTGTCAAGGGTGTGCCCAGGAGTATATGTCATGCAATGTGTGATTACGTATAGGGCATGACTGCACATCAGAATCTCCTAGGCCATGCTACTAGTATTGTGCATGTTGATGTAGTTGGGTTTCCATGTCATGTGGTATTGTGTCTCAACTATCATTTTTTCACTCCTGGACTTGACCTGGTGAGTGTTTATAGCCTCGGTGGGATCTGCGTGTGGCAGGGTTCCTGCATGGGTCAACAGTGAGACTAAATTCCTTCTTCACTTACTGCACAAGCAGGACAGGGACATCTGTTGAGGGAGTCCTATGACGGTCCCTTGTGCAAAATTGAAGCTTAGCAATCATCATGGTGTTGGGTGATGCTATAAGCATTACTGACTCTGATGAATAATGGTGATAGAATTATAGTGATATGAGAAAGTGCCACCCTGACTTTTTTTTTCCAATTGGAAGAAGAAGTTAGTGAGAGACAATCACAATATTGCAGTAAGGACAACATAATGCTATGCCAAGTTACAACAGGCATTGCTGCATAGCTATAGGCAGTGTCTGATGCCAGTTGTTATGTCATGGCTCATTAATAACTTTTGGTGCATTTTTCAACACAAGAAGAGATCCCAGAAAATAAACTTTACTGCCAGAGGGAGCTGGTCAGAATTCCCAGGTAAGTGTACTCCATTGCTGTCGCATATGCATTTATCTGCTTCTTATCATAACACTGCCTAATTTTGCATTTCTGTTTAAATCTAGCCATTGCATATTCATTCACAGTTTTTAAAACAGCTATATGGTGTTAAATATATTTGTAACTGTGCTATTGGCATTGTGTGTCCTAGTTATTCTTGACATTGACATTGGGATGCCAGCTTTTCTATCTTGGGTGAACCTCTGCAGTTAGGTATTTCTCCTTTGTAGTAGTTTAGTAATAGCTCAGCACTGTATTGTTCAGTGCTTTGTAGGTATGTGATTACCGCTGCACAGATGCTTATTGCTTCTGTAAAAGTGCCATTTCATAATACATTTGTGCCCATGACAGTATCCTTGGCTGATTGTAAAACTGCCATTTCATAATGCATTTGTGCCCATGCCACTGTCCTTCACTGATTGTAAAACTACCATTTCATAATGCATTTGTGCCCATGCCACTGTCCTTCACTGATTGTAAAACTGCCATTTCGTAAAGCATTTGTGCCCATGCCACTGTCCTTCAGTGTGCCAGTTAGAACTGGAATTGAATTAGAATTAGCATGACAACTATTATAACGCTGTGCACCAGTGCAATGAGGCTGATTTTTTCAAGTGAGCTATTACAGCGCAAATTACTTTTACATTTCCTATTCAGGATGATATTGCTAGATGTTTTCTATATGGTAATGTGTCATCCTGTGCTCAACATCCTAGCATTTGGTACACTATGTGCGACAGCTTCACATGTAATTGTATTCAAGAGAGCTGTACATTGAATTTGTATACCGGAGTTATTTCTTCCTTGCTTCATTGTCCATTACACACAGACACTGACCATACAAACATGCGCACACACACACACACACACACACACACACACACACACACACACACACACTGGTTACTATTCATAATGTGCTGCTGTCCTACACAGCTGTAACAGAGGCACAGACAGTCTTATCCAGTGATCTTACTGTCTGTCTTATCAACATAACAGAGGCACAGACAGTCTTATCCAGTGATCTTACTGTCTGTCTTATCAACAGCTGTAACAGAGGAACAGACAGTCTTATGAAAGTAATCTTACTGTCTGTCTTATCAACAGCTGTAACAGAGGCACAGACAGTTTTATCCAGTGATCTTACTGTCTGTCTTATCATAGTGTCCTCAGGCATTTATATCACCATTGCTCTGATGACTCTATTTTTCTCACTCTAGGGCCTGTTTTAATAAAGCGTGCAAGATCATACTGATCATTCTTGTTTCTGACTTTTTCTCTTTCTCCTTGTCATCTTCTTTATATTATCTTTTTCTTTGTTTTATTTATCACCATTTATTTATTTATTTTTTGTACACCTACAGTACTGAATCCATTGATGCTTCTACCTGCACCCAGTCATTCCATTTTTTGTGCAGCCATGAGAGCTGGGGATTCCTGGATAGGTGACAGACATATGGGCCATGTTTTACTGCAGAATCTCCCATGAGTTCATCCACTCCTGGTGAGAGTTAGGTGGTTAGGAGCAGGACAGCCTTGCTGACCCTGAGTGGTGGCCTTCCTTCACCCCCTGACAGAGACCTCATCTCCTGCTGTGACTCTTCTGAGCTCTGTTATAGCTCTCCCTTAAAGAGATCCCAGCAGCTAACAGTGCGACTGTACATGGTTGTATGAGCTCGATAAACCTGAGATCCAAATGGTACACTCCAAGTTCTCCTACTAGAGATATGACCCACCCCCATGGATGGGTGAGCAGGCAGTGACCACTCTCTCCTATTTTCTCCTCCCAGCTCCTAAAGAGGCCTAAGCCACTATTCAAACTCCAGTCACCTGTGACATACTCAGGGCTTTTTCTCTTAATTTAGTAATGTCTTTCGGCTTTTCCCGGTTAGGGGTCACCACAGCAGATCACTGATCTGCTAATGATTGGCAGTGGATTTTTATGGAGTTGAATTGCCAACCCGGCACCCAACCTTCAAAGAAGGCACACCCACTCATGCACGCACCTACTTGCATGTCTTTAAAATTCACTTGACCATGGGGAGGACATGCAGACTCAGCACAGAAGGTGCTTCAGCAGAGAACTGAACCAGAGATCCTCTAGCTCTTTATTTATGTTAAGTTATTCTGTAGTCTAAGTCCTGGAGCACGATGTGTTGTGGCAGCAGATGCCTTTCCCTGCACCAGCTTCCACACCATCTGCTGAATCCTCAGCCGTTCCCAAGCCAGACTTTCTACAGAGTGATTAAGGTCATCCTGTGAGTAATTACTGAAGGTGGTTGCAGGTGGACTCTGGCACTGTTTCTCCAATGGGGGACAGAGGCTCCTCACAGAGGATTGGCACAGAGGGTTCCCCTTAGGTCACATAGCAGGATGTGAAGAGGCTGAAAAGGAATGATATGGACCAGAGGCATGAGACCGGAACTAATATACTAGACCCCATCCTCATGTGACTGAAAAATTTGCAGAACTGTGCAACCCTAAACTTTGAACCCCCAGTGGAAGAACTATCCATGATATCAGCCTTGGAGATGTCTGACTTTTAAGTGTAGTCAAAACTAGAACAACTTCATAGGTGGTCATCATCACAACCTATCCCTCATTATGCTGTATCCCTTCATTGTATATCAGTCACTTCCTACTCTTTGTTGTCCAGTCCTCCACATCATAGTTTGTCCATCCTCTGTCTGCATATGGCCTTTGTGCCCACATTTTGTATCAGCACCTCCCTGTCAGTCTTTTTTCTGTGCTACAATTTTGTGTGCCTGTCTCTGAAGCCATCCTACACCATCTTTTCTACCCTGATCATCACCCTGTTTCCCTCTCCGTCTGCAGTTCATCTCCAAAAATAAAAAGGGTACACCTGTCTTCAAAAAAAAAAATATATATCTATATATCTATATCTATCTATATATATATATATATATATATATATATATATATATATATATATATATATATATATATATATATATATATATATATATATATATATATATATATATATATATATATATATATATATATATATATATATATATATATATATATATATATATATATATATATATATATTTCTTCTTTCCCAAAGGCAATCCCACTTTTCTCTTCTCATTGTCCTGTACGTTCCTCTACCTACTATTCCCTTTTCTGACTATCCTATTAGCCTGATTCCTTTCTATTTATAAAATAAAGTTGACCCACTGCTGTATGGTCCTTCCATGAGCTCTCCGCTGATCCTTATGTTAAATCCATGTGGCACTTTGTTGCACATGTGAATGAACATCATGGTGAGCATACCACATACGTGAATGCATGCTGATAAACCTGGGTCATGTGATGTTTCATTGTGCAGTCTACCTAATTACACAGTAACTGCTATTTTTTTCACTTTTTAACTATACCTCACTATCCCCTTGCAGATCTGTGCTGCATCAGCCCTTAAGTATAACTAATCCCCTTCACACTGAATTGTGCATTTCCAGTTGCTCTATTTATCACAGCACGGTTGCATTTTCATTCTTTTTGAATAACTCCTCTTATTTCTTATTTCCAATAAATGCTAAATATTTAGATGTCTGTACACATTTTATTTATTTGTTTACCTTTTGTTAATCAGGTTGGTGGGCTGATTTTTAGACCCCATTTCAGCAAAGACCTGGATGACAAGAGCACAAAAGAACAAGTATGTATGTTGTATGCAAATTTACAGTTAAAACTGAGTGATATGTTTACAGAACAAAAAGGCAAGACATCCAAATGCACTGTTGCACAGATTGCAGAAGTTCATAAACTTAAGATTGTGCAGCTTTTGCATAGCTTATTTGTATGAGCCAATGCTACTCTATCTAAACAAATAACCATCAACACTCAAGGAATCAAACAGGACTGATTGCAAACTCACTAAACTGAATATTCACACACACTATCAACATAGCACATTACATAGAAACACACACATGCAAATAAAAAATCCATATCAAGTGCAGGCAAAGCTGCATCCCAATCACACTCCTTGCTACTTACATATACCAACTCTGAGATTGTATGTTCTCTCCTCTAATGTAATATAACTTCACACAGAAAAAAGCTTGTACCTTGAAAAGCATTTAGTATCTCTTATCTCTGTTCACTAGAATCCTTTGACAAAACGTCCATTTGAGAGATTGTGACTCAGCTAACATAATTTGATCCACTCTCTTTTCGATCATGTAATTGGTTACCATACAAGTATGTATCTATGTATGTTTGTATTACGGATATCTTGGATTTATATGGATGGAGGGGCAAAACTCTCCTGCAAAAATGCTACTTATTTTTGGAGATTTGTCTGTGACTGTTTTAGGAAATCGTGCTCTTTTGTGATTCCACTTATTAGCCACAGCCACAAAAGTCTTATTTTTTGTGACTGATCCTCTATGAACACAAACATGCACACACACACACACACACACACACACACACACACACACACACACACACACACACACACACACACACACACACACACACAGATTTTTTTTCAACATAATACTGAGATGACAATGATGAAACATTAACTACTACCAGTCTGAAGATGGGCTTGTGCTTATGTGTTTACACTTTCATATTACAAATTAATCTAATGAAGATGTTTTAATGCATGCTTCATAAATAGTTTTTTAAGGGCATATATGACAACATGCCAGCACTAATAAGCAGATCCTTCCTTAGCTGCTTCATTTTAAATGAATTAGCTGACAGATCATCAAGGTGTAAATGGGAAAGCATGTTTGAATGGTACTAGTTTTTTGACTGGTGATATTTGTAAAGAAAAAAAATCTCGCTATTTGGTTCATGGATGTCTACTACCACCTTAAATCATATAGTCCCACAATTACCAGAACCATTTATGTAAATTTTCATCAGGAAATAAATAAAACTTGGGGAGATAAGTCCATTGCATAGCCCCTTCCCCACCCCAAGAACAGACTCCTGCTTCAAATCAAGCTGTGTGATACATATCGTCCTTTAGGTGGGAAATGGATTATTGGATAAGCATTTATAAATTTACTGCAGGCTTGGCTGGCCTAGCTCTTCTTGACAAAAGAAGCTACAGTTTAAGAGTGGGTACTGGCAAGGAATAAATAGTTACAAGACTCTGTTGAATTCTGTTTTCTATAATTTATATTACTGAGTGGTTTCAAAATCAACTGACAAGTGTTTTCTCAAAATATTCATGATGGCCTGGTTTCTGAATCATCTGGTATGAAAAGAAATCTGTTGTCTTAAAGGTTATAGCTGTGGTTTACTCAAGAACTATTGCAAACATTTCCTGGAATGCCAAGTAACTGCAAATGCCAAATCAGGCTGTCATGCATTAAATCATGATAAATGTAAGGTTATGTGCATAGCAAATGAAAATGAATGTCAGGACAATGCTTTCAATAACTTTGCTCTCAAGAACATTTGTCAAGAAAAAATGTATTTATAGTTACAGAAAAATGTAGACATTACAGAGCATTTTCAATAAACCAGCCTTAGTGTATATGTATATATATATATATATATATATATATATATATATATATATATATATATATATATATATGTATATATATATATATACATATATATATATATATATATATATATATATATTTACACACACACACATATATATATATATATATATATATATATATATATATATATATATATATATGTGTGTGTGTGTGTGTGTGTGTGTGTGTTTGCAGGCATTTAGGCATTGTGCATCTAGAATTAAGAAACACAAATAGTAATACATAAGTGGAGTACTGTAGGGATATTGGTTGAGGTGCTACTTTTCAAGGATATTGCTTAAACATTCTGAGGATTTTATACAACTAAAGTCATAGGTATGTTTATTTTTTGCTTATAGGTGAATACTAAGCTAAAGACCACTGGGGACTTTTTAAGTCTAGCCATGTATCTTTAATCTATGACAAGTTCTACTACTGCTGATAGTGAAGCAGGGGCTTGGGGAATTAAATATTTATAAGCAGAGGTTTGGGAAATGAACTATTTATATGCTGACTGTGTCCATTAGAGACATAAGTGCTAAACCAGGAGTGAATCTCTGGTTCCCCATCCAGCTGTCCATGTTAAACATGAATTGGTTTAGGGTGAAACTCTGCTTTACATGGATGGGGAGCCTGTTACTTGGAATGAGTAGTCTCTGGGATGAATACCTGTCTATCCAGGAAATTTTATTTATATCAGGGGCAATATTTAAGTCATTATAATAATTCTGGTGTTGTTTGTTTTGCGGAAATGCAGGAGGTACATTAGAGTGGTGTCAGAACATGCCTTGTATGTTGGCCATAGATTACCCCTCCACAGCCTGTAGGAGGCAGAATACAGAGAGGTCCTTGAGATGGTCTTCACAGAACATGTTATTTATGCTCTTTATTCTTTTAATGAGGAACCACTGTGGACATTCCAATTGTAGGATGTGTCTGGTTAGGTACATACCGAAGGGGGCACTTTACTCAATGTTAGGTCTAATGATTGGCAAATACAATGGAAAAATGACCTACTTGGACGTAGATTCCATAGTTTTTTGTATATGTTGTACACCATATATTGATATCTTCACTACTGTAGACACACATGATGGTCAAAGCCTAGATTATTGTGTATGTGTGTCTCCAAGTCCCAGAATATTAGTTTGACTCTAATGGCTATGTTGTTGATACAGTAGTTACCACGGGTGGTCAACTTCCCAAAGGATGTTATTATGCATTTCATGGCATTTAGTTTTAGTCCATGGTTCTGAAATCAGTGATTTGTCTGTGTCAGCCCTTCCTGGAGAACATTAGTCTAACTGGGGGATTCTATGACTGCTGCAAATTTGCAATCCCTAGCAAAAATTGTCAGCCACAGTCCCATGACATTGGCCTTGACTCTGGAGAAATAGATGTCTAAAAGGAGCGCCCCCGAGTGTTATGCTGTTTGAAATTTGGTAACCAGGTAAGTGGACTGGTCAATTACCCTTTTTAAGGCACTCACTGGGCTCCATAGGAGTAAGTGTAATAATACAATAAAATACCAATAGCCAAACTAATAATGCTTGCTACTTCATTCAATAACAAAAATGCATATCAGAAGTAAATATGGAAAGAAAAGGGGTAGCTAGCAATATGCACAATATGTCAAACAATGTGAAAATATATGCAATATTTATAGCATTTCTAGAGTGGAGTTTTCTTAGAAGAGGGATAGTTATATGTAGTACTTGTAAATTCCAGTTACAGAAAGTGTGTTTAAGGGTGAAAAAGTGCTATATTCATTGTAAACTAGGACTGGGATTCACAGACATAATAATTTTCATAGATGTCAGTACTTGAAGTGACTCACAGAAAATCAGATGTGGTTATTCACTAAATAAATTTAGCATATCTTCCAAAGGGCCACATAGGAAAATAGATAGGCAGTGATAATAGAACAAGTGATGCTAAGCTGTTCTGTGACTGGGTCAGAGCTACATTATAGTGTATGACCAAAGTAAAGGATATCACAGCTAACGTAGAATGGCATGCCTGAGCCAAAGTATGCTCACATCTGCAATGTAGTACTTCTTAGAGGGAACTTCCTTTAGTCCTACACAAGAAGGGCAGCACATCAGATAATAGTCAGTACAGTACCATACCAACCACAGTCATCATGTAAATGTGTAAGTCTGTGCAGGACCATACCAACCACGGACATCATGTAACTGTGTAAGGCTTACAGAAATATATCGACCACAGTCATCATGTAAATGTTTAAGTCTGTACAGCACCATACCAACCACGGTCATAATGTAAATGTGTAAGTCTATATAGTACCATACCAACCACAGTGATGATGTATATTTGTAAGTCTGTACAGTACCATACCAAACCAACGATGATCATCATGTAAATGTGCATGTCTGTACAGTACTATAACAACCACGGTCATCATGTAAATTTGTAAGTCTTACAGTAATATATCAGAAACGGTCATAATGCAAATGTGTAAGTCTGTACAGTAACTTACTAACCACAGCCATCATATAAATGTGCAAGTCTGTACAGTACCATACCAACCACAGACATCATGTAAATGTGTAAGCCTGTACAGTACAATACCAACCACAATCATCATGTAAATGTGTAGGTCTGTATAGTTCCATACTAACCACAGCCATCATGTAAATGTGTCTGTACAGTAATATATCAAGCACGATCATCATGTGAATGTGTAAGTCTTACAGTAACATATCAACCATGGTCATCATGTAAATGTGTAAGTCTGTACAGCACCATACCAACCACGGTCATAATGTAAATGTGTAAGTCTGTACAGTAACAAACCAACCACAGTCATAATGTAAATGTGTAACTCTGTACAGTACCATACCATCCAAGGTCATAATGTAAATGTGTAAGTCTGTACAGTAACAAACCAATTACAGTCATAATGTAAATGTGTAACTCTGTACAGTACCATACCATCCAAGGTCATAATGCAAATGTGTAAGTCTGTACAGTACCATGCCAACCACGGTCAGCATGTAAATGAGTAAGTCTGTACAGCACCATACCAACCACAGTCATAATGTAAATGTGTAAGCCTGTACAGTACAATACCAACCACAATCATCATGTAAATGTGTAGGTCTGTATAGTTCCATACTAACCACAGTCATCATGCAAATGTGTAAGTCTGTACAGTATTTTACTAACCACAGCCATCATGTAAATGTGTCTGTACAGTAATATATCAAGCACAATCATCATGTGAATGTGTAAGTCTTACAGTAACATATCAACCATGGTCATCATGTAAATGTGTAAGTCTGTACAGCACCATACCAACCACGGTCATAAAGTAAATGTGTAAGTCTGTACAGTAACAAACCAACCACAGTCATAATGTAAATGTGTAACTCTGTACAGTACCATACCATCCAAGGTCATAATGTAAATGTGTAAGTCTGTACAGTACCATGCCAACCACGGTCAGCATGTAAATGAGTAAGTCTGTACAGCACCATACCAACCACAGTCATAATGTAAATGTGTAAGTCTGTGCAGTAATATACCAACCTCAGTCATCATGTAAATGTGTAAGTCTGTACAGTACCATACAAACCATAGTCAACATGTAAATGTGCATGTCTGTACAGCACCATACCAACCACAGTCATCATGAAAGTGTGCATGTCTGTACAGTACCATACCAACCACAGTCATGTAAATATGTAAGTCGTACAGCAATATATCCACCATGGTCATCATATAAATGTGTAAGTCTGTATAGTAATATACCAATCGATGTCATAATGTGAATGAGTAAGTCTGTACAGTAATATATCAACCACAGTCATCATGTAAATGTGTAAGTCTGTACAGCACCATTCCAACTACAGTCATCATTTAAATGTGTAAGTCTGTATAATACCATGCTAACCACAGTCATCATGTAAATGTGTAAGTCTGCACAGTATTATATCAACCACAGTCATCATGTAATTGTACAAGACTGTACAGCACCATATCAACCATGGTCATCATGTAAATGTGTAAGTCTGTATAGCACCATACCAACCACAGTCTTAATGTAAATTTGTATGTCTGCACAGTAATATATCAGCCATGGTTATCATATAAATGTGTATGTCTGTAAAGTACCATGCCAACGACAGTCTTCTTGTAAATGTATAAGTCTTACAGTGATACACCAACCACATTCATCATGTAAATTTGTACGTCTGTACAGTACCATACCAACCACAGTCATAATGTAAATGTGTAAGTCTGTACAGTAATATACCAACCACATTCATCATGTAAATGTGTAAGTCTGTATAGTACCATACCAACCACGGCCATAATGTAAATGTGTATGTCTGCACAGGAATATATTGACCACAGTCATCATGTAAATGTGTAAGTCTGTACTGCACCATACCAACCATTGTCATAATGTAAATGTGTAAGTCTGTACAATAATATATCAACCACGGCATTCATGTTAGTGTAAGTCTGTATAGTTCCATACCAACCACAGTCATCATGTAAATGTGCAAGTCTGTACAGTAATATATCAACCACAGTCATTATGTAAATGTGTATGTCTGTAGAGCACCATGCCAACCATGGTCTTAATGTAAATGTGTATGTCTATATAGTACCATACCAACCACAGTGAAGATGTATATTTGTAAGTCTGTATAGTACCATACCAACAATGGTCATCATGTATATGTGCATGTCTGTACAGTACTATAACAACCAAGGTCATCATGTAAATTTGTAAGTCTTACAGTAATATATCAGAAACAGTCATCATGCAAATGTGTAAGTCTGTACAGTAAATTACGAACCATAGTCATCATATAAATGTGCAAGTCTGTACAGTACCATACCAACCGCAGACATCATGTAAATGTGTAAGTCTGTAAAGTAACTTACTAACCACAGTCATCAAGTAAATGTGCAAGTCTGTACAGTAATATATCAAACACAGTCATCATGTAAATGTGTAAGTCTTACAGTAACATATCAACCACGGTCATCATGTAAATGTGTAAGTCTGTACAGTACCATACCAACCACAGTCATCATGTAAATGTGTAAGTCTGTACACTATCATACCAACCACGGTCATCATGTAAATGTTTAAGGCTTACAGTAATATATCAACCACAGTCATCATCTAAATGTTTACATCTGTACAGCACCATACCAACCACAGTCATAATGTAAATCTGTAAGTCTGTACAGTAATATACCAACCACAGTCATCATGTAAATGTGCACGTATGCACAGTAATATATCAACCACAATCATCATATAAATGTGTAAGTCTCTACAGCACCATACAAAACACAGTCTGAATGTAAATGTGTGTCTGTACAGTACCATACCAACCGCAGTCATAAAGTAAATGTGTAAGGCTGTACAGTAATAGAAAACCATGGTCATCATGTAAATGTGTAAGTCTGTACAGCACCATACCAACCACAGTCATCATGTAAATATGTAAGTCTGTACAGTAATATATCGACCACAGTCATCATGTAAATGTGTAAGTCTGTACAGCACCATACCAACCACAGTCATCATATAAATGTGTATGTCTGTATAATACCATACTAACCACAGTCATCATGTAAATGTGTAAGTTTGTACAGTGTTATATCGCCGACAGTCATCATGTAATTGTGCAAGTCTGTACAGCACCATACCAACCACGGTCTTAATGTAAATGTGATTGTCTGTACAGTAATATATCAACAATGGTCATCATATAAATGTGTAAGTCTGTACTGTACCATACCAACCACAGTCATCATGTAAATGTGTAAGTCTTACAGTGATATACCAACCACATTCATCATATAAATGTGTATATCTGTACACTATCATACCAACCACAGTCATCATGTAAATGTGAAAGTCTGTACAATACCATACTAACCACAGTCATAATGTAAATGTGTAAGTCTGTACAGTACAATACCAACCACAGCCATCATGTAAATGTGTAAGTCTGTAAAGTACCATACCAACAACAGTCTTAATGTAAATGTGTAAGTCTGTACTTTAATATACCAACCACAGTTATCATGTAAATGTGTAAGTCTGTATAGTACCATACCGACCACGGCCATAATGTAAATGTGTACATCTGCACAGTAATATATCAACCACAGTCATCATATAAATGTATAAGTCTGTACTGTACCATACCAACCACAGTCATCATGTAAATGTGTAAGTCTTACAGTGATATACCAACCACATTCATCATATAAATGTGTATATCTGTACACTATCATACCAACCACAGTCATCATGTAAATGTGAAAGTCTGTACAATACCATACTAACCACAGTCATAATGTAAATGTGTAAGTCTGTACAGTACCATACCAACCACAGCCATCATGTAAATGTGTAAGTCTGTAAAGTACCATACCAACAACAGTCTTAATGTAAATGTGTAAGTCTGTACTTTAATATACCAACCACAGTTATCATGTAAATGTGTAAGTCTGTATAGTACCATACCGACCACGGCCATAATGTAAATGTGTACATCTGCACAGTAATATATCAACCACAGTCATCATGTAAATCTGTACAGCACCATACCCAACCATAGTCATAATGTAAATGTGTAAGTCTGTACAGTAATATATCAACCACAGCATTCATGTAAATGTATAACTCTGTATAGTACCATACCAACCACAGTCATGTAAATGTGCAAGTATGTACAGTAATATATCAACCGCAGCATTCATGTAAATGTGTAAGTCTGTATAGTACCATACCAACCACAGTCATCATGTAAATGTGGAAGTCTGTACAATAATAAATCAACCACAGTCATCATGTAAATGTGTACTTCTGTAGAGCACCATAACAACCATGGTCTTAATGTAAATGTGTAAGTTTGTACAGTACCATACCAACCATGGTAATCATGTAAATCTGCATTTGTGTACAGTACCATAACAAGCACGGTCATCATGTAAATGTGTAAGTCTTACAGTAATATATCAGAAACAGTCATCATGCAAATGTGTAAGTCTGTACAGTAACTTACTAACCACAGCCATCATATAAATGTGCAAGTCTGTACAGTAATATATCAACCACAATCATCATGTGAATGTGTAAGTCTTACAGTAACATATCAACTGTGGTCATCATGTAAATGTGTAAGTCTGTACAGTACCATACCAACCACAGTCATCATGTAAATTTGTAAGTCTGTACAGTACCATACCAACCATGGTCATCATGTAAATGTGTAAGGCTTACAGTGATATATCAACCACAGTCATCAAGTAAATGTGTAAGTCTGTACAGCACCATACCAACCACGGTCAAAATTTATATGTGTAAGTCTGTACAGAAATATACCAACCATAGGCATCATGTAAATGTGTACATCTGCACAGTAATATATCAACCACGGTCATCATATTAAAGTATACGTTTGTAAAGTACCATAACAACCATGATCATCAAGTAAATGGGTACGTCTGCACAGTAATATATCGACCACAGTCATCATGTAAATGTGTAAGTCTGTACAGTACCATACCAACCATGGTAATAATGTAAATGTGTAAGACTTTACACCACAATATTTATTTATTTTACATTTGTTGACAGGGCTAGTCTAGCTGGAGATATTTCCATTTTCAGTAGAGGCCCGGGGAGAAAAGCTCCACTTACTTAATAATAGTAATATATAAAAAAGCAAAATAATAATAAGCAATGCCACATCCATTAGGAAGGAATTAAAGTAACATTTTAAAGTAAACCATTGGTATAAAAATGTGGAAGATAACATTTACAACATTTATTGGCAGAGTAATAATGTAAAGGAAGAGAGAGAAGATAGGTTACAGGCTAGTAGTAGAGTATTAGTCAGGGTTGCAGCAAGGGCATAACTTGAAGTTTTAGGTGATTTTTAAGATTAAGTTTGAAGAGGGGGAAAGAGGAAATAGAGGTAAGGTTGGGTGGCAGCATGTTCCATTGTTTACCTGTGGTGGTGGAGAACAAGGAGTCACCAGCTAAGTTGTTAGATTTGGGTATATAAGCTAGGAGTTTATTAGAGGAGCGTAGGGAATGAAGATTGTTATAGGGTGTGATAAGATTGTTTAGTGTAGGTGTGTTGTTAGGAAGGTAGAAGATTTTGTGAGCAGTTGTTAGTTGTGAGAATAGCAGCGCATTTTGCAGTTCAAGCCAGTCTAGCTGGTGTAGGTTAATGCAGTGATGGGTTCTATAGGGCTTACCAGTTACAAACCTTGCAATACTGTTGTAGGCTTTGGTAAGTTTGTTGAGATTGTTTTGCTTTAAATTGGTGTAAATGGGAGAAGCATAGAGGAGGGTAGAGAGTAAATGAGAGTGGGCCACGGTAGTTCTTGCTTTTGGGGTGAGGAAGGGTCTTATCCTATACAAGGAGCCTAATTTTCTGTTAACGGACTTAATGGTGTTATTAATATGATTGTCAAAAGTGAGTTTATTGTCTATTGTAACTCCTAATAACTTGCAGGTCAGATCAGGTGATATCAGGGTTCCATTACTAGCTAGTATGGAGAACTGTATGGGAGGGTCTTGTTGTTGGGAGTAATCAGAAGTAATTTGTTTTTTTTGGCATTCAAGAGTAAGCACCGGTTATTGAACCATGTTTCAACTATGGAGAAGACAGTTTGGCTTAAAGATTTCAGCTCAGGAAGAGACTTAGCACAACAGATGATAGTAGAATCATCAGCATACTGTATGCAGGTGGATTGAGGAATAGCTACATGAAGATCATTTATGAACAGAGAGAAGAGAAGGGGTCCTAGAATAGAGCCTTGAGGAACTCCTAGTAAGACAGGGAGATATGAAGACAAGTGATTTTGCCACAAAACAGCTTGTTTACGGTTGCTGAGGTAAGACTTGAACCAAAGGATAGAATTAGAATCCAGAGAGAGGGATTGTAGGGTATTTATAAGTAGGGAGTGATTGACCATATCAAAGGCTTTTGACAGGTCAATGAAGAGTGCAGATGAGAGGTAGTTATTGTTCCGGTTGGTGTTAATAGTATTGGTGAAAGATAGAAGGGCAGTGGTGGTGCTGTGAAAGGGTCTAAAGCCATGTTGGCAGCTGGCCAGGATGTTATTTTTAGTAAGGTAGTCTATTAGCTGATGATGGATAAATTTCTCCATGATCTTAGCTAGGGGTGAGAGTAGTGCTATGGGCCTATAGTTGGAGTACTCATTAGAGTTTCCTCCTTTATGTAAGGGAATGATGTGTGAGATTTTCCAAAGATTGGGGATAGTGCTTTCAGAGATGGTACGGTTAATGAGAATAGCTACAGGATGAGCAATTGCTCTGGATGCAAGTTGCAGGTATTCTGCTGGAAGGTTGTCATCAGAGGGTGTACAGGGTTTTAGCTTGTGAATTAGTTTCTGGATAAAGGCTATTGAGATGGGTTTTATCTTGAAAGTAGGAAGATTGTCATGCTGGGAATTAGGTAGGTTAGTGTTTGTAGAAGTTAGCTGTGTGGCCAGGGTTTGAATGGTCTCTGTAAAATAGGTATTGAAGGCATTGGCAATTTCTAGATTGTTTTGTTTTCTGACTCTAGGGGTGGAGGGTACTAGAGTGGCCGGGCTGTAGAAGGTTATTAATGGCAGTCCAAAATTTTTGTGGATTCTTAGAGTGAGATTGTTGAAGTTTACTGTAATAGGCTTGTTTGTCAGAGAGAATGGCTTTTTTAGTAGTATTACGAAGTTGTCTAAAGTTTAGGTGTTCTGAGACATCTTTAGTTGCTCTCCATTTAGCCCATGATTTGTTTCTTATAAGTATTTTTTGTTTTGTGTCTTTTGAGAGCCAGGGAGCAGATTTGAACTTTATCCTAATAGATCTTTTGGGTGTGTGGGTATCTAGTATTGTTAAGAATTTGTGGTTAAAGTAGCTGACAGCTTCATCTAGTGGGAGGATTTTTAGGGGACTCCATGGTCATCAACCATGGTCATCAAGTAAATGTCTTCATCTTCCAGTAGTATGCCAACCACAGTCATCATGTAAATGTGTAAGTCTTACAGTAATATATCAACCACGGTCATCATATAAATGTACACTGATTTACCAATCACAGTCATAATGTAAATGTGTAAGTCTGTACAGTAATATACCAACCATGACCATCATGTAAATGTGTAAGTCTGTATAGAACAATACCAACCACAGTCATCATGTAAATGTGTATGTCGGTAAAATAATATATCAACCACTGTCAACGTGTATATGTGCAAGTCTGTACAGTAATATATCAACTGCGGTCATCATGGAAATGTGTAAGTCTGTACAGCACCATACCAACCACGGTCATAATGTAAATGTGCAAGTCTGTACAGTACTATACCAACCATGGTCATAATGTAAATGTGAAAGTCTGTACAGTACCATGCCAACCACGGTCAACATGTAAATGTGTAAGTCTGTACAGTACAATATAAACCACAGTCATCATGTAAATGTGTAAGTCTGCACAGTACCATACCAACCACAGTCATAATGTAAATGTGTAAGTCTGTTCTGTAATATACCAACCTCAGTCATCAAGTAAATATCTAAGTCTGTACAGTACCATACAAACCACAGTCAACATGTAAATGTGTAATTCTGTACAGCACCATACCAACCACAGTCATCATGTAAGTATGGATGTCTGTGCAGTACCATACCAACCACTGTCATGTAAATGTGTAAGTCTGTACAGTACCATAACAACCATGATCATCATGTAAATGTGTACATCTGCACAGTAATATATCTACCACAGTCATCATGTAAATGTGTAAGTCTTACAGTAATATATCAACAACAGTCATCATGCAAATGTGTAAGTCTGTACGTCTGAGGAAGCGTGGTTGTGTCCACGCGAAAGCGCTTACCTTCACCCACTGTTTCTTGGATTAAAGAACTTTTTTATATATATTTACTACGTTTATTGGCTTACTTCATGGATTACTGACTGCATTTCAACTTGTTATCTGGTTGCATCGTGGTAGAGATCAGGTTTCTGTGTTTTGCTACTAAGTCTGTACAATACCATATCAACTATGGTCATAATGTAAATGTGTAAGTCTTGCAAAAATATACCAACCACAGTCATCATGTAAATGTGTAAGTCTGTACAGTAATATACCAACCATGACCATCATGTAAATGTGTAAGTCTGTATAGAACAATACCAACCACAGTCATCATGTAAATGTGTATGTCGGTAAAATAATATATCATCTGTACAGTAAAATATCAACCACAGTCATCTTGTAAATGTGTAAGTCTTACAGTAATATATCGACCATGGTCATCATGTAAATCTGTACGTCTTACAGCAATATATCAGCCACAGTCACCATGTAAATGTGTAAGTCTGTACATCATCATACCAACCACGGTCTTAATGTAAATGTGTAAGTCTGTATAGAACCATACATTCCACAGTCATCATGTAAATGTGCAAGTCTGTACAGTAATATCTCAACCATGGTTATCATGTAAAGGTGCAAGTCTGTACAGTAATATATCAACCACGGTCATCATGTAAAAGTGTAAGTCTGTATATACCATACCAGCCGCAGTCATCATGTAAATGTGCATCTCTGTACAGTACCATACCTACCACAGTCATCATGTAAATGTTCAAGTCTGCATAGTAATATATCAACCACTGTTATCATATAAATGAGTACGTCTGTACAGTACCATTCCAACCATGGTCAAAATGTAAATGTGTAAGTCTGTACAGTAATATATCAACCACGGTCATCAAATAAATGTGTAACTCTGTACAATGATATACCAATCACAATTATATTATAAATGTGTAAGTGTGTACAGTAATATATCAAACATGGTCGTCATATAAATGTGTACATTTTTACAGTAATATACCAACCGCAGTCATAATGTAAATGGGTAAGCCTTATAGTAATATATCTACAACAGTCATCATGTAAATGTGTAAGACTTACAGTAATATATCAAATATGGTCATAATGTAAATGTGTAAGTCTGTACAGTAATATAACAAGCACAGTCATCATGTAAATTTGTAAGTCTGTACAGTACCATACCAACCACGGTCTTAATGTACATGTGTAAGTCTGTACAGTAATATACCATCCACAGTCATCATATAAATGTGTAAGTCGGTACAGTACCATGCAAACCACAGTTACAATGTATATGTGTAAGGCTGTACAGTACCATACTAACCACAGTCATCATGTAAATGTGTAAGTCTGTACAGTACCATATCAACTACCATCATGTAAATGTGTAAGTCTGTACAGTACCAACCACGGTCAGCATGTAAATGTATAAGGCTTACAGTAATATATTTACCACAGTCATCATGCAAATGTGTAAGTCTGTACAGCACCATACCAACCACGGTCATAATGTAAATGTGTACGTCTATACAGTAATATACCAAACACAGTCATCATGTAAATTTGTACGTCTGCACAGTAATATATCAACCACAGTAAATATATAAATGTATAAGTCTGTGCAGCCCATACCAACCACAGTCTTAATGTAAATTTGTGTATGTACAGTACCATACCAACTACCGTCATAATGTAAATGTGTAAGGCAGTACAGTAATATGCCAACCATGGTCATCATGTAAATGTGTAAGTCTGTACAGCACCATACCAACCACAGTCATCATGTAAATATGTATTTCTGCACAGTAATATATCAACCATGGTCATCATATAAAACTGTAAGTTTGTACAGTACCATAACAACCATGATCATCAAGTAAATGGGTACATCTCCACAATAAAATATCGACCACAGTCATCATGTAAATGTGTAAGTCTGTATAGTACCATACCAACCACAGTCATAATGCAAATTTGTAAGTCTGTACAGTACCATACCAAGAATGGTCATCATGTAAATGTGCATGTCTATACAGTACCATAACAACTCCGGTCATCATGTAAATGTGCAAGCCTGTACAGTACCATACCAACCATAGTCATCATGTAAATTTGCAAGTCTTTAAAGTAATATATCAACAACAGTCATCATGCAAATGTGTAAGACTGTACAATACCATACTAACCACAATCATAATGTAAATGTGTAAGTCTTGCAGTAATATACCAACCACAGTCATCCAGTAAATGTGTAAGTCTGTACAGTACCACACCAACTATAGTCATCATGTAAATGTGGAAGTCTGTCCAGCACAATATCAACCTCAGTCATAAAGTAAATGTGTAAGTCTTAAAGTAATGTACCAACCACAGTCATCATGCAAATGTGTAAGTCCATGCAGCACCATACCAACCATGGTCTTAATGTAAATGTGTAAGTCTGTATAGTACCATACCAACCGCAGTGATAATGTAAATTTGTATGTCTCTACAGCACCATACCAACCATGGTCATCATGTAAATGTGCATGTCTGTACAGTACCATACCAGCCACATTCATCATGTATATGTGTTAGTCTGTATAGTACCATACCAACCACAGACATAATTTAAATTGGCAAGTCTTTATAGTACCATATAAAAAAAAGTCATCATGTAAATGTGTAAGTCTTACCGTGATATACCAACCACATTCATCATGTAAATGTATAAGTCTGTACAGTATCATACCAACCACAGTCATCATGTCAATGTGTAAATCTGTACAGTACCATACTAACCACAGTCATCATGTAAATGTGTAAGTCTGTACAGCACCATACCAACCACAGTCATCATGTAAATGTGTTAGTTTGTATAGTACCATAACAACCACAGTCATCATGTAAATGTGCAAGTCTGTACAGTAATATATCAACCACGGTCATCATGTAAATGTGTAAGTCTGTAGAGCACCATACCAACCATGGTCTTAATGTAAATGTGTAAGTCTGCATAGTATCATACCAACCATAATCATAATGTAAATGTGTAAGTCTTACAATAACATATTAACCATGGTCAACATGTAAATGTGTAAGTTTGTACAGTACCATACCAACCACAGTCATAATGTAAATGTGTAAGCCTTACAGTAATATATGAACCACAGTCATCATGTAACTGTGTAAGTCTTAGAGTAATATATCAACCAAGGTCATCATTTGAATGTGTACGTCTTACAGTAATATATCAGCCATTTTCATCATGTAAATGTGTAAGTCGGTACAGCACAATACCATCCACAGTCTTAATGTAAATGTGTAAGTCTGTATAGAATCATACAAACCAAAGTCATCATGTAAATGCATGATTCTGTACAGTCATATATCAACCATGGTCATCATGTAAATGTGTAACTCTGTACAGTAATATATCAACCAATGTCATCATGTAAATGTGTAAGTCTATATAGTACCATACCAACCACAGTCATCATGTAAATGTGCAAGTCTGTACAGTTATATATAACCATAGTCATAATGTAAATGTGTAAGTTTGAACAGTAATATAACAACCACAGTCATGTAAATGTGCATCTCTGTACAGTACCATACCAACCACAATCATCATGTAAATGTGCAAGTCTGCACAGTAATATATCAACCACAATTATCGTGTAAATGTTTAAGTCTGTACAGCACCTTACCAACCAGAGTCTTAATGTAAATGCGTATGTCTGCACAGTAATATATCAACCACAGTCATCATATAAATGTATAAGTCTATACAGTACCATACCAACCACAGTCAAAATGTAAATGTGTGTCTTTTCAGTACCATAACAACCACGGTCATAATGTAAATATGTAAGTCTGTACAGTAATATATCAACCACGGTCATCATGTAATATTGTAAGTCTGTACAGCACTATATGAACCACAGTCATCATGTAAATGCATATGTCTGCACAGAAATATATCAACCATGGTCATAATATAAATGTGAAAAACTGTACAGCACTATGCCAACCATGGTATTAATGTAAATGTGTGTCTGTACAGTACCATACCAACCACGGTCATAATGTAAATGTGTATGTCTGTACAGTAATATATCAACCACGGTCATCAAGCAATTTTGTAAGTCTGTACAGCACTATACCAACCACAGTCATGTAAATATGTATGTCTGCACAGTAATATATCAACCACGGTCATTATGTAAATGTATAAGTCTCTACAGCACCATACCAACCATGGTCTTAATGTAAATGTGTATGTCTGCACAGTATATATCAACCATGGTCACCATACAAATGTGCAAGTCTGTATGGTACCATACCAACCACGGTCATAATGTAAATGTGTGTCTGTTCTTTACCATACCAACCATGATCATAATGTAAATCTGTAAGTCTGTACAGTAATATATCAACCACAGTCATCATGTAAATTTGTAAGTATGCACAGCACTATACCAACCACAGTCATCATGTAAATGTGTACGTCTGCACAGTAATATATCGATCACAGTCATCATGTAAATGTGTAGGTCTGTACAGCACCATATCAACCACAGTCATCATGTAAATGTGAAATTCTGTACAGTAATATATCTGTAACAGTCATCATGCAAATGTGTAAGTCTGTACAGTAACTTACTAACCACACTCATCATGTAAATATGCAAGTCTGTACAGTAGCATCCCAACCACAGTCACAATGTAAATGTGTAAGTCTTACAGTAACATATCAACCACAGTCATCATGTAAATGTGTAAGTTTGTACAGTACGATACCAACCACAATAATCATGTAAATGTCCAAATATGTACAGTACCGTACCAACCACAGTCATAATGTAAATGTGTACGTCTGTAAGGAATATACCAACCACAGTCATCATGTAAATGAGTAAGTCTCTACCAACAGTCATCATGTAAATGTGCAAGCCTGTACAATACCATACCATACCAACAACAGTCATAATGTAAATGTGTAAGTCTGCACAGAAATATACTATCACAGCCATCATGTAAATGTGTAAACCTGTACAGTACCATGCCTACAACAGTCATCATGTAAATGTGCAAGGCTGTACAGTACCATACCAATGACAGTCATCATATAAATGAGTAAGTCTGTTCAGTACCATACCAACAACAGTCATCATGTAAATGTGCAAGTCTGTACAATACCATACCAACCACAGTCTTAATGTAAATGTGTAAGTCTGTACAATAATAGGCCAACCACAGTCATCATGTAAATGTGTAAGTCTGTACAGTACCATACCAACCACAGTCATAACGTAAATGTGTAAGTCTGTACAGTAATATACCAACCACATTCATCATATAAATGTGTAATTCAGTACAGTACCATAACAACCATGATCAACACATAAATGTGTATTTCTGCACAGTAATATATCGACCACAGTCATCATGTAAATGCGTAAGTCTTACAGTTATATATCAGTGGTGGTCATCATATATATGTGTAAGTCTGTAGAGTAATACACCAATCACAGTCAGAATGTTAATGTGTAAGTCTGTACAGTAATATATCAAACATTGTCATCATATAAATGTGTAAGTCTGTACAGTAATATACCAACCACAATCATCACGTAAATGTGTAAGGCTTAAAGTATTATATTAACCATGATCATAATATAAATGTGTAACTCTGTACAGTAATATACCAACCAGAGTCATCGTTTATATGTGCATGTCTGTACAGTACCAAATCAACCACAGTCATCATGTAAATGTGTAAGTCTTACAGTAATATATCAATCATGGTCATCATATAAATGTGTAACTCTGTACACTGATATACCAATCACATTCATAATGTAAATGTGTAAGTGTGTACAGTAATATATCAAACATGGTTGTTAGATAAATGTGTAAGTCTGTACAGTAATATACCAACCACAGTCCTCATGTAAATGTGTACGTCTTGCAGTAATATATCAACCACAGTCATCTTGTAAATGTGTAAGTCTTACAGTAATATATCAACCATGGTCATCATGTAAATCTGTACGTCTTACAGTAATATATCAGCCACAGTCATCATGTAAATGTGTAAGTCTGTACATCATCATACCAACCACGGTCTTAATGTAAATGTGTAAGTCTGTATAGAACCATACATTCCACAGTCATCATGTAAATGTGCAAATCTGTACAGTAATATATCAACCACGGTCATCATGTAAAAGTGTAAGTCTGTATATACCATACCAACCACAGTCATCATGTAAATGTGCATCTCTGTACAGTACCATACCGACCACAGTCATCATGTAAATGTTCAAGTCTGCACAGTAATATATCAACCACTGTTATCATATAAATGTGTACATCTGTACAGTACCATACCAACCATGGTCAAAATGTAAATGTGTGTCTGTATAGTACCATACCAACCATGGTCATAATGTAAATCTGTAAGTCTGTACAGTAGTATATCAACCACGGTCATCATATAAATTTGTAACTCTCTACAACACTATATGAGCCACAGTCGTCATGTAAATATTTATATCTGCAAAGAAATATGTCAAGCACGGTCATCATATAAATGTGTAAGTCTGTACAGCACCATACCAACCATGGACTTAATGTAAATGTGTGTCTGTACAATACCTTACCAACCACTGTCATAATGTAAATATGTAAGTCTCTAAAGTAATATATCAACCAGGGTCATCAAATAATTTTGTAAGTCTGTACAGCACTTTATCAATCACAGTCATCATGTCAATATGTATGTCTGCACATTAATATATCAACCACGGTCATCATGTATATGTGCAAGTCTATAGAGCACCATACCAACCACGGTCTTAATGAAAATTTGTATGTTTGCACAGTAATATATCAACCATGGTCATCATATAAATGTGCAAGACTGTACAGTACCATACCCACTATGGTCAAAATGTAAATGTGTGTCTGTACAGTACCATACCAATAATGGTCACAATGTAAATCTGTAAGTCTGTACAGTACTATATCAACCACGGTCATTGTGTAAATTTGTAAGTCTGTACAGCCCTATATGAACCACAGTCATCATGTAAATGTGTATGTCTGCACAGAAATATATAAACCACGGTCATCATATAAATGTGTAAGTCTTTACAACACCATACCATCCACGGTCATAATGTAAATGTCTGTCTGTACAGTACCATGCCAACCATGGTCATAATGTAAATGTGCAAGTCTGTACAGCAATTTACTAACCACAGTCATCATGTAAATGTGCACGTCTGTATTGTACCATACCAACCACAGTCAAAATGTAAATATTTGAGTCTTACAGTAACATATCAACCACAGTCATCATGTAAATGTGTAAGTTTGTAAAGTACCATACAAACCACAATCAACATGTAAATGTCCAAGTCTGTACAGTACCATACCAACCACAGTCATAATGTAAATGTGTAAGTCTATAAGTAATATACCAACCACAGTCATCATGTAAATGTGTAAGTCTCTACCGACAGTCATCATGTAGATGTGCAAGCCTGTACAATACCATACCAACCACAGTCATAAAGTAAATGTATAAGTCTGAATAGAAATAGACCAACCACAGTCATCATGTAAATGTGTAAGTCTGTACAGTACCATAACAACCACAGTCATCAAATAAATGTGTAAGGCTGTACAGTACCATGCCAACAACAGTCTTCATGTAAATGTGCAAGTCTGTACAATACCATACCAACCCGAGTCTTAATGTAAATGTGTAAGTCTGTATAGAACCATACAAACCACAGTCATCATGTAAATGTGTGATTCTGTACAGTCATATATCAGCCATAGTCATCATGTAAATGTGTAAGTCTGTATAGTACCATACCAAGACATCATGTAAAAGTGCAAGTCTGTACAGTAATATATCAACCATGGTCATCATGTAAATGTGCAACTCTGTGCAGTAATATATCAACCATGGTCATCATGTAAATGTGTAAGTCTGTACAGCACCATACCAACAACGGTCATAATGTAAATGTGTAAGTCTGCACAGTAATATACCAACCACAGTCATCATATAAATGTGTAAGTCTGTACGGTACCATACCAACCATGGTTGAAATTTAAATGTGTGTCTTTTCAGTACCATACCAACCATGGTCATAATGTAAACCTGTAAGTCTGTACAGTAATATATCAACCACGGTCATCATGTAATATTGTAGGTCTGTACAGCACTATATGAACCACAGTCATCATGTAAATGTGTATGTCTGCACAGAAATATATCAACCACTGTCATCATATAAATGTGTGAGACTGTACAGCACCATACCAACCATGGTCTTAATGTAAATGTGTGTCTGTACAGTACCATACCAACCACAGTTATGATGTAAATGTGGATGTCTGTACAGTAATATATCAAACACGGTCATCAAGTAATTTTGTAAGTCTGTACAGTATTATATCAGCCACAGTCACCATGTAAATGTATAAGTCTCTATAGCACCAAACCAACCAAGGTGTTAATGTAAATGTGTATGTCTGCACAGTAATATATCAACCATGGTCACCATAAAAATGTGCAAGTCTGTACAGTGCCATACCAACCACAGTCATCATGTAAATGTGTGTCTGTACAGTACCATACCAACCATGGTTATAATGTAAATCTGTAAGTCTGTACAGTAATATATTAACCACCATCATCATGTAAATTTGTAAATCTGTACAGCACTATACCAACCACAGTCATCATGTAAATATGTACGTCTGCACAGTAATATATCGACCACAGTCATCATGTAAATATGTAAGTCTGTACAGCACCATACCAACCACAGTCATCATGTAAATGTGCAATTCTGTACAGTAATATATCTGAAACGGTCATCATGTAAATGTGTGAGTCTGTACAGTACCTTACTAAGTCATCATGTAAATGTGCAAGTCTGTACAGTACCATACCAACCACAGTCACAATGTAAATGTGTAAGATTTACAGTAACATATCCACCACAGTCATCTTGTAAATGTGTAAGTTTGTACAGTACCATACCAACCACAATCATCATGTAAATATCCAAGTCTGTACAGTACCATACCAATAGCAGTCATAATGTAAATGTGTAAGTCTGTAAGTAATATGCCAACCACAGTCATCATGTAAATGTATAGGTCTCTACCAACAGTCTTCATGTAGATGTGCAAGCCTGTACAATACCATACCAACCACAGTCATAATGTAAATGTGTAAGTCTGTGCAAAAATATACCAACCACAGTCGTCATGTAAATGTGCAAGTCTGTACATCATCATACCAACCAAGGTCTTAATGTAAATGTGTAAGTCTGTATAGAACCATACATTCCACAGTCATCATGTAAATGTGCAAATCTGTACAGTAATATATCAACCACGGTCATCATGTAAATGTCCAAGTCTGTACAGTACCATACCAATAACAGTCATAATGTAAATGTGTAAGTCTGCACAGTAATATACCAACCACAGTCATCATACAAATGAGTAAGTCTGTACAGTATCATACCAACCACAGTCATAATGTAAATGTGTACATCTGTGCATAAATATACCAACCACAGTCATCATATAAATGAGTAAGTCTGTACAGTACCATACCAACCACAGTCATCATATAAATGAGTAAGTCTTTACAGTACCATACCAACAACAGTCATAATGTAAATGTGTAAGTCTGTGCAGAAATATACCAACTACAGTAATCATGTAAATGTGCAAGTCTGCACAATATCATACCAACTACAGTCTTAATGTAAATATGTAAGTCTGTACAATACCAACTACTGTAATCATGTAAATGTGCAAGTCTGTACAATACCATACCAACCACAGTCTTAATGTAAATGTGTAAGTCTGTACAATAATATGCCAACCACAGTCATCATGTAAATGTGTACGTCTGTACAGTACCATACCAACCACAGTCATAATGTAAATGTGTAAGTCTGTACAGTAATATGTAAATCCAAAAACAGAGTGCAATGGGCTAACAGAATGAACGAGAAGCTGTTTTTTTTTTAAATAACTCAGCTTTATTATGCACTACACAGTAAACTCATTAACGCCTTTAATAAACAACTCTCGTATTCATCCACACAATTCAGACTTCATCAGATAATCAATTAATTACTATAATTATGTCTTATATATCACAACCAAAAACAACAGACCAATAGGGTTCCATAGTAACAATTTAAAATGCACTAATCAACATTCTTATTGGGCTCATAAATATTAATCAATGATATATATATATATCTATATATATATATATATATATATATATATATATATATATATATATATTAATATATATATATATATTTAAATACAAACAATTTAAAAAAAAAAAAAGTATGTATTATAAAATACTTTATAAAAACATTAAAACTTAGAACATTTGTAAATATTGAAAAGGAAGTCTTTTATAAAGAGATTAAAATGTTTATGCAGGTAACGCTTGTGAAACTAAAAAAAAAAAACATATTCTAAGGGAACTAACACCATCTACTGTCATAAAAATATTACAACCATCACATCTTGGTAGCCCTTAGTTTCAATAATGGCAGTATAGAAAAATAATCATTTAACCCTGGGAATTTACCTGCTTCCAGGGTTGTTTGCCACCATAATTCTTTATATTCTATTTGTTCTTCCCAAGGGCCACCTCTAATATCTCTCTTAATTTGTTCCAACACTAAGAAGAAGAACTTGTAACCTTCACAAACTCTAGAGTGCTTATATAATGCATTTGTATCTTTTGCTTTGGATATCTCATATATATGTTCATATATTCTTCTTCTTAACATTCTCTCCGTTTTACCTATAAGACATCATATGACATCCTGCAATATTTGGATGTGGAAATTTACAAGTTAGATAAGAAATTTGAAACCAGAATTTATAGAAAAACAACCTTTTGTAATTATTTTCTTCATTATAACAGTGCACATCCTTTACACTGTAAAAGGAATATAGTAAAAGGACAATTTGTTAGAGGATGTCGTATGACCAGCTTGGATGCAGACTTTATTAAAGAATGTAATTTACTTGAGAAAATGTTTATGGATAGAGGATACCCTAACGATTTGGTCAAAAATATTAGGATGGAGGTGGAAAAAGGTAGGGAAAATAAATTTAGACCCATTAAGGGGGTAACAAATGATAATCAAAAGGAAAGGAATGAAGATGGAAATAGGGAAGTAAACAATCCTAATGAATTCCAACAAGCCCTTTTATTGGAATATAATGCAATTAATTATAATGCTACAGAAATTTTCCAGAGGGAATGGGAAAGATTTATTTCCCTTACAGATGTGGAAGAAATATCTAAGTTTGTACCGAAAGTGGTCTATAAGAATTCCTAAAGTATAAGAAAAATGTTGGAAAATAAGAACAATCGAGTTTGTAATAGTCTCAATGAAAAAAACTTTTTGCTGGATGGAAGAAGGAAATTAGGAACCTTTAAATGTGGGAGATGTAATCAATGTGAATATATTATTAATGAAGGGGAAATCTATTTGGAAAGTAGAAATAGGTGGATAAGGAGTAAAGGGCATTATTGGACACAAAGGGGTTGGTATATCTTGCGATATGTCAAAAATGTAAATCGTTTTACATGGGTAAAACGGAGAGAACATTAAGAAGAAGAATATATGAACATATATATGAGATATCCAAAGCAAAAGATACAAATGCATTATATAAGCACTCTAGAGTTTGTGACGGTTACAAGTTCTTCTTCTTAGTGTTGGAACAAATTAAGAGAGATATTAGAGGTGGCCCTTGGGAAGAACAAATAGAATATAAAGAATTATGGTGGCAAATAACCCTGGAAGCAGGTAAATTCCCAGGGTTAAATGATTATTTTTCTATACTGCCATTATTGAAACTAAGGGCTACCAAGATGTGATGGTTGTAATATTTATTTATGACAGTAGATGGTGTTAGTTCCCTTAGAATATGTTTTTTTTTTTTTAGTTTCACAAGCATTACCTGCATAAACATTTTAATCTCTTTATAAAAGACTTCCTTTTCAATATTTACAAATGTTATAAGTTTTAATGTTTTTATAAAGTATTTTATAATACATAATTATTATTTTTTTTAATTGTGTATTTAAATATATATATAGTTGATTAATATTTATGACCCCAATAAGAATGTTGATTAGTGCATTTTAAATTGTTACTATGGAACCCTATTGGTCTGTTGTCTTTGGTTGTGATATATAAGATGTAATTATAGTAATTAATTGATTATCTGATGAAGTCCGAGTTGTGTGGATGAAAACGCGAGTTTTTAATAAAGGCGTTAATGAGTTTACTGTGTAGTGTTAATAAAGCTGAGTTTTTTTAAAAACAGCTTCTCATTCACTCTGTTAGCCCATTGCGCTCTGTTTTTGGATTTACTTGTGACTTTTGAGTTCTTTTCCCCATTCGTTCTTGGTCTGGTTAGTGGAACGGGCTATGGAGAGAGCTTCCCCGATGAATAACAAGGGGCAGGAAGAACTGGGGCAATCACATAAGATGATTGGTCATCTCACTGAATTGATTGACTTACTCACACCGCTTTGCCATTCCTTGGTGGGAGGTCGCATGAGTGCTTTAAATGCTTCAGGAAATGGAACTGAAGGGTTTTCTGGTCATAAACATAAAAGGAAAACGGAGCTTATAGGTGATAATCTTGATGCCGGCGACCTGGATGAACTGAATGGTCTTACTTTTAACCCAGTGGCCACACCGAGGATCTTTGGTAATGGAGCGGATAATACTGAAGCAGGAAATGCTAACTCGGCTGAAATTGTGAATAGATCTAAAGTGCCGACATTTAGCTGGGCACTTCCAGGTACTGTTCATGATATTCAACAAAAAGAAACATTTGAATGGTTGAAAGTAAACTATTGTTTTAAAATGGACAATGGGGGTCCTTATGGGCTGCTTAATGGGGATTCCTATTTGATTAAACTGGACAAAATTTCTAAATTAATGTTTAAATATAGATCGCTTAGCATTGAAAATGCATATCTTATGGAATGTTTAAATAGGAATGTAGTCCCGAAAGGGCTAAGGGTGTGCAAATACCCTAACAATGTACAGATGGGTTCTGTTTTTCATAATGAGTTACTGTAAGTTTTTAACAAATGTGGACTTGATGTTCTAAAAATTATTAAAGAGAATGTCAGAAAACAGGATATTTTAAAAAAAGAAATAGATGAGTTGGATATATATATTAAAGAAGATCTTATTTTTGGGATAAAGGAAGAAAAGGATAAGTACTTTAAAATAAGGAATGATATTGATGCCAAATGTAATGATTTAATTAATAGGAAAATGAATAAATTAAAGAGAGATATGCAGGATTACGAGAATAAAGTCAGTTACCCTAAACCACCATATATGAAGTGGGATACTTATGGACCCAATATTAAAGGTCAAGATAACAGTCATATTAATGAGGAGAAGTTTAATGGATGGAATGGTTTTGATTACAATCAAGAATTCCCACCATTAAATAGGGAGGAAGGATTTAGTAACAAGCAGCGACATAGGAATGGAAATTTTCAGATGGGGGGGGATATTAGATATTTATACCCCACGCCCTAAGGTAACAGATTCCAATCGTGAAGAAATAGTAGTTGAAGGTTTTAAAAGTATCTCTAATGATTTTTCTATTTATAACTTTAGTAACATATCTTTGACTAAGGAGCATTTTAGTCTTTTATGTAAAGGGCTGAAATATACACCTTACATAAAGGGAGATCAAACAAGAACATTGTTGGATATTAAGCTGTTTTTAAGGAAGGTAAACTTGGAAATTTTATTTTCAAAGAATAATATAAAAAATATAACTCATGATAATCAAGGTTTGGTACGTAAAACCACTTTTAACCCCCTGCTTCATCCCCAACTAAGGAACCTAGAAACTATTTTGGAGAAAGAAGTGAGAAATACACAAAAGAAAATTAAATACAAAACCAACGTTAGTAAAGAGGAGAATGAGATCCTGGACAAATTGAAAAATAATTTTCAAATTAGAATTATGAAATCAGACAAGGGTTGGGGTATTGTCATTATGGAAAATATATATTATGAAGGGAAAATGAACCAAATACTTAGGGATGGAGCGAAATATGCCTGCATTTCAAAAAATAAAGTTAATTTGGCATACCAAAAAATAGACATGGTATTAAATGATATGTTATATGAATAAGTCATAGATAATCAAATGTTTAATTTTTTTGAATGTAGTGAAACCTAAGATTCCTATAATTTTTGGTATCCCTAAAATTCTTAAAAATTCTGAGGACCCCCCCCCCCCACTCAGGCCTATAGTATCGGCAGATGGATCCAAAACACTACCATTGGCAAAATATGTGGACTATAAGACTAAACATATCTGGGTGAATAACAAAGTTATACTCAAAGATTCTTGGGATCTATTAAGAGAAATTACACCTGAATTATACTCTGATAATTTAATATTTGTTACTACTGAAATAGTTGATCTTTTTTCATGTATACCTTATGGGACAGGTATCCAAATCTTTGAAGATATTGTGTTCCAGGGTAAGAAATTGACCCATAATGAAAAAGTAGTAAGTATAGGACTTATGGAGATGGTCCTTAAATATAATTTTTTGGTTTTTAATGGAGAATTTTTTCAACAAATCCAAGGTGTGTCTATGGGTGCAGCTTGTGCCCCTACATTCGCAAATTTAGTTTTGGCAATGTGGGAGGAGAATTTTGTTCTACATTCTAAGTTCAACACCTGCTGGGTCTTATACCATAGATTTTTGGATGACATAGTAATATTCTGGACAGGACGTTATGATAAATTCATTGAATTTATCGATTATATAGGTAATACAACTAATTTTCTTAAATTTACCTATAAGACATCATATGACACCCTGCAATATTTGGATGTGGAAATTTACAAGTTAGATAAGAAATTTGAAACCAGAATTTATAGAAAAACAACCTTTTGTAATTCTTTTCTTCATTATAACAATGCGCATCCTTTACACTGTAAAAGGAATATAGTAAAAGGACAATTTGTTAGAGGATGTCGTATGACCAGCTTGGATGCAGACTTTATTAAAGAATGTAATTTACTTGAGAAAATGTTTATGGATAGAGATACCCTAACGATTTGGTCAAAAATATTAGGATGGAGGTGGAAAAAGGTAGGGAAAATAAATTTAGTCCCATTAAGGGGGTAACAAATGATAATCAAAAGGAAAGGAATGAAGATGGAAATAGGGAAGTAAACAATCCTAATGAATTCCAACAAGCCCTTTTACTGGAATATAATGCAATTAATTATAATGCTAGAGAAATTTTCCAGAGGGAATGGGAAAGATTTATTTCCCTTACAGATGTGGAAGAAGAGTTTAAGTTTGTACCGAAAGTGGTCTATAAGAATTCCTATAGTATAAGAAAAATGTTGGAAAATAAGAACAATCGAGTTTGTAATAGTCTCAATGAAAAAAACTTTTTGCTGGATGGAAGAAGGAAATTAGGAACCTTTAAATGTGGGAGATGTAATCAATGTGAATATATTATTAATGAAGGGGAAATCTATTTGGAAAGTAGAAATAGGTGGATAAGGAGTAAAGGGCATTATTGTTGTGACACAAAGGGGTTGGTATATCTTGTGATATGTCAAAAATGTAAATCGTTTTATGTGGGTAAAATGGAGAGAACGTTAAGAAGAAGAATATATGAACATATATATGAGATATCCAAAGCAAAAGATACAAATGCATTATATAAGCACTCTAGTGTTAGTGACGGTTACAAGTTCATCTTCTTAGTGTTGGAACAAATTAAGAGTGATATTAGAGGTGGCCCTTGGGAAGAACAAATAGAATATAAAGAATTATGGTGGCAAATAACCCTAGAAGCAGGTAAATTCCCAGGGTTAAATGATTATTTTTCTATTCTGCCATTATTGAAACTAAGGGCTACCAAGATGTGATGGTTGTAATATTTATTTATGAAAGTAGATGGTGTTAGCTCCCTTAGAATATGTTTTTTTCTTTTAGTTTCACAAGCATTACCTGCATAAACATTTTAATCTCTTTATAAAAGACTTCCTTTTCAATATTTACAAATGTTATAAGTTTTAATGTTTTTATAAAGTATTTTATAATACATAATTATTTTTTTTTTAATTTTGTATTTAAATATATATATATAGTTGATTAATATTTATGACCCCAATAAGAATGTTGATTAGTGCATTTTAAATTGTTACTATGGAACCCTATTGGTCTGTTGTTTTTGGTTGTGATATATAAGATGTAATTATAGTAATTAATTGATTATCTGATGAAGTCCGAGTTTTGTGGATGAAAACACGAGTTGTTTAATAAAGGCGTTAATGAGTTTACTGTGTAGTGTTAATAAAGCTGAGTTTTTTTAAAAACAGCTTCTCATTCACGCTGTTAGCCCATTGTGCTCTGTTTTTGGATTTACTTGTGACTTTTGAGTGCTTTTCCCCGTTCGTTCTCTGTACAGTAATATACCAACCACAGTCATCATATCAATGTGTAAGTCAGTATAGGACCATAACAGCCATGATCATCGGGTAAATGTGTACATTTGCACAGTAATATTTCGACCACAGTCATCATGTAAATGTGTAAGTCTTACAGTCATATTTCAACCGTTGTCATCATATTAATGTGTAAGTCTGTACAGTAATATACCAATCAATGTCATAATGTAAATGTGTAAGTCTGTACAGTAATATATCAAACATTGTCATCATATAAATGTGTAAGTCTGTACAGAAATATACCAACCACAGTCATCATGTAAATGTGTAAGGCTGACAGTAATATATTAACCATGATTATCATATAAATGTGTAAGTCTGTACAGTAATATATCAACCACAGTCATCATGTAAATGTGCATGTCTGTACAGTACCATACCAACCACAGTCTTCATGTAAATTTGCAAGTCTTTACAGTAATATATCAACAACGATCATCATATAAATGTGTAACTCTGAACATTGATATACCAATCACATTCATAATATAAATGTGTAAGTGTGTACAGTAATGTATCAAACATGGTTGTCATATAAATGTGTAAGTCTGTACAGTAATATATCAACCACAGTCATCATGTAAATGTGTAAGTCTTACAGTAATATATCAAACACGGTCATCATGTAAATCTGTACGTCTTACAGTAATATATCAGCCACGGTCATCATATAAATGTGTAAGTCTATACAGCACCATACAAACCACAGTCTTAATGTAAATCTGTAAGTCTGTATAGAACCATACAAATCACAGTCATCATGTAAATGCGTGAGTCTGTACAGACGTATATCAACTGTGGTCGTCATGTAGCTGTCCAAGTCTGTACAGTAATATATCTACTACAGTCATCATGTAAATGTGTAAGTCTGCATAGTAACATACCAGCCACAGTCATCATGTAAATGTGCATCTCTGTACAGTACCATACCTACCACAGTCATCATGTAAATGTTCAAGTCTGCACAGTAATATATCAACCACTGTTATCATATAAATGTGTACGTCTGTACAGTACCATTCCAACCATGGTCAAAATGTAAATGTGTAAGTCTGTACAGTAATATATCAACCACGGTCATCAAATAAATGTGTAACTCTGTACAATGATATACCAATCACAATTATAATATAAATGTGTAAGTGTGTACAGTAATATATCAAACATGGACGTCATATAAATGTGTACGTTTTTACAGTAATATACCAACCGCAGTCATCATGTAAATGTGTAAGCCTTACAGTAATATATCTACAATGGTCATCATGTAAATGTGTAAGACTTACAGTAATATATCAATCACGGTCATCATGTAAATGTGCAAGTCTGTACAGCAATATATCAACCACATTCATCATGTAAACTGATATACCAATCACAATCGTAATATAAATGTGTAAGTATGTACAGTAATATATCAATCATGGTCGTCATATAAATGTGTAAGTCTTTACAGTAATATATTAACCACAGTCATCATGTAAATGTGCAAGTCTGTACAGTAATATATCAACCACGGTCATCATGTAAATGTGTAAGTCTGTACAGTAATATATCAAATATGGTCATAATGTAAATGTGTAAGTCTGTACAGTCATATGATAAGCATAGTCATCATGTAAATTTGTAAGTCTGTACAGTACCATACCAACCACGGTCTTAATGTACATGTGTAAGTCTGTACAGTAATATACCATCCACAGTCATCATATAAATGTGTACATTGGTACAGTACCATGCAAACCACAGTTACAATGTATATGTGTAAGGCTGAACAGTACCATGCTAACCACAGTCATCATGTAGATGTGTAAGTCTGTACAGTAATATACCAACCACAGTCATCTTGTAAATGTGTAAGTCTGTACAGTAATATACCAACCACAGTCATCATATAAATGTGTAAGTCTGTACAGTACCATGCGAACCACAGTTACAATGTAAATGTGTAAGGCTGTACAGTACCATACTAACCACAGTCATAACGTAAATGTGTAAGTCTGTACAGTAATATATCAGCCACGGTCATCATGTAAATGTGTACTTCTGTATAGTACCATACCAACCACAATCATCATGTAAATGTGCGAGTCTCTACAGTAATTTATCAACTGCAGTCATCATATAAATATGTAAGCTTGTACAGTACCATAACAATTATGATCACCATTTAAATGTGTATGTTTGCACAGTAATATATCGACCACAGTCATTATGTAAATGTGTAAGTCTGTACAGCACCATACCAGCTGTGGTCATCAAGTAAAGGGGAAAGTCAGGTAGATGGGAAATAGGAAAGGGTAGAATGGCTACTAGATGGAAGCAGACAAGGGTAGCCAGAAGGTAGAGTGGGAAATGCTTCATTTATTTATTTATTGTTTGAAGGAAAGAGTAACTTTTCAAGATTTATAAAAGTACAGCTGGAAAAGGCACTGAAGAATGGTTGTTGATGGGACAGAGAGAGATGGGTAGCTAGCAAGGTCAAACCAGTAAACAGAATACAGACTCATGCAGGCAAGAGTATCATACATATAAAAAAGTCAGAAGACTTACACAGGATAGACAAGTGATGATGGGAAGAGCTGAATAGTGAGCAAATAATAGGGACTGATATATAACAGAAGTAAAACACCAAGAAAGGGAAAAAGTTGAGTCCTAGCATGGTTAGAAGCTAGGCAGGCCCTTAGGGTAATAATCTCAGGCATCTCTAATCTGGGTGACAAATGTTATTGGACTCTTGGGTCACATGTGTCTTAATGGATGGGATCTCTCAGTAATGTTACTCCCCTAACAATGTCAGATGGTGCTCCACATTGCTGATACTGATATTGAATTCCCATTGCATTTTGTAAGCCATCAGCCTCTAAAACAAATGGTGGGAGATCAGAGGAGACCCCACCATTTTATATCCAAGAAATGAGCCTTTAGTCTTCTCCTGAGAAACAGACAAATGGACACCAGTGACACTTTCAAGACACCTTCATCAGGAGTACCATCAACCCCTGCTAAGAGGTGGACCTGGTGATCAGTGATGACCTTACTCCAGAGATGAAATTGCATTGCCCAAGCTGACTGTAGCCTCATCTCCTTCTCTTCCACAACTGGGCCTGCAATAGGATGCAAAGTGGTAAAAACTGATTGCCCACTACTAATACAAACACAAACACAGTTTCAGTTGTAAAGTGGACTAGCACAGACATTTTTATGAGAGAACGTCGCTTTCTACTAGTGCTGATCAGAGATGCCTTCTCTTTATGGGATTTTGCTCTGATGTGCAGTAGCTTCCTTCTTTTGTTATACAATTTGTTTATGGCTGGGGTCCACCAGACAGGACGCCTGCCCTTGGTGGAGAGGGTCTTGGTTTTATTTGGGATTGCATGATCCATGCATTCTTGGAGATGTCCGTAGAAAGCATTTGTGAAGGATTCTGCATTGTGGGATCTGGTTTCCACTGTCCCAGTGGGCTTAAAGGATACCATCTCAGTTTTAAGAAGTGTAAAGTGGGTTTTTGAGAAGTTTTTCACTGTAGTCTTTTGTGTTGGGGGTGGAGGTGGGATATGTATATCCAGGGTAATTAGTTTGTGGTCAGATCTCACTAGTGAAGGGTATACTTCCGGTGTGGAGCACTTTGTCCCCATGTTTGTGATGATCAGGTCTAGTATATTATCTCCCCCTGTGGGAGAGGTGACTAGCTGTTCCATTGCATTTGAATTTATGAATTCCAGGAACCTTTGGGCTAGGGTGTTTGGGCTAGAATAATGCACCCAGTCTATGTTAGGGTAGTTGAAGTCTCCCAATATGATGGTGTTTGGTGAGACATTCATGTCCTCCAATGTCTTCAGGAAGGCTGAGTGGAGTTCCTGAGATTGGGAGGGTGGTCTGTAACATGCTACCAGTTGTATAGCAGTTTTGCCTACAGTTAGTTGCACCTGGATGGTCTCTGATGCTTCATGTGTTGCCACTAACCTGGAGGTGTGGGTGTCCTTGATGAATATGGACACTCCCCCTCCCTTTTTGGTTTGGCCCGAGTTTTGGGGCCGAAAAGCATGATACGAGGTATAGCCTGGTAGTGCTGGGGTGCTCTCAGGAGCTTTGAACCAGGTTTCAGTTACTGCACAGACATCGATGTCCTCCATACTGAGGAGTGCTTCGAGAGCCTGCATCTTGAGATTTAGACTTCTGGCGCTGAGCAGCATTATCCTTAATTTTTTTCCATTTTTGTTTTCTAAGGCGGTGGGTTTGTCTTTTGACCCTTGCCTAAAAAAGGCCCTATGGGGGAGGCAAGAGCCTTAGCTAATATCCAGAAGCCCAGTGGTGACAGATGCAAGCCATCCCTTGCGAAGCAGCGTGGCTTGTCCAGCATGTCATCCCAAGCAGACAGACATGGGATCCCCCTAGAATGACAGCTGTATTTGAGCCAATTATTAAAGCTGGTCAGCTTGTCTTTGTATTGTGGCATCATCATTCTTGGTGAGGGCAAGATGCTGCTCAGGGTCAGGGTCATACCAGCCTGGGCTACATAATCAGAGAGCTCCTCTATGTCTCTTTTCATATAGTCCAGGGAGGTACGTCTCAGGTCATTCATGCTGGCATGGACAATGACGGAGTCATACTTGTACTTGCTTTGGAGTGACCTGTGTGCGTGTGTTATGTGGCAGATCCTAGCTCCCGATAAGCAGCTCACCGTTACCCTCTCCTTGTTCAGCCTGGTAAGTGGAATGTCAGTGTGTCTGACTATAGAGTCACCTATTATTAGTGTATTAGGCATGGTGTTTGGCCTTAAGGGCTGTGATTGTTTGACACACTGATTTATTGAAGTATGTGATGCTTGTGTTATGTTTTGAGGTGGTGGATTTTTGGGTGTCTGCTTTGGGAGCCTCTGTTGTTTTGGTAAGTTTTTTGTTAGAGCCTCCAAGTATGTCTTTGTGTTTTTATGTGTTTGGTTTGCAGTTGTGGTAGGTCTATGCGGGACTGGGTTTGGTGTGTGTGTGGTTACCTTCTCCTCCTGTCTGGTCTTGCCAGTCCTGAGTTGAGAGAGTTCAGCCTCCAGTTTGGCTATATAGTTGCATCTCTCACATGTATTTGTGTTTGTTGGGAGGAGGAGAGGGTTGTCTGTGTACATGAGACAATTGTAGCATTGTCTCAAGATTCCCAGATTAATCAGCTGAACCGGAGAGGATGCCAGCAATCTACCACTAAACATGCTAGAATATTATAAGGGAGTGCTCTGCCTTTAAGGGAAGTGGGCACTCACAGGGAAGGTAGGTGGATACAGTGCTTACTTTAGTTAGCGAGTGCTTACTTAGAAGAGAGGTTTTGAGAGCAAGTGCTAGGCTTATAATAAAGCGATTAGACTAGATTATTATAAGAGTAGAGCTTTCTTAAGGGACAATTTGAAGAGCAGACTTGGCGGAGCCAGAAAAAGTTTAACCTTGTTTAACCGGCGCTGCGCTATGCGCACAACCGCACAAAGCCGTGTAAACGAGGATTTAAAACAGGGAACTTTAAAAGAGCTAGAAATGGTCAACTTTGAGAGAAAAATCGCTATGGACACTAAAGATAACCACAAGGCCTTCTTCAGCTATGTTAGAAACCTGGGTGGAAACCCTCAGATATGTTCAGAGTTAGTTCACAATGACAAAAATACACTGAACCCACAGATATTGCCAACATTCTGGCAGACAGGTTCAGTGCAAATTTCTCCCCTCCCTCACCCCCAAAAGAAGAAATACTTATCCCAGCTGAATGTAACCTCCCTGTCATCTCAGATGTCCAGGTGAGAACCGCCCTCAGCAAAGCTAAAAACACAGCATCAATGGGACCTGACGGTATCCCGGGTTGCGTGCTACGCGAACTCCAAGAGGAGCTAAACCCGCACATAAAAATGCTATTTAACCTTAGCCTTACTACAGGATATGTACCTGAAAACTGGTGTACAACAACAGTAGTCCCACTCCACAAAGGAGGCACCTCTACTGACCCTGGTAACTACCGCCCCATAAGCTTAACCAGCCTGGTCTGCAAAGCTATGGAAAGAATCATTATAGAACTAATAAACAGAGACATTGGGGACTTACAGACACTTGGTCCCACCCAGTTCAGCTTTGTAAATGGCAGATCCTGCCTTTTAAACCTGGCTGACTTTTTTGAAACAGTCACTAGAGCCATTGACGAGGGCAAAGCAGTCCATACAGCCTACCTGGACTTGGCTAAAGCTTTCGACACAATATCCCACTCTGGCATCATAGACAAGCTCAATAGCTTAAATGTAAATCCATATGTCACAAGATGGGTGGCAAACTGGCTAAAGGATAGAACCCATAAAGTCAAAATCGCTGGAGCCATGTCAGACTCAAAGCCAGTGACAAGTGGTGTCCCACACCGCTCTGTCCTGGGACCCCTCTTGTTCGACATTTATTTCTCAGATGTGGAAGCAAACATGGGAGGGTTGTGGCTGACAAAGTTCGCAGATGACTGCAAACTAGGCGCCATAGTCGATACACCAGCTGACACATACATCCTACAGAAAGGCCTCACTGAAACGGACAACTGGTGCCGGAGTCATGGCCTTAAACTAAATGCCAAAAAATGTATAGTCATCCCCTTTGGGAAAAACAAAGTGCCCACAAATTATCACATAGGCGGTAACCCACTGAGTACAGAAAAAGTAATCAGAGACCTGGGGACCCAAGTCGATAGTGACCTCTCATTTGACACCCATGTTGCCAAAGTGGTTAGAAAGACTTTCTACCTTGTCCACCTTATCATGAAGGGATTCACATCCAGATCAAAGGAGGTCATTGTGCCCCTGCACTCCTCCCTTATCAGGCCCATGATCGAGTACAATGCCCCATTTGGTATGTACCTCACCCGGCACTTGCAACAGCTAGAGAGACCCCAAAAGTACCTCACCAAGAGGATCAAGGGTCTCCAACATATGTCATATGCTGCCAGACTAAAGAAACTCCAACTCTATTCAGTAGCATACCGCCTACTCAGAGGTGATTTGTGCCTGACGTACAAGGCCATGTCCAATCAGGAATTGATGGACATGCTCCACCTCAAAAAATCCAAATTCATCAGAACCACGAGAGCTAAAGATTTGAACCTCAGCACAAATATGAATAAGACATGCTGGAGGGACAGATTCATAACTCAGAGGCTTCCCATACTCTGGAACAGAATCCCAGTTCATGTTAGGCAGAGCCCCTCACTGACTCTCTTCAAGAGAAATCTTGACGAGTGGATGGGAGATCGTATGTTTACCCCAGGGGTCATCTCTGTGTCACTACTAGACAGAGGCACAGTATTCTAAATCTATTCTGTACACTTTTGTACCATTACATGGGGTGGCAAAAGCCACATCACTATGGCTAGGCTTATAAATGCCCCAGGGCAGATAGCCTAGTACCAAACTATGAAACAATGAAACTATCATACACACCCCACTGTCAGGGCTGAAGTTTTTGCCTTTTGCAACATTCAACCATGATCGGCTGACACTGCCAAAAACAAAGTATACACCATCAAGCAAAAATGCAGAAAATTTAAGATGGTAGAATTCAATGGTACTTAAAAATAAAGTGCAATTTATTAATTTATTAATTTATTTTTTGTTTATTTATTTATTTTACATTTGTTGACCGGGCTAGTCTAGCTGGATACATGTCCATTTTCAGTAGAGGCCTGGGGAGAAAAGCTCCACAACATAGAAAAAAAGAAAAGAAACTTGTACCCAATAATAAGCACTTCAAAAGCAATGCTAGTAGGACAAACAACAAAAAATATATGAGGTGAACAAATTATAAACAAAGGAATACAACTAGAGATATAAAGCCTTTGGAGTCCTGATATCACACGATATAACATGTTGAAAGAATTACAAAGAGAACTATCCTTGAATATAAGAATATTACTGTTTTTAGTTTTGCAATTAAAGTACACTTCAGGCTCCCTACCCTTTGCCTTTGGTTTCATGGATGAAGCATGCGGGGAGGTGCTAACAGAGAACATGGCAAATGACTCATCAGTAGAACCAGTGCCAATGACATCACTCACCATTGCAGCAAGAGCCAGTGACATCACTCACCATTCCAGTAATACTGCAAAGTATACATGCCGTACTTGCTTAGTAGATAATTCTTGAAGTTCCTGTGGAGGAATAAAAAAAACAAGCTCCTGCTCTCCTTTACACATCACACTAGAGCCTTGCAGTCTGCCTGATGTAGTCATGTCCAGCCAATCAGAAATTCATGAAAAGCAAAATGGTAACAACTGTACAAGAAATGGTGGCTGTGCCTTGCCTGTACCCTTAACTGGGTGGTTATGGTGATTGCTGATGCATGGCATGGTCACTGCATGAACCGCCTTGCATAACCTGCATGTGATACCTCTTGCATCATTTTATTCTGTGTTGTCTGTGCCAAGGCCCAGAACTGCAGACAACAGATGCACTTTTGTGAATAATATGTCCCACAAAATAGTGCCACACTGCAGTGCTAGCACATAGACATAGGTTTGTATCTTGACCCTAGAACATGGACATGCTGTGGGTGGACACATGCTGTATGCTTGAGTCAATTCATGTCAATTGATTGACAGCTCTTCAATCAAGTGTTAATCCCACAAAAAAAAAAAAAAAAAAAAAAAGTAGGCTAAGCTCCTTGCACCTCTATGTGGGGGAGGGTGTCACCCCTACACCTCCCAAACATAAATATACCTACTCAGAGGTTACACAGCTATGGAGAAATAGAAAACTCCACTCTCAGTAAAGGTTGTTTCAGCCATTTAATTTTGATGGATCTGCACTCACATAAAGAGTTGTCGATCCATTGACACCTTTCTGCATGAGCATATTGATCACATACACAGTGCCACAGCTATCATCAAAATGTCTATATTCTACATTGTACACTCACAGTGATTCACAGACAGTGATGTTCACTGCCTTCTCTGGCACACTTGTATTTACTGGCTGTTGTCAATGGGATATGGATTACCAACCCCATTTTGTACTATGTTACTTAGAACTATGCAGCTGTGAAATACAGACATTTCAGTAATGATTCTATAAATCTGATGTTTCACAGAGTTAAGAAAGGAATCCTACCTAATAAATACCTCAGCAAGAGCAATACTCTCTTTGTAAAATATCAATGTCAAGAAGGCAGATGTTATGCTGTGTGTTTAACTAGGAGCCCATGATGCTGACATGGCACTGTACCACCTGTCCATGTGTGTGTGTGTGTGTGTGTGTGTGTGTGTGTGTGTGTGTGTGTGTGTGTGTGTGTGGGTGAGTGTGTGTATGGAGTGGGCATGTCACAAGGGGTATGGGTTTCCAGGTCCATATGTTGAAGCATGAAGAATGTTAATAGGGAGGGAGGCTTGGTATATATAGTGAGGTTGCTGTGATCATAGGTACGTACAATTCACCATGCACCATAAAAATACAGTGACTGACATAGTTTTTTCACAGTTATACAGATACTGGTATGACCGATGAAAGTAGGCCACATGGTCTACCAATCCTTTTCATGTGCATCCTCCAGGTCACTGACATCACTGCTTGTTGGGCTCAATATGCATTCCCCTTCAGGGCTCATGCACAATGTCATGTAGTTCTATCCCTTTCCTCTTACTGCCCACATATTGGCCAGACACTGCAAGCTAATAAAATGGGTACTGCCAGCAGTTGCATTATGGGGGGTGGACTGCATCACTGATCATCAAGATATAAGCCCTGACTCCATCTCCCCAAAATATATCTACCATGTTCATCTACCATAACTATACATTTTATCTCAGTGTTGAAATGGCCTATCACAATATCCCCATGTGTGCCAGTGCTGGTGACTGTCCTTTGTCCATACCATTATCTGTGTGGTCATGGTGATGGCTGATGCACAGCATGGTCACTGCATGCTTTGCCTTGCATAACTGATGTGTGATACCTCTTGCATTTATTCCATGTTTTCTCTGTCAAGGCCCATAGCTACACATATCATGCTACCTCTTTGCCAGTGCTGCAATGTACTAAGTCAAGCTCTGCTTTCAGCTGTGACATACTGCTGCCAAATATTCCTTTCATGAGTCTGCATCCCACCTTCTTCTACTTTTTTGACTGAAAATCATGTGAAAATGTTCACCTGCTGCTCTGTTTGCACAATGCCATGTTGCACAGCATGGTAAATGCAGAAAAATCTTGCTGCAAATGTTTGGATTGTATTTCAGTGCTCTTCCTGAGGTTTCTGGATAGCAGGAGTATACCTAACATGGCAAAGGTGTAGAGACTGCATAATCAGAATAGTTTATTTTCTGAAATTATATAGTCATGTGATATTCCATTGATCTAATTCTCTCCCTATTTTTGTCCCCCCACCCCTTCTCTGTCATTTTTTTTTCTAATGAGGGAAATATTTCATATAGCTTAATAATTTTCTTTTGTCATACATTTCTGCTTATAAAACCTGACATGCAGTACAGAGAGGGAAACTGACCACTGCAGATTGGCCTGCCATTCCTCCACAAGTTACAGCACTGACTCCCAGGGCTTTAGGGTCCCAAACTGTCAGCATTGCTTCCATAACCCCTGCTCTATCTGCCACATCTGCATCAGGTAGCTCTGACCTGGCAGTTGATGCACTCTTACCCTCCAGGAGAAGCATTAGTGGAGATGGTGATTTTGTCACCAGGCAACAGCTGACAGGTCTGGTGGAGGGTACTATGGAAAGGAGCATTTGCATATGAATTTTCCATGTCAAAAGGTTGCTCTGTCACATTGCCAAGATGATTCCATGTTGAGCACTGTCACAGGAAACTAGGACAAGGTGAAGATTAGATTCTTACTGTTCTAAGACTTGACATGGGTATGCCCCTAATACCTATCCACAATTATTGTATCTCCCAAAGTTTTGTGTCCATTACCACCCTTCTCTGTCTTGTTTTTCCTGTATGTCTGTACCTGCTTCCTCCACTAACCTTCCTACCCAGCCCTAAGATTCCTAAGCACCTTTGCCAGCATTCCCTTTTTGTTGAAAGAAAAAAAAAAAGGAAAAAAAGGGGCACCTGTCCCACAAAAAATAATGATCCATACATAGCTCTCCTTTTCACCTATACATTTCTTGACACACTTGATTTGGTACAATTGGATGTACAATATTATTCTGTTGTCACCTACCCTTGGTTTGCTGGCAGTCTAAAATAAGCAAATCCTGGCTACTCTTCCATATTTATGTTATGAAGAAGTGGAAGCCGTGGTTCCCTCTCACTACCTTCCTGCAAATTCCACTGTTTTTTCCTCTATGCCCTCCCCTCTGCTTGCCCCCCATTTCACCACTTCCCTATCCTCCACTTTTTTACACATTTAATCTGGTAAAAAATAGAGTCACACACACAGCACACAGAGCCAGAAATGGCCCACATGAAAGCCTTCAGTTTTTTGTCCTCAGCCTTTGCACATAGTTTGCAATTGAGCACCAATGCTGAGTGACAATAAATGACTGTTCATGTCCTATGGCAAAACCTGGACAATTGTTGCCATCACCACAGTAGTATGATTATCATCATACAAACATGCTATGATATCAAAATACAGAGAAAAGGCAGAATAAAGGCAATACATTGAAACAGTTACTCAAACTTCAAAATTTCAAAAAAAAACTTAAAACTTTCTTTGACTAATGGATGTAATAAGTGCAATTTCCTCTTTAGAATGTTGACATAAATCATTTATTGACAGATTGCTTTTTGACCATAGCACCAAGGGTTCAAGTCCAGATGTATGTTACATTATTTCTTATTGTGATGTTATATTTCTATGATATGGTTAATGACATACATATTAATTTTTATCCATTAACAAACTTTCATGAACAGATTTTGAATACTTCACACCACAAGTTCCAGGCCAATGAATTTGCTCAGTTTAGTACACATACTGATTTATTAAAATAAAAAAAAAATAACTTCTGCAGTAAAAATTAACAGCAAAACTTCAAATTCTAATACCATTAAGAACAAATCACACTTCTCTGGTGCCTCAGCTTTTTTAGATTTTAAATACTGTTGCAAATAAAATTTGCAATCGCATCCATGCCCATAAGGACAAATTATTAAAGCAACCGTACTCTACCTTTATGAGTTAACATTTTTCCATTGTGATTTGTCACAATGTGAGTTCCTTTGTTGTTTTTACATGCTGTCCTATATTCTGCTCATTTGTCCCCTGTCTCTGTCATTCGTTCTCCCCCTCATTTAATTTCCCCCACATTTTCAATTATACAGAAAGGGAGACTGACATCACATACTTTGAAAAAGGTTTCAAATTTATTCCTAAATCGAAAGGTAATATAGCAGAAACAATGATTGAGTTGAAGCTATTTACTATTTACTGGGAGATTGAATTTGTCCTTTTTAAATAGAGAGAATGCAGCCCCCTTGATGACAAACCTATTTAAGAAAAAGAGTACTATCAACCTCCCAATTTGTAAAGCCTATCAGATTTTCTAAAGCTTGCAAAAGGGGCCTTTATGCCATATATGGTTATAATAAGAAAACTCCACAAAATGTATCCAAGGAAGAACATTGCCTACTGGAAGAGCTATCCAGAGACAAGTTAGTTAGGGTTATGAAATATGACAAGGAAGGAGGGGTAATGATAGCATCACACATTGACTATGTTGGTAAAATGATGAATACGCTTCTTGATGAAACTAGGTACACCTTAGTATTCAAGAATGAGATCAATATAGCTCATAGGAAAATGTATTTATTTCTAGAAGACGCTCTCTTCCAGGGAGTAATTACTCCAGATCTCTATTATTTCTTGTGTAACAGGAACTCCATAATCTCTGCAGCATTTGGTGTACCCAAAATACATAAAAATGTAGAGTAGCCACCATACAGGTTAATAGTATCAGCGCAAGGATCAAAGACATACCCCTTAGCTGTATACATAGACAGGAAGGTTAAACATATATTTACTAAATATCCACATGTTTTAAGAGACTCATGGGATTTCTTAGCCAAATTAGATGTCAACAGTTCCAAGGACTCAACTTGCTTCCTGACTGTTGATATAATCAACCTTTTTCATGCATCCCCCACCGGGAGGGTTTGAAATTATTTGAGGGCACACTCCTAGAAACAAAAATGTTTATTGCTTAAGACATTCGCTTTTTAGTAGATGTGCTGGAACTTGTATTAATGAACAATTTCATGTACTTTGAATGTTAATGCTTTAAACAGGTCAGAGGGGTGGCAATGGGAGCAGCATGAGCCCTATTTCTGCCAACATTGTGATGCTAGGATGGGAGAAATAAGTTGTTTTATATTCTACTTATTCTCCCTTATGGTCAAATTATTCCTGATTCCTGGATGACCTGTTTTTTGTATGGAAAGGGGACCCCAATGAAATTGAGACATTCTTGAGTTACTTAGAAGGTACATCAACATTTCTAAGGTTTACACACACCAAGACTGCCAAAAACATGCATTACTTAGATATCCACCTCAGAAAGCTTAATGGAGTGTACATAACATATACAGAAAAGATACATATTTGAACTGTTTCTCCCCTTTAGAAGTGGGTACCCTGGGTTTTGAAAAAGGAATTTGGTAAAAGGGCAATTCATTCAAGCAGCCAGGATGAATACTGAAGAAATTTTGTTCAAAGAGGAACTTGATAAAATGACATCTATGTTTCTAGAAAGGGGATACCCATATGACTTGTTAAAAACATTGAGGGATGAAGTGGAGAACAACAGGGAAACTCAATACCAGTGTATTCTGGGTAAGCCTGACTTACTAGCAAATATAGGCCAGAACAATAATATGGCCACAAATAGTTTCCAGAATGTTATGGTTATAAAGTTCAATGAGGGAAACCGGGATGTAAAAAGCATTATTATAAGATATCGGGCTATTTTTAAAACTGATGAAGAGCTGTTCCAACATGTAGGAGGAACACCTACATTTGCATACAAAATTGATAGGAATATCAAACAAGTATTAGAAAGGAACCCTCAACCTCACAAGACTGAGTGTGGTAGGTGTAATTACTGCCAATACATAGTTAGTAAGGGAGAAATCACCTTGAATAACAATTTCCACTCAAAGATTATTTTCAAAAAAGCTGATTGTAATACAAATGGTGTGGTATATTTAGCAATCTGTGACTTTTGTTACTCATTTTATGTGTGGAAGACAGAGAGGAAACTTTCTAAGAGAATTTATGAACACTTGTATGATATAATAAATCTCAACCACAATAATGCACTATTTAAGCATACTTGCAATTTTGAGGGATATAAAAAGTTTGTCTTTGGCATTTTGAAAGTAGTTCCACTAGAGGCCAGAGGAGGAGCTTGGGAAACCAAAACAGAATATAAGGAACTACTCTGGCAGTTAAGACTTGATGCAATGAACAGGCCAGGTTTAAATGAATATGTTACTATCAACCCTGTATTAAAAATCAGAGTTGCTAAACTATAACAGTATGTTTGCAAAGTATTAATTTTTATAATGTTTCAATTTTAAAACAAATGGTGATATACAAATAGGATTTTTTTATCATAATTTTATCTGTGGCTCTTATCTTTATCAACTTCATTTTATTTCATTCTTGTTACTGCTATTATTGTCTGCTAAAAATGAGGGTCGTCAAAGTTTATAAATGAGTTCTCATTAGGTGTGCAATGTGATTTGATGATTTATGTTTTTAAACAGTAAAGTTGTTTTAATTATATTTGGTTCTGATGAAGTCCTGGAGTGGATGAAAGTGCTGAACTCTTAAAGTTCTTACTAATAAATGGATGGAACCAACCCTTGACCTGGACAGTGTGTAGTTCATCTTTGGTTATTGGTATTTTACTACACGGACTGCGCACAATAGTGGTTACTTGGTTGTGTAAATATGACCTTAACTACTGCCAGCCTCAATAAAGTAGTAGGCTAGAGTAAATTTTACACTGCAGGGTTAGTCCACATCAATTTCAGACCTTCTCTCAACATCATCTTATCTGCAACACCACATTGATGACATTGTCTGTAAAGTGTACTTTCACATTCTCAAAGTCAGCCTTCTGTGGAGGCACTTGCCTTAAGTACTGTGTTCTCTAGATTATATAACTAGTTAGGTAGGAGGTTCTAATCTCACAATAATCAACTTGTGTGTTTGATAGTGGGTTAATTGCATCACTGGGAAATTCATTCAACAGATGTGCTCATTTGACTCCCACTAATAAGAAATGTTTACATGGTGAGATAAATTCTCACATCCCCTTTTTACTCTGTCAATAAACGCATACTGTCTGCAATACACTGATGAGGTCATCATTTCATTAATACACTCTTCCTACACTAAAGTCAGACCTCTTCTGTGGAGCATGCATATAATACACTTGTGAGTACATTGTGTGCAGACAGGAAGGGAGGTCAAATGCAGACTCTCTTGACAGTGTGTATATGTGTGTGTGTGTGTGTGTGTGTGTGTGTGTGTGTGTGTGTGTGTGTGTGTGTGTGTGTGTGTGTGTGTGTGTGTGTGTGTGTGTGTGTGTGTGTGTGTGTGTGTGTGTGTGTGAATGCAAATGGATGCAGGAGAGTGCTACACCTCTTAGTACTGGCACAATTTTGAATTCCACATACCTGTGTAAGTCATTTTTGCATGTGAGCACACACACACACACACACACACACACACACACACACAGACATAGACACACACACACACACACACACACACACACACACACACACACACACATCTCCTTTGTATGACACAGCTGATGTCATCCTTACAAATATACAGTGTAACTCACATGCAGGCAGACTTCTCCTGTGGCATGTGTAAGTAATACACTTGTGTGTAGTTTTTTTCAATATATAGGTAGGGAGTTCAAATATAGGAATGTCATCTATTGTTGTGTGCTTCTTCCTCTTATTGTGCAGAACAGGCTGCAAATACATACATATGAAGTATATGTATGCAGCGTGCTTATGCCATATGACCACGTTTAGCTGAAACATGAAGGCAATGCACACTGCTGATGTTATACATTGAAATGTGCAGTGTCACAGCTGATACATAAATCTGACGTTGCCCTTGAGTTTCAGCAAACCTTCATTAGCTTATGATGTCAGCTATATAGTTCAAATTCCAACACCACTGCTTAGTCAATGTACATGTTGTTAACAGTGTTGTCTCCATATGTGCTATGTTAATGTGTAGATGTTCTTTCCTGTTACAGGAGTTTATTCTACATTTCCTTTGGAAAGGCTATATTGCAGACTGATGCTGTCATTTGAATAGGCTGTCATTCCATCACATTTGTTGTGAAACACCTCTTCAGGACTAAGGACATGAGGTGATGTAATGTATGTTGTTGCCTAAGTAGGGCATGTGTTCCAAGTACTGGATTATATCCACATTGTACATAATTGCTGTTCTGCTGTCAGAGACAGCAGCAGGGGGTTACAGGTGTCTTTTGGTATACCTAGCATCAAGCAATGTTGTCTGACATATAGCAAGATTATTTGTAAGCAACTACAGAGACACATATTCCTTCAGTCATACATATGATGTAATGTTTTCACATAACCACATATATGACAATTGGCTATGCACTTACAGCATGGCACATTCATTGATCCCAATACGGTGATAATTTTCTTAATGCTTAGGCAAGTGTTGTAAACCAGCATTGAGTGACTGTAATAATATAGGAAAGACATACTCCTACCAACAATAGTTTGTATGTACAGAGTGGCAGAGGCCTCCCCATCAGTTTTAGCTGATACAAAATATGGGCAAATAAAGTACAGCTGATTGAATGACTTCACATAGGTGGAGTTCAACAGCTGTGATATCAGATCCACTGTAATCACTGTGATTAATGTGATTAATAGCCATCTTGTTATTTGGAAGAGTTGTACAATTTGTTTAATGAGTTTGACCTGCTGACAGTAGCTTTTGTGCTGATGTCTTGTATTGCTCCAACAGCTGGATTTATAGCCACATATTACCCTACATATGGGAGGTAACATGATCATTGACCCTGTTGCCAGGTTGCCTGTTTCATGATCCATAACTTAGTGTTTAGACCTGTATCTTGCAGAGAAGACATACAAACGCCAGCAAGTATTGGCTGGTATATATGAAGGAGATCTTCAGTTCACAAAGTTTTGGACACTGTGCACTCTCAATTTATGCTTGACAATTAGTTGAATATATATCTCATGAATGTGGATGCCAGATTCCAAGACTACAACTTCACTAATTGTTGAAGCTCTTGACTAGAGCGGGATTATTCAATACAGCTGACCTAAGCACAGTCACAGTGAAATAAGGGCAAACCTATTATATCAGTGAGATAAGGCACATTCCATTGTCTTTGCATTGGAATAACATTCTAAAGGAACACTGTGACAAGCTGACAGCTTGGCCTTGCACAAGGATCAGTATGTTTTGTACAAACATGGGGCTGTAACGCGGGATGATGATGAAAGATCATGGATCATTTGCATATGGACATACGCTGCCACTGCAGTTATACTTGGATTTACTAATTTATCTCTTAGACCAAGCTACCTCTACTGACACTGTGGTGTCCTACCTTTACCACAGCATACCAGGTCCCTTATAATAAAACTGCAATCAATGCCACATATTCGACTCAGATCAACCAGCGCCTTGTCTTTACTATGCTCATCTGCCCCATTTTGTTTGCTGGGATAGTTCTCCTCTGGGTCTGAGCACTTTTCCATGGCATATTACAGTGACACATTACATGCAGCCATAGTTGTAGAGCCATTACAATCAGTGGCACAGAATTGTATGTATAACAGTTAACTGAAAGTTCAGTTCACTGAACGGAGTGAGCCATGGTTCTAATGATCAAATATTCACTCGAATAAACAGTGCCAGTATTTAGTTATTTAGTTGTGCAAGATCATATTACAGTGGGCTTGGGGAATTTTCATTTTTCCCCATTGTTATTTGATCTCAGATTTGGAATATTTAAGCATCAGGGTATGAAGTGGATGCGAGGGATCTTGTTCTCCTGTAAAAATAATTTTATTTATGTATTTATTTATTTTTTCTGTGATTTTTGCCATACCTCTCAACCTCAAAAACCAAGAAATCTGTACATAGCCACATATAACTGAGGAATACACAGGTACAATTTTTAAATATTGCTCTTACAAACTTAGAAAGTTGATAGAATAACATATTTTATATTAACATGAATTTTCTGAAGTCTGAAACGGAAATGTCTGCCCTTATTTTCTGGCTTCAGTCTTCAATGATTTGCAATGATTTATCAGAAAATCAACATTTTATCAGTAACAGATGATGCAAAAATCTGTACAATCTGCAAAAATCTATGCAGATGAGTGGTGTGATTTTTGTTTCATTTGCTGTTTTTTTTCAGTCAGTTTTGGTTTGAAAAATTACTGTTCTGCCATTAGCAGTAAATGCCACATATCCATATGGTAATGTGCCATACCTCCTGTGGAGTTACACAGCAGCTGCCTATAATACTCATTTGATGCATTTCACATGCATGCTGAAAATGTTGCTTTTCCAGACTATACCTCCATACAGTGGAAATAGAAAGCCAATCTGTCACTGTAGTGATGTCAGACTGTAGTGACTAACAGTGGAGGTACAGCTAGGGTAACGTGAAGGAGACAGCTGCCCTGAGTGCAAGGTTTCAAGGAGTGCGATTGGCATTTACTGACAAGGCAGTATCACAGTACCAGCATTATGAAATGAATGCTGATACTGTATTTGCTTTTGGCTAGAGGGGAGCTAGTTCAATAAACTGCACTGAGCATTAGATAAGCTAAATGATTCTGATCAACAGCAACACAGGACATTGTTGTAGTGCCAACAGCAACACAGGACATTGTTGTAGTGCTATGTAGCTATGCTGGACCACATGGTCTGCACAGTCATGTATGTCACCTATCACAAGGAACCACACAAACAAGCATGACTGAACACCTCAAGTGGTCCTACATTGATTATTATGGATCATGTAGTACAACAATCCCAAACGTCTATATAGAGTTGCAGTATGGACTCAAGATATTGTATGTCTAGGAATCCCACATGTTTTAGCATTAAGCAGTGTGACCTGGTGTTTGTTGTGATAGCTATATGTTCTTGATACAGCGTTTCATAAATAAATGGGTCTGATAATTTAAAAAAGAAAACAGGCATACATAGCCCAACATAAGCCTAAATGACACTCAGTACAGTAACATAAGCCTAAACAACTACCTTAATCTATGTGTGTAATTTAAATTTTATAGCACAATTATTTTATAATGAGAAACTTTTTAATTTTCTGTTATATGAGAACATTGTGTGTGTACATGCAAATCTATATCTCTAGCTATATATATATATATATATATATATATATATATATATGAGTGTGTGTGTTACCTACACTTAATCTAACCATCATTAAATCATCAGTCAGAAGACTGACTACATGATATCGACACTAAAAATATTGATACAGTAAAAATATCTAAACATGAAATACTGACAAAATGGAAGTTATTTTAAGGAAGGTGTATGCCTTTTCCCCATTATTGTGCAACCTCAGAGTTAGTATATATAATCAGAAGGGGGTGTGGGGTTGCAGGGGGCTTGCCCACCCATGATTATGAGAACTGACTCTGCCAGGAGTTGCTCTGGCACGTCCATGTTCATGGTCACAGTCAGATGCACTGCTGCTACACAAACAAGGCTGATGTCTGCTGGATGAGGTCTCCTCACGAGTATGCCCAGGCCACAACAACTTGGCCTAGTACATCTGGGTATGCACACCTCAGTCACTGAGCAGTGGAAGTGGTAACACTACGAGAGCATTTTTTGCTGTTGTGACTGTGAATTTATGCACTTTGAACTTCTAGTACTTCTGCATTTTAAAGCAAAGGCTAGATTCAAACTTGCTGAATCTAGACTGTTTGGTATCACTTGAGCTCTAAATTCAGATCTTCACTAAATTACTGAAAGATCTGAGGCCTACATTGTTCCAACTAACTAGAAGTGTCTGTTTTTGCTTTTATACTGGACTTTTAATTTGTATTTGCATTCTACTGTCTGCTTGAATTATCTGAACTGTTTTGCCACATTTTACTTTATACTGTACTAGTGCAGCTGCATCATAACTCGGTTCCAGGTCTGCTGTTTTGGGGTCTGTTTTGCAACTTCTGAGCATCAAATTCAAGCCATCTTTGTTGGTGAAGGCCCTACTTTTGCACCCTTGTGGGAGGAGAGTGCTGTCTGGGTCCCATCTATTCAAGGGTGATTGGACTAGAGCTGAGAGAGACCACCTTTATTAGCTAGTTTGAGTTAAAAGGCTTATTTCTTCTTTTATTTAAGCCCAGCGTTTCGGCCTGTTTGTGTGTAGTGCATCGCCATGCACAGCTGCGTAGTGGTGGTTACTGTTGGTGGTTATAGACGGAGACATTTTGCTTGTTAAATTTTCAGATAGCACTTTGCTTGTGCTCCTCCAGAGGTTTTTAGTGGCCCTGCTCTACTTTTAGGTGGTACACTAAGCCTAGCCTCAGAGGTACCAACACAATCTCTCACCCACTAGCTATTCGTAAGTGTGATATTTATTCCTGACCATATAAATTTACCTAACACTATGGACAGACAATTTCCCACAGTTTCTCCAGCCAGCTTGGTCAACATGGGCATCCTGAGGCAGTGTAGTATCTGCCTCATGTTCACTGACAACCGTCTACTCCTAGTCCACACAAACTCAACATGTGAGAGATGCAGCTATATTTAGAACCTTGAATCCATGCTCCCTCAAACACCACCAGTCAGTACATATGACAGTGAGTGCGTTGTCAGCATGCATACCTCACCTCCTACTACACCCAAACACATATCACACATACCTACATATACAGAGGTCCTCACCAGAAACATACCTAAACACTAGAGACCTCACAAACACAAACACAAGCATGCTACACATAATACTTCCTCTGCAGAACACAGAAACGTACCTAAACACCAGAGACTTCCCAAACACAAACACAAGCATGATACACATAATAATTCCTCTGCAGAACACAGAAACATACCTAAACACCAGAGACCTCCCTAACACAAACACAAGCATGCTACACATAATACTTCCTCTACAGAACACAGAAACATACCTAAACACCAGAGACCTCCCAAACACAAACACAAGCATGCTACACATAATACTTCCTCTGCAGAACACAGAAACATACCTAAACACCAGAGACCTCCCAAACACAAGCATGCTACACATAATACATCTTCCGCAGAACACAGAAACATACCTAAACACCAGAGATCTCCCAAACACAAACACAAGTATGCTAAACATAATACTTTCACTGCAGAACACAGAAACATACCTAAACACCAGAGACCTCCCAAACACAAACACAAGCATGATACACATAATAATTCCTCTGCAGAACACAGAAACATACCTAAAGACCAGAGACCTCCCTAACACAAACACAAGCATGCTACACATAATACTTCCTCTACAGAACACAGAAACATACCTAAACACCAGAGACCTCCCAAACACAAACACAAGCATGCTACACATAATACTTCCTCTGCAGAACACAGAAACATACCTAAACACCAGAGACCTCCCAAACACAAGCATGCTACACATAATACATCTTCCGCAGAACACAGAAACATACCTAAACACCAGAGATCTCCCAAACACAAACACAAGTATGCTAAACATAATACTTTCACTGCAGAACACAGAAACATACCTAAACACCAGAGACCTCCCAAACACAAACACAAGCATGCTACACATAATACTTCCACTGCAGAACACAGAAACATGCCTAAACACCAGAGACCTCCCAAAAACAAACACAAGCATGCTACACACAATACTTCCTCCACAGAACACAGAAACATACCTAAATACCAGAGACCTCCCAAACACAAACACAAGCATGCTACACATAATACTTTCTCTGCAGAAAACAGAAACATACCTAAACACCAGAGACCTCCCAAACACAAGCATGCTACACATAATACTTCCTCTGCAGAACACAAAAACATACCTAAACACCAGACCTCCCAAACACAAGTATGCTACACATAATACATCCTCTGCAGAACACAGAAACATACCTAAACACCAGACACCTCCCAAACACAAACACAAGTATGCTACACATAATACTTCCTCCGCAGAACACAGAAACATACCTAAACACCAGAGACCTCCAAAACACAAACACAAGCATGCTATACATAATACTTCCTCTGCAGAACACAGAAACATACCTAAACATCAGAGACCTCCCAAACACAAACACAAGCATGCTACACATAATACTTCCTCTGCAGAACACAGTACACATAATAGCTCATGCATCAGTGTCTCACCTGTCAAGCTCTTAAGTTAAGCCACAAAACCAAACATATTAGTCATAGGTGATTCCATCATGAGACACACAGATATCCCTCTCACCAGGCTGGATAAAGAGAAGGTCACGGTCAACTGTCTGTCAGGTGCCAGGATATGCCATATCACACATACACTTAAATTTCTCAAGAACAGGTACTGTTATGACTCCATCATAGTCCATATTGGTGTGAATGACTTGAGACATACCTCTCTAGAGTATATGAAGAGAGACGTGACTGAGCTATTGGACTATGTGCAAGTATGTCCCTAGCCTTAAGCAGTTTTTTACCTTCATCTAGGATGATACCTCAATGCAAACAGAAAATGATTGATTTCAATAATTGGCTTAGTTTCTGGTGTCATTCTAAGGGGATCCAGTATCTGTCAGCCATGGGATTTCGGCTACTGGCTAAGGCTCTTGCCACCCCGACAGTTTGTTTTTTAGTAGTGTCTCAAGGAAAAAATACCTAACATAAAAACTCCATCTAAAAACAACCTCAAGGGTATGCTACTAAACTCTAGGAGTCTTAACATGAAACTGAACTCACTGAAAGCAGTCCTCACCTTGGAAGATGCAGACATTTCTACAGTCATTGAGACCTGGTTCAAGGCTGTGTAGATAACCCCAGCCATACTGGGTTACACCTCCTTCCATATGTTCAGACCACAAACTGAAGGCATGGAAACTTAAAGAGGCAGTGTATCCATATTCATTAAAGATTAATACACCTCCAGATTAGTTAAACACCATGATTCCCTGGAAATACTTCAGGTGCAATTAATTGTTGGTAGGACACATATTCAAGTCATTGCCAGCTACAGGACCCCCTCCATGAATCAGGACACCCACTCTGCCAGTTTGGATCTACTTGTGTCTATCAAGATTCATCCGAACACCATGGTTTTGGGTGACTTTAACTACCCATTCATTGACTGGGTAAATTACCCATAGTCAGACTCTCTTGCCCAAAGGTTACTCAACTTCGTTAGCCCCAATGCCCTGGACCACCTGGTTGACACCCTCACAGATCCCAACATTCTGGATCTGGTGCCTACCAATATGGGGAACCACTGTAGTACCCCCAATGTGAGGTCTTCTTTGGTGAGATATCACCACAAATCAGTCTCTTTGAAGCAACTATCACACCTGACCCCCCCCCCCTCCCCCCCAGCAGCAACTAAACTAAAAAGACATATCCAAAGCAGATTATAACCTCTTACAGGATGGTATAAATAACTTCACTACCCCTTCCCCCTCAGATGGAACTGGCAACTATGCCAAGTTCTACACCAATACATTATACAAACACCTGTATAACTGCATTGACTTGACCATACCTGATAGGATCAAAGCAAGCTCCTCAAGGAAGAGCAAACCTACCTGTTGGACAACTGCCATTACCAGACTTTACAATAAGAGTAAGAAATTGCTATCAGAGTAAGAGGGAGTGAGCCTAAACTGGAAACACTGAAAACCAATGCAGCACAGCAACCAAGACAATTACACTCAAAAAGCTGTAGAACAGTTACCAACAGGCAAGTACTCATGCAACAAATTCAAAACTTTCGTTCTTTATTTATTTATACTAAGAACTTCTTCTGAAAAAAAACTTTTATCACAATCTTTTTTAAAAAAACTGCTTAAAATCAAGTGATCTTATATAACCAATCAAGATATTGGGAACCGAATGCTTAAAAAAATACACCCTATTTAAAAAAACTTCTATATCCAATCAATGTAAACACATGAATTAAGGTAAATACATAAATTAAAACCAACTCAAATCCCTTAAACTTTAATGAAAATTATAATTTCTTTGTTGAAATGAAACATTTTAATTTATATATTTATTAAGACCTGGCTTGCGATGAGCTGCATGTCTGATCTGCCACTCTGGTTCATGACATTCAAGCTGAACATTGTAATTACCAATAAAACTTTTCATATCAACTTGGTCTGAGACAAAAAAAAAATTACTTTTTAAAATTAACACATATCAGTGAATGTTTTTTCTAAGGCATTGTTAATATCCTTCTTTTTAATAGCCAGCATGTGTTGATAACTTCTTTTTCTAAGCTTACACACAGTTTTACCAACATAAAAACTTGTGCAAGTTTCACACTCAGCTAAATGAACTACGCCATACGAATCACAATTATATCTGCCCTTAGCCACAATAGCCTTATCTAGCCTATAAACAAAGATGCTAGTACAATGACCTGATTGGTTATATCAGATCACGTGATTTTAGGCAGTGTTTTTAAAAAAGGGTTGCAATAAAACATAGTTTATTTTCTGGAGAAGTTCTTAGTATAAATAAAGAATAAAAACACTACATTTTTGGATGAGTACTTGCCTATTTGTAACCTTTCTACAGCTTTTTGAGTGAAACTGGAAATACTCCGTCCTCAGCTTAAACAAGCAAATAAGACTTCCTGTCAAGTCCTCCAAAGCAAACTATGAATCCAAATTAGCTTGCTCAACTAAAGACAACCATAAAGCGTTCTTTAGTTACATCCGTAACCTAAAAGGAAAGGCCCAGATTTATGCTGAACTGGTAGTTGATACCATATATACTGAGTCTGTGGCCAGAGCTAATATGTTGGCTGACAGGTTCTGTAAAACATTCACTCCCTGTCCCTGCCACATGTACCCCTTGACATCCTTACCACCTGTCCCCTACCCTGTATCTCTAAAGAGCAGGTCATAAATGCCCTGTCTAAGGCCAAAAACACAGCCTCTATGGGACCTGATTACATCCCAGGCTGCATCCTACATGGGTTCCAACAAGAATTAGCAACACCATTGAGTACTCTTTTCAATCATAGTCTAAGCACCAGGTTTATCCCAGTTGAATGGAAAACAGCCACTGTTATTCCTTTGCACAAAAGTAGTGCTTTCACTGACTCCAGTAACTATAGACCTATTAGCCTGACTAGCCTTATCTGCAAGGTCATGGAGCAAATCATCATGGACCTTATCAACAATGATATAGGTCATCTCCAAACACTTCACCCTACTCAGTTTAGATTTGTCAAAGGGAGATCATACCTATAAAACCTAGTGGACTTCTTCAAGACAGTCAACAAGGCTCTGGATGAGGGGAAATCCATGCATACAGCCTGCCTAAACTTAGACAAGGCATTTGACACTATCCTCCACTCAGGTATAATTGACAAACTCACCCAGCTAGGTGTCAACCCTTATATCATTAGATGGGCCACTAACTGGCTCACTGATAGAACCCATATAGGCAAAATAGGGGAATCCACCTCCAACAGCACAACTGTAACCAGTGATGTTCTACAGGGATCAGTCCTGGGACCTCTACTGTTTGGAATCTATTTCTCTGAAGTACAAGCAAAAACTAAAGGTCTGTGGCAGACAAAGTTTGCTGATGACTACAAACTGGAAGCAGTCATAAAATCTCCAAATAATGTCAACATCCTACAAGAGGGTCTTACACAAACAAACAATTTGTGCCAAAGTCATGGCCTTAAACTCAATGCAAAAAAAATATTATCATCCCTTTTGGTAAGTGCAATGTTCCTGCTAACTTTCACATCAATTGCAATGCCTTAAGTACACACTCAGTGGTCAGAGACTGGGGCAGACAGGTTGACAGCAACCTTACCTTTGACCACCATGTCTCCACAGTGGTAACAAGGGCATTCTGTGTTGCTCATCTCATAAGTAAGGGCATTGCCTCCAGAAAAAAATAAGTTATAACCTCCCTGCATTTTTCCCTCATCAGGCCAATGATTAAATACAACACCCCTTTTGGTATGTACCTCTCCAAGCATCTGCAGCAACTGGAGAAACCACAAAGGCTCCTCACAAGGAAAATTCAAGGTCTTTAGTATCTGTCCTATGCGGATAGTCTGAAATCACTGTCACTGTATACAGACTACTCAGAGGCAATCTCTGCCTTGCATATAAGGCAATCTCTGACCCTGCTTTATTGGAAATGCTGCATCTCCATAAGTCAAATGGTACATGTCTACTCACTCTAAACACCTTAACCTGGTATGTGACAATAATAGAACCTGCTGGAGTGACAGATTTATCTACCAGAGACTACCACTCCTTTGGAACAGAGTTCCACTTCATGTCAAACAGAGCACCCCATTGGCCCTCTTCAAATGCAGTCTGGATGATTGGATGGGTAACCATAAATTCATCCCAGGGGTTCCACTTGTGTCTCTCTTGGACAGGGACAATAGGTGCTGATCATGGAAATAAGGGTAGAACTTGGCTAGGCTTGTAAGGATCCTAGGGCTATTAGCTTAGTAACTTCCTATGATCCTATGATCCTATGATTGAGCATGGACATGTTAGCTAATATCAGATTTATTTCTGTTTTTTGTCTTTGTTTACCAGGAAAGTCTGACTGGGTAATTCCCATTTTCAGTGGAGGCCCGGGGAGAAACTTACATTGCATTATACTAAGTTCCAGTTAAACACAGAGTGGTTACATTTCTACATTTATACATTCTAAGATTTTACAGAGGTGAAAGTTACTAAAGAGAAAGCTCACATGCAATTTAGTGGATTGTACAGGCAGCAGGTATGTGTTAAAATCGCTTTGTCATTTCAATGAGAGGTTGAGTGTATTCTGTTTAAGGAGAGTATTTGGAGATGAAGTATCAGATGGTGATGATGACCTATGTCCACATGGATGCTGCCCCCATCCCAGCAGATATTCCATCACAGACACTGCCCATTCCATCGTGCCATTCATTTGATCCATTGAATTGACAACATGATAGAGGCAGTCACACATGTCAACCTGTGCCATATCTACAACCCTAATCATTTCCTCGGAGGTACTAGTGGAATGTGCCTGCACCTCCATGATGACCCAAAGCATACATCGAGTGGTATGTAAAAACAAACTAGGTAGACCATGGACAGCAGACCTCCTATGAGCACTAACAACCCACCTGCATGGCACTTCACCAACTCTTTGGCTATCACCAGATTCAACTGGCACTGAAGCCACAGTAAATACACTTCCCTGATCAAGTATGTTACACTCCACCTGTCCAATATCAGATGGCTCAATGGAATAGGTATGCATAGGCTTACTAACTGTGCCTGATAGATGGAAATACAGGTGATGGCTGAATGTCAACCTCAGTGTCAGATTCAACCTCTACACCCATTGACTGTGCCTGTGTTTGGCCACCATCATCATCAGTACACTAAATATTAAAACAAACTAACACTGATCAAACCAGCTGTAACAATAACACTTGTGATGAACGTTAATAAGGCTGTGTATCTGAGAAAATAAAATGCCTAACAAAAATGCTTATACTGACAGTAAACTTCTAAGAAACACTTACAGATCAAAGTTGCATTTTCTAATATATATATATATATATATATATATATATATATATATATATATATATATAATATTTTCCTTGTAATATGTAAACAATTCAGGTATGTAAATAAAACATTCAATCATACCTTCTGTGCAGATAAATCCAAATTATTAGCAATCTTATTCAGTGTTCTCCACATACACAACTCTCCTCACCTTCAGGTTCCCTAGCTACATGGTTACCTTTTTATAGTGTAGATTCAGGCTTCTGAGCACAGTGAAGATGCAAATGAGTTGTAAACTCATTAGAACTGCTGAATCACAAAGTTTTGACTTTGAGTAGAAGATGTAAACATAGTGTAGGGAATATCTCAGTGTTACTAATGGAGTGCAGCTGTGAATGATTACTGCTAGGGAGAAGAAAACACAACAGCAATTCAGATTCCCTTACAAGCAGTGGATGTGTCACGCAGGCTACACTTACAGTGTATAGAAGTAATTGTTGTAAGCTTTTAAATGGACATGAGGAGCACACATTTCTCAGTTTTTGTTCACTAATAGCCAAACTCCCCTGCCTTTGTTGAAAACTGTATATTATACAACCCCCCATTAATATTCAAAAACGTGCACGCTGATTGGTCAGCGTGCACATTGTAAATCAGTTATAGTAATGGAAAAAAGGTCCAGTCGCCCGGACTTTTTCCATTACTATAAATCTTTTTTTAAGCAACGGAGAATGCAAGATCTCTGTTGCTTCATACTGTCTCGCTATGTTAAACGAGTTTAACATAGAGAGACAACTTTAAAAAAAGCAACAGAGATTCGCCGTTGCTCTCTTTAAAGCTGTCTTGTTATGTCAAACTCCTTTAACATAGCGAGACAGTTTGTAAAAAGCAACGGAGATCTTGCTTTCTCCGTTGCTTTTTTCAAAACTGTCTCGCTATGTTAAATGGGTTTAACATAGCGAGACAGCTTTAAAAAAGCAACGGAGATTCTCCATTGCTTTTTTTAAATCTGTCTCACTATGTTAAACCCATTTAACATAGGGAAACAGTTTGTAAAAAGCAATGGGGATCTTGCTTTCTCTGTTGCTTTTTTCAAAACTGTCTAGCTATGTTAAATGGGTTTAACATAGCAAGACAGCTTTAAAAAAACAACGGAGATTCTCTGTTGCTTTTTTAAAGCTGTCTCGCTATGTTAAACTCATTTAACATAGTGAAACAGTTTGTAAAAAGCAACGGAGATCTTTCTTTTTCCGTTGCTTTTGCCCACAGCTCTGATGTACTGCGTAGGCATATGCATGCGCAGTACATCAGAACTGCCGCAGAATACCAGACAGCTGTGGAAGGGCAGCAAGGAGGCATTATACAATGCCATTATTTAAGAAAAGTAATTATTTTTTTCTTAAATAATGTCATTGTATAATAGCAACAACCCACTTCTGGGTGTGGGTAATGCTGGATTTACCCACGGTTGGCTTTGTTTGGCCACTCGGGCTTCGCCCTCGTGACCAAACCACACCAACCGTATGTAAATCCAGCATTACCCCCACCCAGCCGTGGGTTATTACTATATTATACAATGACTGGCCATTAACATTCAAAAAGAAGCATGCTGATTGGTCAGCCCAACCAGTATGCCTGTTGTGAATTGAGCATATACCAACAGGCTGCTATGGTATCATTGAGCAGTTGAACTTCCCCGTTGGCATATGCAATACTCTTTTACATGTATATACAGTAACTTAATAATGTTCACTTTTCACACTAAACTAGATGACAGGCTATTGTGTGCAGATGTACATGTGTGGGACAGATTTTTCAGAGTGAGGTTAAAGATCGCAGCTGCTGATAAACCTCTTGGATTTATTTTTTATTTTTTTGTTATTTACAGGTAGAGACACACAGGTAGACTCCATTGTTAACCTTGTTCTGTCCTAGATTTTATTTCTTTCCCCTCTCAATTTCCTCCTCCATGTAAGTGCTATATATTGTAAATATTGTGTCATTCATTGAAGTATACTGATATCATGCAAGTGTAGATTATTTTTACACACAAAGTTATTCCTCTGTTAATACTAGTATGCATTCAATTTTTTACTACAGTTTATCTGCTCATCCTGTGTTGAATTGCACCTGCCACATTACACATCAATGTCATTTTATTTGTATTTGATTAATCTTCAGAAGCTAAAATGAAAATGGCCCACCAGAAACAGTGCTCCACCCCTCTAGCAAACAGAAACAAAGAACAAAAGATAGATTAGATAGCTAGGGAAACAGAAAGGAATGGCCTGCCCAGCAGTTTTGATGCTGTATGGAGTTTTCCATACATCAGCAAAGCAGCAGAATCAGGAAACAGCATGGAGGAACACCATGGTGCCATTGTACAAAGACATTATTTAAGAAAAGTAAGTATTTTTTTCTTAAATAATGTCATTGTATAATAACAATAACTGACTCCTTTGTTTAGTCATTCAGGCTTCACTCTCATGATTAAACCAAACCAACTGTGGGTAATCTTCAGTATACCACACCCACGTCATTAGTTATTGCTATATTATTGTCATGTAATATTTATATTCATTTTAAGGACAATGACACAAAATGCCTTACATCACAAATAAGAGAAGAATGACAGAGTGCAAAGAGAACACAGGGCTGCATTGCTGCAAACAATACTCATAAATAGCTTTTTGATAAGTCATTGCACTAAATATGTAAGTTTACAAGGGTTATATGTCTTGTTAACAGTGGGGATGAAATGGGATTTGCTTGCATGCACAATATTTTTCATTCCTGCTTCAAACCTATTTCTGTGGCAAAGAGGAATAAGACAACCTTGCTGTGTTATATAGGTTCATTAATCTATCTTCTTCTTTTGACTTTTTCCCGGTTAGGGGTTGCCACAGCAGATCACCTGTCTGCTCAAGACTGGCAGTGGAGTTTTACAGTGTTGAGTTGCCAGCCCGACACCCAACCTTCCACAGAAAGCACACACATGCATGCACTCACACCTAGGGCCAATTTAGAGTGTCCAATACACCTACAGCATGTCTTTGGGATGTGGGAGGAAACTGGAGCACCTGGAGGAAACCCACATGACCACAGGGAGGACATGCAGACTCCGCACAGAAAGTACCCCAGCTGAGTATTGAACTGGAGAACCTCTTGCTGTGAGGTGGCAACACTAACCGCTGCACCACCGCGGCCGCCCTATTGGTTCATTAGTCTAACAGTTCAAATCCAGAGTTGTGTAAAACTGTGTAATGTGTGCTAAAATGTATTTTGTAATGTTCTTTATGTTTTTTCTTTAATATTAATTGTAATATTTGCTTGACATGCAGCTTAGTGCAAACATGGTGAAATGAATAAATAAATTAAATTTCATGTAACTCACTTCTATGATAAAAACTGCATAAATTACACTTGTGAATCAAGTGTGTGTTTCGCACACTTGGTAAACATGATAAAGTGCAAATTATATATTATATTAAGATCATGATGCAACTCCCACATATATCGTTTAATGCTGAAACCTAATAAACACTTCTTAGAAGAATAATACAAGGTGAGCTTTGCCTGTCATGGTTGTGCATTGCTTATCTTTGCGCAAATACAATGTAATGGCTCTGACAAAAAGCAGACATTGTGAATTTAAAAAAGGATACATTATCTCTCCATTGCACAAACCCACTAAGCAGCTTTGTGTGATAGTCAGCAAGCTTCCCCAATACCTACAGGTCCAGAACATCTGCAGACAGGAAGCAGACAATAGTCAATTTCAAAACAGATATGTTATTGTTTCTTTTGTCTTACCATCATGCAAACTCAATAAGAGGCATTGCTCGAAGGTCCACAACACCTGCATTTCCAGAACACCTGCAGAAACCAAGGAAACACTGAATTTCAAAATGGATACATTTTATCATGTGTTGTTTGCCACCACCCAAACACCCTACATGGCATTGCGTGGTGGTTAGCACACAAACATAGTAATGACTGTGAAAATATACAACTGCTGCCTAGTTGTTCCTGTAGCAGCAATTGTAAGTTAAGGGTTATAGTACAGGTGAGCCTGAGTTCTCATCCAGCAAAGGCCAAACTTTTCTTACTGATGTTCCACTTTACTTTGTATAAAAATGAACAGTAGAAAAATATTTGCACACAGGAATAACTATCTATGGCAGGTGCATTAAGCATATACAAAATACGAGAGACATATTACATGTGTAACTATGGGTGTCAGTACAATTATGGTTCTACAATTGCACATTTATTTTCTGAACGTTCATGTCACACACATACATGGTTGTTGTGACCTGTCTTTGTTGAGGTGACAGTCCAAATTCAGCCAATATTCTAAACATATTCATTTTACACTGTTGAAGAAACGGATAGCTATGGTTCTTTCCTACCTTCCTCCTGCACATTCCTATATTGCTTGCACTTTGTTCTTGCCCCTGCTTGCCCCCGATTTCACTGCTTTCCTATTTACCCTGTTTTCACACAATTAATCTGGTCAAAAAGTAGAATCACACACCAAGCACATAAATAAGAAATCCCCAATAAAGCTCTTCACTTTTTGTCCCTGTGTTTGAGCAGAGATTTGCATAATGCAGCAATGTCAAGTGACAGTGAATGGTTCTTTATCTCCTATGGCATGGTGCAGTTAACTCTGCACAATGCTGCTTAAACCCACTGTGCTAAGGAAACACACAATGAAAGGAGAATACAGTCACTTAGGGTTGGGAGGGTGGAATAATGGTTAAGATATTTTCCTTACAAACACAAGGTGCAGGGTTTGAGTCTCACATGGGGATAATTGGCTAGGCTTAAAATGGCTCGCAAGGGCAGTTAGCTTAGTACTAACCTATGAACCTATTAAAAATTAATTTAAATAACTAAAAAAAAACAGCTGCTCGGCAGTGTACTATGGAATGTGCTTATTAGCATATATTACTTATATTTACTGCATAGTTAGTCTTCATCCCATTAAAGTCCATCTAAAAACACAACCAAAGGGAAGACACTTTGTAACGACTGAACAAATGTTTACACTGTAGCCATGTGTTACCTGCAGTCATGCACTTGAAACTTGGTGTCTCTGTACTTGCTCTAAAACATCAACCACAGTACAAAAATAAATGCCAAAAATGTTTTGTCACATACCATGTGCATCTTTATACTGGCAATACATATTACATTTGTATAATACTTATACTAATGTGGATAGCAATTATTCACAAATATAAGCAGACAAATACAGTCACAAAAATGTGTGTGTCCATATGTGACAATTTATGTACACAGCATACTGGGACAAAGAAGAAAATATCTCATTCTACATGCATTCCTGACAGGTGTTTGCCTGGTAGTTTGTAAAGCTGTCTCTTAAAGTGTACCTGCACATTAGAAACACATCAGGACAAGAAATACTACATCCACACTTTGCACACCACTTTCATAACAGAATATGGTACCCACATCATATAATGATGATGGCATCATCTATAAAGACAACTCTGACAAGGCAAATACATACTTCAGTGGTATTGTAATCAACACATACTGTGTTTTGCAAATGGGAACAAAATAATTACATGTGTGATTAGCACAGCAGCCACATTATGTGTGTGTCACTATATATGTGTAAGTGTGTTTGTGCATAGTTAGAAGAACATTGATCTGTATCCTACTATCATCAGTCTGGTACCATGCAGAACTTTAATATCTTGGCATTCATGCATGGCTAGTAACCAAAGGTTGAAATTTCCTCCACTAGTATGTCAAAAGACGCTGCTTCCAGTAAACAATAAAGGCTGTCCTCCGTAAAAGTTCTTAGAACTCAATATAGTAATCAATCCACCAGCCAAAAATGGGTTGCAAAGAACTCCAGTTGATTTTTTATTTAACATAAAATAATGAAAAAAGCCGGATTTAGCGCTTTCATCTCCACCACGGAGACTTCATCAGAATCATCTATTTCATGTTAAAACACTTTATATATCAATCCATTCATTCTCATTGGCTGGCCAATCAATGCTGAAATTGGTAAACTAACCAAACTTTTAACCCTTCATATCCAGTAATAAAAACATTTGGTTCGTATTAAACCAATTCTATAAATAATTTGCAAGTACATATACAAGTATAAAATATTGGCTACAAGTTATATACATAAATGAATAATTGTTATTGCAAAAGGTTGTTAAAAAAATTGTTAAAAACTTTTAAAAATGTTTGCATCAGAAAAAAAAAAAAATATATATATATATATATATATATATATATATATATATATATATATATATATATATCCTAATTCTCAAAGAGACAATATACGTGTGACCCTATGTCATGGTACCTACTAAACATTTTAAACCATACAGTGCATTGTAACGAAAAAGTCATTTCAATTGAAGTGCTTAGTTCATGCATATAACATCCTTTACTCTAATGTTTATAACTAAAAATAAGAAAGTGTTACTAATCTGTGTACACAGCTTAAATAAACCACACCTTATTTTGTTTTCCACATATGGAGTGGACAAGTATTGAAGTATAAAATGTTACATATTAACATTCTGGGTTGTGTCTCTTAGGGTCATCTGTAAGAAGTTTCAGGGCCAGGCTAATAGAAATGTGATCATTTAAACCTAGACCACTACATGCATCTAGTCTAAGTTGCCAAATCATTTCTCTAAATTCTAGCTTAGTCTCCCAGTCACCTCCTCTTTCGTTGTGTCCAACTTCTTCCAGTACCCAAAACTTAAAATCAGCTTCCTTACAGGTCACTGTGTGTCTGAAAAGAGCATTGTTTTCGTTCTTTTTGTTTATATCACGTAAATGCTCATATATACATACCCTTAGGTTACGTTCAGTTTTTCCTATATAGTACCCCCAACAGGTCTTACAGTATGCCAAATATACAACACCTTTAGAATAACAACTATTATATATTTTTCCTTTTATGGTCATATTTAAACTGGGAATGTTTAATTATTTTGTTCCAGCTATGAATGGGTATTATGCTCATCTCCCACATTTGAAGGTACCATATTTTAAACAAGTTCCACCTGTGTGTGTATTCTTTCTCCTTTCCAAGATATTTTTCAAGTTTTTGTTTCTTCTAAAACTGTATCTCAGTGATTTTTGAAATACTCCTACTCTAGTTGGTATCCTGCTGAACATCTCCCAGGTGTCATTGATACGTTTCTTCAACCATCCCATTCCATTGTGATATGTCAATGTTAAATATGGCAGTTGCACTATCCTTTGTTCACTATTGGCATTCCCAATGTTTGTTCTAATGGCTTCCCCACTGGTTAGTAAAGGTATGTAAGTGGTTCCCCATCTTTTTATAACAAATTCTTTAATGGGTTTGATTAACTCATCTGGGTACCCTCTCTCTTTGAACATCCTATGTAGGTTCCCCATTTCTTCCAAAAAATCAGCTTTATCAAATGTCATCCTAGCTGTTCTAATCATCTGCCCCTTCACTATGTTCCTTTTAAAGTGATATGGATGGTCACTTTCATAGTGTAAGTATGAATTTGAATGACATTCTTTTCCATATATACTAGATTTATAAGTATTGTTAACATAGTCTTTCCATAACCTGACATCTAGGTAGTGTATTTCGTCTTTACCAATCTCATGTGTAAATTGTAAAAAATTAGTGCTGTGATTAATATAATACATAAATTCTGTAATCATATCTTCTGGTCCGTCCCACAGGATAAAAATATCATCCAAAAAACAATAATATCCCTTAATATATTGGTAGTATGCGGACTTAAATACATATTATTGTTCCCAATAAAGCATGATAATGTTGGCATAAATAGGGGCACAGGCTGACCCCATAGCCACCCCATCCATTTGGTGGTACAGGTCCCCCTGGAAATAAATGTAATTATATTTCAACACTAATTCCATGTTTATCAATACAAGTTTAAATTCATCAGTAGACAAAAGACCCGTTTCTATTAACATTTTTTCAAACCATATTAGTCCTTCATGTGGGGTATAACTGAAAATAAGTCCTTTACATCTATAGTAATGACAATTATTTTGTCTTTGTATGGGCTAGAACCAATTTTATTCAAAAAATCCCAAGAATCTATCAAAATATGTGGAAAGTTAACATAAAACTTCTTTAATTTTGTGTCTACATATATTGCTAGTGGTTGGGTTTTTGATCCTTGTGAGGAAACAATTGGTCTCATTGGTGGGCTATCCAGTTCCTTGTGTATCTTAGGAATGCCAAAGATATAGATTGATATCAATCAACCCCGTAAGAGATTATCCTCCAAAATCAAGTCTATTCTCTTGTATGAAATATTTACTTAATTCCTTGAAACAATAACATATCGGTTGTCCTTATCCAGTATATCCATCATTCTATTGATATAATCCCACTGATCCATGAGTACAACTCCACCCCCTTTATCTGGTTTCATCACACAATTTTTTTCATTTTCACTGAACTCCTTGAGTAATTTACTTTCCTCTGCTGTCAAGTTAAATTTTAACATTTTTTCTTTTTATATTCTTTTCTTATCATACTAGTAACACAACCCTAAAAATTGTGTATATCATGGCATAAAGGAGGGTTATAGGTACTCCTCTTTTTTAACAAGTCACCCCGAATATTTTGTAGTTCATCCTTGAAGATGTGTACCAAATTTAGTTTTCTAGTAAATATTTTAATATCAAGTATAATATCTTCAATACCTGGCTTTTTTATTGGTACAAAAATAAAACCTTTTGTAAATAATTTGAAATAGTTTTCATTCACTGTTACATCTGTATATTTATAAATATTGAAATTATTCTGTGAATGAACTGTAATTTTATTCTGGTATTCATTAATTTCCTGCCCATTGGCATTAGTACCAGAATCCATTGCCATGTCTCCACAGTATTTCACATTTATTTCTATAGGTGTCCCTATTTTAAATAACTCTATCTCTGCCGTGTGTCCCTTCCTCCCTTGCTGGTACATATTGTAATTGCCTGTCACTTCTGCATAGAACAGTTGTTGGGCTAGCTTCCGAATCCTCTTGGACCTCCTCAGTCCTTCTCCGCCTAAAGGGATACCCCTACCCTGATTTTCATTCACAACTTGATAGTGTTGATTATAACCATTCTTATGGTATGTGTAGTGGTTTTTCTCCATCTGCACCCGATATCCTCCATCTCCCCAAGTTTCATTATTGTAGGTCCCATCCCAGGGTCTACCTCACCCTCTCTTGTACCTATTGTCAAAGTAATATGCTGTTCCTTGTTGGTACTCCTTCATGTCTCTGTCTAACTTCATAGTTTTTCTTTTGTAACCCTTTGAAATAATACTCTCAACATCCTGTAATGTTCTAAAATACGCATTTTTGTACTCAGTAACAGTAAATAATAAATCAGCATTCATTTTATTACTGGATATGATGGGTTAAAATTTGGTTAGTTTACTAATTTCAGCATTGATTGGCCAGCCAATTAGAATGAATGGATTGATATATAAAGTGTTTTAATGTGAAACAGATGATTCTGATGAAGTCTCTGTGGTGGAGATGAAAGCGCTAAATCCGACTTTTTTCATTATTTTATGTTAAATAAATAAATCAACTGGAGTTCTTTGCAACCCGTTTTTGGCTGGTGGATTTATTACTATATTGAGTTCTAAGAACTTTTACGGAGGACAGCCTTTATTGTTTACTGGAAGCAGCGTCTTTTGACATTCATACATGGCTACTCATCCATTTCATACAGGCCTCACAAAATCTTCTGCCAAAATCCAGTGATGATGTCATCCACTATAAACTGTCCAGCAACAGTGTAAAATGTAGACTCATGCCATGGAGCTTGTGTTAAATACTGAGTTTTCTAGCTGGTGTGCTTAGTTAGATAGGGGTTCTAATCTCACTGTGGTTAACTGGCATGTGTGTACTCAAAAGAATGTAACTGTGCTTTACAATCCCATGGAGTACAAGTATTTTGACAGTTGCACATACCTACACATGTGGTTTGTGGTACATTATTGTCATTGTATGATCTTTGGAATCACTCTTCATTTCACTACAGCTAGGGAACCATTCATGTAGCCCCATGCATTATTCATCCTCCTTTTTCCTCTGGCCACATGACATCCTTACAAAAGAGGAGTGGATGATGTCCTCATGTCAGATATGCTTACACACATCATGAAGCAGATTCCTTCCATGAACTTCTGCAAGTCATCTCCAGACCACTACACATGTGATTGCTAAGTCTGCCATAGTCTGGTGCACATCTCTAATATGGACAATGACAGGATGTAATGCAATCAAACAAATATACACATATGCACAATAATCTTATTATCTTCCATCATATAGATATAGGGATTTTTCATGTTATAATAATGGCTAGGATGTCGTGTGATACTGGCATTAGCTTAATAATGTCCTATGACCCTATGAACAGTTGACATGTCAATGTTGCTGTGATTGACATGTGCTATATTGAAATGCGGATGTACAGCTTGGCTACAAGCGGATATTACAATCTGTGATTTGAGATAATGTATTGATGGCCATTGCTGCTATTGCATTACATGCTACTTCTTTAACAGCTGTAGTAATATGCCTCCTGAGAGCTGCTGACATTGTATGATACACCTTTATGTATATTGTTGGATTATTAAGACGTGTTGTTGTCATACTAGTAAAGCAGATCAACTTTCTACACAGTTCACATTCCACCATCACAGTGACACTTTCAGTATGATACAGGTGTGCATGTGTCTACATACCATCATTAAATGTTCTGTGACAGACATCAATATAAATTCATATTGATTACATTGTCACATAAGTCTTGTTCGATAGACATGGTGTTATACTGTGACATACACAATCACTGCATCACATGTTTGGATTCAATTACAACATTGTAGAATTCATCGTATGTACAGCTGTGCTGCTATACCCAAGGATTAATGAGGTGGTCAGCAGCACCATTGTGTGACTATTAGCATTTGTGTGAGGAAATGTTCTGTAAGAACCACAAATAACTGATCTGTAATGTGTCCTGATATGGCATTAGGCCAATCAAACACAACCTGCCCGTGAAAACATAGGCATATTTTGTGCATTTGATGTAAGTGCATGGCATTGGTACAGTTATATGACTGTGTGTATAGTACCAGTGTGTGGAATGTGATGAATGACCAAGGTTATACTTTGAGGTCTTTTTGCAAATCATTTATTCCAATAAATGTGGAAATGTTAAGGGGAATACACAACAAAGCAGAGATCTGCATGTGGATGCCAACACACATACCCAGCTGGAGGAAATAGACAATCCAGGAGATGACGGTTTGTCTCACATATCACCACCCTGTCGGCACTGGCCATCAGCCAAAGTATACATGCAAACATACAGTTTTTATTCTCAGCAGAGCTGTTAATATGTGCACTCTCTATGGCTAATAGTGTAGAATCAATGGTCTCTGACAACATCACAGGTCACCTATTGCATGATGCAAAACATGACCTACCATGCACAATTGGATCCATACTTCAAATCAGCCTCCATACAGTCTATGTTTCTACAGAAAGGTGTGCATCAATATGCATCCTTCCAACTGGGGTGACCATCACCTGATGCATGGAATTATAGACCCATCCTTACTCTCCTCATCTGTAAGGTAGACCAACGAGTCATCATGGACCTTCTTTAAAAGGACACAGGTAATATTCTGACTGCGTACCAAACTCATGTGTGATTTGTTCAGGCTACATCAGGTCTGTTGCATCTTTTCAATGTCCTAAAGGTAGTCAACAAGGGCATGCATGATGACAGCACTATCATCCTGCATAACTTGACCTGGTCAAGGCATTTGACACAAATCCACACTCAAGTATTACTGTCGCAACTGGCCATAAACACCTATGTCACCAAAGTGGTAAACCACTGGATCACATATGTGGCAGATAAATATGTTGAAGTGTGTGAAGTGACCTATATGTAGAGTCCAGTGAGTAGGTCTGTACTGCAGGACTTTCTGCTTGGCTTTATCCTGTTCATATTGTAACTTCCGGACATCAAGACTGACTTACACATCCTTTGTCCAACCAGCTTTGTGGATGACTGCAAAGTGTGGACAATCATTGAATCCAAGTGTGATACTGGTATACTGCAGATAGTATCAAGACACACAAAGGATTGCTTCCACAGAAATGGAGACCCAGTAGATGAGCATTAATCATGAGAGGATTAGTTAAATTATAAAAGCGACTACACAAGCTTATAATAGTATAGACAGCACACAGCTGTAAGCAGACCAAGTGGTATGTGACCTGTGTACTCAGGTAGATGGTATGTGGAACGTCCACCAGCATGTACCCACAGTGGTAACTACTCCATTGTATGTAGTACAACTCCTGAGTATGTGCAGGACATCCACATCAAAGGACATTATAGTTCCATAGCTCTCAGCCATCATCTCACCAGTAACTTAATAGCATGCACGCCTTTTCATATACCTCCCAACACATCTTCCAGGGATGACTTACTCAAGTGTGCCACATTTGCTGTACTGAGCTCCCACACATCTTATTGGCCATGCATAAGTATTATTTTTGATGCATAACCATTAGGGATTGATGGTGCAGAACCCTCTTCTAAGCGTTATACGAGATGCATGTGTAATATGTGTTACTGTGAAGCACACAATAAATACGTAGATGATTGACAATATTGATGGCATGGGTTACATTTGTGACAGTGTGGATTGTGGTGTAGGTATGGTATGCACACCTGTCAACTATCCCTGCTTGTTCATAGTTTCAAATACAGTTGAAACAGTGACCCTTCAAACACCTCCAAAAAGATGTTAATTTTTGAGGAAGGTTTGCTTGACTCTCCTCATAGATTGCTGACAAAATATGACAGTTATACAAGTGTATTCTTGCAGATCCATTTATAGTCACTCACAATCACACTTGTTATGTCACTGACATGGATTAATTGTGGTATTATGCTGATATTGTCCTTGATTGTACATGCTTCTGTCTACTGCTGTCCATGAGCATGTTACTATGTGTCCCACTTGGTTGAGACCTGTGCTGACATTACATTCATATTCAGGCAACTCATTTTGTACAGTTTCACAATATGCCCTCCCCCCTATTGTATATATCGTCCTCGATAAATGTCCTCTCCATTGCTCATGTGAGGGTGTTTATATCACCAAGAATTCTCTCCATTGATATGTCATCTTGTGTGACAGTCACATAATATACAATAACTGTGTGATGGTATGACTATACCCAAACAGGAGGTGTACCACAGCAGTAAGCACTGCATCACATAGATATGTCATTAGTGTTCATGCTACAACTGTCTTGTCTTTGTGGTGAGTGCATATTGACAAGCCCTCATCTGCTGTAGATTACCATGTTTCTCCTGTCTTCTTCCCCTTCCTGCATTCCTACCATTCGTGTGCGTAGCCTTTTCATTAGACACACTTCCCTGGACTAATATATTTATAATGATGATCATCACCAAACCTTTATTTCAGTATTGCAAAAAACATGTTTGTACTGTACTTTGCACTGACTATACTTTTCTGTAATGTGTTAAAAATGTATTCCTTGCCTTAAATTAAACCCTGGTAGTCATTGTGGCTGTCCTTGTAATCTCACAGACCTAGTTTCCCCATAGGTAAACAGGTTTGCATGTATACAGGTGTTCATGTTGCTTTACATGGTTTTCTGGCCATTAACACTGTTGCTGGCCATGAAACCATGCTCTCAAAGTAATCACTCTATTCTCTTTCTAAAGCCCTGCACTTGCTCAGCTCTTATAAGGAAACACTAACTAACTAAAGCACTACACCCTCCTTGACTTCTCATAAGTATTAGACTCCCGATTGGTCCTTCCTGATCAAGTGAAAAATCAGTTCCCTTCCCTAATCTGATCAGTAAAAAAAAAACAGTTCCCTATACTAATCTGGTATGTCCAAGGGTCATTTTCAAGGTTACTCTCCAGTCCAGCTGGTGAATCTGGGAATTTTGAGGCAATGTTACAATTGCCTTATGTACACAGACAACCCTCTCCTCCTTCCAACAAACTCTAATACATGTGAGAGATGCAGTTACACAGCCAAACTGGAGGCAGAGCTCTCTCAACCCAAGACTGGCACAGTCAGTCAAGAGGAAAAGGTAACCACCCACACCACAAATCCAGTCTCACACAGACCTATTGCATCTGCATACCCAGCACATAAACACACAAAAACATACTCGGAGGCTCTAAATAAAAATCTGCCTAAACAGCAAAGACCTCCTAAGCAGATATCCAAGCAACAGCCACCCCTCAACAATACCCACAAATCACATATCTCACAAAATCAGTGTGCCTCACAGTCACAGCCCATAAGGCCAAACAACACACCAAATACACTTGTTATAGGGGACTCTATTGTCCGGCACACTGACGTCCCACTCACCAGACTGAACAAGGAAAAGGTCACTGTAAGCTGCCTGTCAGGTTCCAGGATCTGCCACATAACGCAAGCACTCAGGTCACTCCAAAGCAAGTACAAGTATGACTCCGTCATTGTCCATGCTGGTGTGAATGTCCTGAGATGTACCTCCCTGGACTACATGAAAAGAGACATAGAGGAGCTCTCTGACCATGTAGCCCAGGCTGGTATGTCCCTGACCTTGAGTAGCATCTTGCCCTCACCAAGAATGATGCCACAGTATAAAGACAAAATGATCAGTTTCAACAATTGGCTAAAGTATTGGTGTCATTCAAAGGGGATCCAGTGTCTGTCAGCCTGGGATGACATGCTCGACAAGCCACGTTGCTTCGCTAGGGATGGCTTGCACCTGTCACCCTTAGGCTTTCGTATACTGGCCAAGGCTCTTGCCACCCCCATAGTGCCTTTTTAGGCAAGGCTCAAAGGACAAACCCACCTCCACAGACAACCCAAAGATAAAAAACTAAAGGTAATGCTACTCAATGCCAGAAGTCTAAACCTCAAGATGCACGCACTCGAGACTCTCCTCAGTATGGAGAAAATCGATGTCTGTGCAGTAACAGAAACCTGGTTCAAGGCTCCTGAGAGCACCCCAGCACTACCAGGTTATAACTCATACCATGCATTTTGGCCCCAAAACTCGGACCGAAGCACAAAAGGAGGGGGAGTATCTATATTCATCAAAGATACCTACACCTCTAGGTTAGTGGCACTGCATGAAGCATTGGAAACCATCCATGTGCAACTAACAGCGGGCAAAACTGCCTTTCAGTTTGTAGCCTGCTACAGAACACCCTCCCTATTACAGGAACCCCACTTGGCATTCCTGAGAACACTGGAGAATATGAAGGTCTCTCCAAACACTATGTTATTGGGTGTCTTCAACTACCCAAACATTGACTGGGAAAACTACTCAAGCCCAAACACCCTTGCCCAATGGTTCCATGAATTTATATACTCTAACACAATGGAACAACTGGTCACTACTCCCACAAGAGGGAACAACATATTGGACCTGGTCATCACCAACATGGGGACTATATGTTCCACACCAGAGGTAAACCCCTCATTGGTAAGATCAGACCATAAACAAATTTCCCTGGACATCCATATCCCATCCCCACCCCCAGCCAAGAAAATCACTGTAAAGAATTTCTCCAAAGCCAACTTTGCACTTCTCAAGACTGAGGTGGAATCCTTCAAAGCCCCTGGGCCAGAGGATAATACAGCCCAATCCGCAGAATCCTTTGCAAATGCATTCTATGAGCACCTGCAGGAATGCATGAATCGTGCTATCCCAAATAAAACCAAGACTCACTCCTCCAAAAACAGGAGACCGGTCTGGTGGACCCCGGTAATAAATAAGCTATACAACAGAAGGAGGACACTACTACATGACAGAGCAAAATCCCAAAAAGGGAAGGCATCTCTGATCAGTATTAGCAAGAAACTTCGATCCCTCATAAAATCATCAAAGGCCAGTTTCGAAAGAAAAATTGCCCTAGACACTAAAGATAATCACAAGGCCTTCTTTATTTATGTCAGAAACATGGGCGGAAACTCCCAGATATGCTCTGAATTGTTGCATAAAGGTGCAAAATATACCGAACCTACAGACATAGCCAACATCCTGGCAGGCAGATTCAGTGCAAACTCCCCCCCCTTCCCCCCCAAAGGAGCAAACGCCTATCCCAACTGAATGTAACCTCCCTGACATCACAGATGCACAGGTGAAAGCTGCCCTCTCCAAAGCAAAAAACACAGCATCTATGGGACCGAATGGTGTCCCAGGCTGTGTCTTACACAAGCTCCAAGAAGAACTGAACCCTCACATTAAGTCACTGTTCAGACTTAGCCTTACTACAGGATATGTACCCAAAGAATGGCGTACAGCTACAGTGGTCCCACTCCACAAAGGTGGAGCCACAATGGACCCCAGAAACTATCGCCCCATAAGCCTGACTTGTCTGGTCTGTAAAGCTATGGAGCGTATTATCATGGAACTCATAAAAAAAGACATCGGGAGCCTCCAGACACTGGACCCTACCCAATTCGGCTTTGTTAAGGGCAGATCTTGCCTCTTAAACCTAGTTGATTTCTTTGAAACAGTTACCAAAGCCATAGATGAGGGCAAGGTAGTCCACACAGCCTACCTGGACCTCGCAAAAGCCTTTGACACAATATCCCACTTGGGCATCATAAATAAGCTTACCAGCTTAAATATCAACCCCTATATCACAAGATGGGTTGCAAACTGGCTCAGAGATAGAACCCACATGGTCAGAATCGCAGGTGCCATGTCCGAATCCAAACCAGTTACAAGTGGCATCCCACAGGGCTCAGTTCTGGGACCTCTCTTGTTCGGTATATACTTCTCTGAGGTTCAGGCTAACACGGGGGGATTATGGCTGACAAAGTTCACAGATGACTGCAAACTGGGGCCATAATCGAATCTCCAGCTGACACAAGCATCCTCCAAAAGGGTCTCACAGAGATGGATGCTTGGTGCCAGAACCACGGCCTCAAGCTAAATGCTAAAAAGTGCATAGTCATCCCCTTTGGGAATAACAAGGTGCCCACAAATTACCACATAGGTGGTAATCCATTAAGTACGGAAGAAGTAATTAGAGATTTGGGACCAACGTAGATAGTAATCTCTCCTTTGATAATCACGTTGCCAAAGTGGTTAGAAAGACCTTCTATATAGCCCACCTTATCACAAAAGGGTTCACATCTAGATCAAGAGAGGTCCTTGTGCCCCTCTACTCATCACTCACCAGGCCCATAATTGAATACAATGCCCCTTTTGGGATGTACCTTACCCGACACCTGCAGCAACTGGAGAGACCCCAAAAGTACCTCACCAAGAGGATCATGGGCTACAAACAGATGTCCTATGCAGCTCGACTAAAGAAACTCCAGCTCTACTCAGTTGCTTACCGCCTACTCAGAGGCGATCTATGCCTGACGTACAAAGCCATGTCAAACCCAGAATTAATGGACATGCTCCACCTCAAAAAATCCAAGTCCCTTAGAGCTACATGCTCCAGGGACCTAAACCTCAGCACAAAAATAAATAGGACATGCTGGAGGGACAGATTCATTTCCCAGAGGCTCCCCTCACTCTGGAATAGAATCCCAATTCATGTTATACATAGCCCCTCGCTGACCCTCTTCAAGCGAAATTTGGACGCGTGGATGGGAAATTGCAAATTCACCCCTGGGATCTCTCCTGTGTCCCTGCTAGACAGAGGCACAGTAAACTAATCTTAAAAGGGTACCTTCTGTGACCTACTTTACAGAAGCACAGTAGGCTAATCTAATAGGGAGGCGGAAGCCAAATACACTCTGGCTAGGCTTATAAATGCCCTAGTGCAGATAGCGTAGTATCTACCTATGAACCTATGAACCTATGTAGTAGTGTAAGTGCAATGAGCGGCATGCATATGTACTTATCCCACAAACACATTAACTCCATGTAGGCGTCACACTAAGCCTTCACATAATTTATTGAATCCCAGGATTCTTTTTTATGAGGATATAACCTTCAGTTTTGATTTCCAGTAAACACAATGCTATATTCTTTATACTGAACATTAGACTGCTGCTAGCTTAAGAGTGTACAGTGTTTAAATGTATTGAAACTTTCTTGAGTCTACATTGGAGGTAACAATGCTTCCATCTATGTAGCCATGGACATATTGTATCATGAAGAGATGGTTGTCCCACATAACTCAAGGAGCTCGTTGCTACTTTCTGCCCAGCTAGATTCCTACATTCTTCCTACATGGGGTTCATGGAGGCTCTGAGGGCTAACCTGGAACCTTCTGATTTTTGCACCTTCTGTTACTAGACCCCTCAAATCTGTAACCATCCACCACTTAATAGTTAAGGGAATTCTCTCACACTATCTCACCTTAAAATGTTCCTAAAAAGAAATTTAGCTAAGTTTGCATTTGTGATTTACCCTTAATCCAGCCTTGGTTTGCCTTGTTTAATGTTTGTAACTCTGTTATTCTACTACATTATTTTAGCCTTACTGTTTTACCATTTTCCCTAATCATATCCTGTTTTTGTATCCTCTACATTATAAATACTTTTATTGTGTTTTTACTGTCTGTTTTCTTAATTTGTTTATCATTATGCACTCATAATGTTAAGGTATAATGCTTATTGTTTGATTATTTTAGTTTATCTATTATATGTACATGAAGGATCATATCAAATGATTTTGCTGGATCCAGTCATGTTATGTGAATTGTTATACCTTTATTTAAGTTAGCAGTATCTTGCCAAAAGAATATTAACAGTTTTCAAAGCAGAACATTCTTTTCATGAACGTATACTTAATCTTGTAGCAACAGCCCTGAGATTCAGAAGGAGTTTTACCACTTGCTTAAAGTTGCCTGCTGTAGGTAGATCAGTTTACAAAGCTGGGGTGAAATGAGATTCAAAGATAAGTGTGACCAGAATAAAGAAGGCCTCATTATTGATTCATTAGCATGACTTTGAATTGCACTTTTTTTACCGCTGATACTGTAAGACCTGTGATGGATGGCAGGGGTGTTCCTAATGACATATGCATCAGATTGTGAAAAGCACCTCCCTGAACTCACACACATACATTTAGATGCATAAATACACACACATAGACATGCACACACTCACGCAGATATACACATACATATGCACACACACGCACACACACACACACACACACACACACACACACACACACACACACACACACACACACACACACACACACATGCACACACACACACACACACACACACACACACACACATACACACACACAAATATGCAAATGCAGTCACTCACACAGATACACACACACGCACACACAAATATGTACACGCTCACACAAATACACACACACAGACACACATACACGCTCACACACATACACACACACACACACACACACACACACACACACACACACACACATGCAAATGCAGTCACTCACACAGATACACACACATGCACACACACATATGCACATGCTCACACAAATACACATATGCGCACACACACACTCACACTCTCTCTAACACACACACACAAACACACACACACACACACACACACACACACACACACACACACACACACACACACACACACACATGCAAATGCAGTCATTCACACAGATACACACACATGCACACACACACATATGCACACGCTCACACAAATACACACGCGCGTACACACACACACACACACTCTCTCTAACACACACACAAACACACACACACACACACACACACACACACACACACACACACACACACACACACACACACACACACACACACACACATGTATGCACACAGACACATCCTCATATCAAACAAGCCACTCACAGTCAATTGGACTTACAGACACACACATCCATCTACCCATGTACATAGGCTGGCACACTCCCTCACATCCATACTCTAAATTCCCTTCCTAACATCCCTAGTGTGACCACCCAGGCAGACACTTGCTCACACACACACACACACACACACACACACACATGCATGCATATTCATCTAACTTTATTCAAGCACACATAAACATGCACATACAATTCCACATACATACATACACTGACACGCCCCCACTCAATCCCATGTCTTTGCTGATCTTTCCTGAGCATACCTGCACCATGATTACTTCACTTTGAAGTCAATGGGTGGCCACCATCTTTTAATAGAGTTAAATTTAAGTTTTTCCTCCACTTGTAGAAATTTACACAGATGAAGGATCCTCTGAATCTCCTGGCAGCATAAATTAGGCGCCACAAATATTTCTAGGGGAGATCACATGGCTAATTAGCATTAGCCACTCTGCTGAATTGCCTCATTACCACAAAGCTTAGCCAGTGGGACCACCTTCCACAGTGATGCTCCAACAAGCAGGAAACATCAGCAGTATAAAGGTCTATGAATCAGAAAGGGTTACCACAAAGGGGAAGTTGCTAACAGTAAGATTTCCTGTTTGTGATAATCCTTTCTGAATCCCATCATATGTCTCACTTTTGTTTCTTCAAAAGCACCATTGTCAGCCTATTAATGACTTTATAAAGTAATCATGTTTAACCTAGTTATCTGGCTTTGAAGTATCACCCCATATCCACACATGAATCAGATCACTCCTGCTTGCCATAGTATTTCTGGCACAGACCTGTATTTCAGTGATCTTTTAAAAAATGTTTGTAAGACATCTGACAATATAAGTTTGACTTTGCATGGGAAAGCCTTGGAATATTATCAGGTCCCATAGAGCTGGTGTTATTTACTTTAATGAATGCTGATTCTTCAACCTCTTCTGTGATAACCATGTATGATATCTAATTGTTCATTTTTTTACTTCAAATTCATTTTGTTAAATCTTTCTATGAGTATGTTGAATACACATCTAGAGTTAGAAACAATATGAGCATTTTTCTGAAGCAGGTAAAGAAAGTTTTGTTAGTTTGTTCAACTTTTGTAAATTAAGTAGTTTCACAGCTTATATCTGACGTTAAAGAACACTTATTGTTTTATTAAATATCATTTTAGATTTTCAATTGCATTTTTTGTTATAACATCAAAACAGTAACAATTGAATATAAGAAATGTCAAAGCAGTACCAAAGAACCATCATTATCCAAAAAGTTCATTTATAACATAAAAAAAGAAAGAGTAAACTATATACTCTTTTATATGGTTCAGCAATACATTCATAGCTTCACACTCTGTTTTACTTGTTAGACAAAAATATTTTACTCAAACAGAGAATACCCTAGAAGACAGATTATTTAACCATGCTCATTTTGTATTGTTATATACACACCAGCATCTTTGGATGTGAATAGTATTTCCCCTCATAGTTCAGAAATAACCTAATTTCTGTTTCCGATTTTTCATTAGAGAAGTTTCAGATAATTCTAATTAATGTCGGTGATACTCAGCAGTACAAATCCAACTAATTACAACTCCAAATTCACTTTTCTTCTACTTTTGACTATACCTAGCACCCAATATTTCCAGTCCCTTAGATACGCTATTTTGGAAGTATCTTACAACAACTTGATGAAATTTGGCAGTTAGCAAAACATATGTAAAGTCTCATCTTCCATGACACATAGCCCACAAACTCAGTGTGCCACTCAACCACAGCCCATAAGGCATAACAACGTACCCAACACTCTAGTCATAGGTGACTCTATAGTCAGGCACACTGATGTTCCACTCACCAGGCTAAACAAGGTGAAAGTTACTGTCAGCTGCCTGTCAGGTGCCAGGATCCACCACATAATGCACGCACTCAGGTCACTCCACAACAAGTACAAATATGACTCTGTCATTGTCCGTATTGGTGTGAATGACCTGAGATGTACCTCCCTGGTCTACATGAAAAGAGACATGGAGGAGCTGTCCGATCTTGTAGCCCAGGCAGGTATGACCCTAGCCCTGAGTAGCATCTTGCCATCACCGAGAATTATACCACAGTGCAAGGACAAAATGATTGACTTCAACAATTGGCTAAGTTTCTGGTGTCATTCTAAGGGGATCCAGTATCTGTCTGCCTGGGATGACACGATCGACAAACCACAATGGTTTGCCAGAAATTACCTGCACCTGTCACCTTTGGGATTCTGGATACTGGCTAAGGCTCTTGCCACCCCTATAATGCCTTTTTTAGACAAGATTCAAATGACAAATACACCACCATAACAGCACAAGCAAGCAAAATCTGAGGGCAATGCTACTTAATGCTAGAAATCTAAACCTCAAAATGCACTCACTGGAGGCACTCCTTTAAATGGAGGACATCGACATCTGTGCAGTGATAGAGATCTGGTTCAAGGATGCAGAGAGCACCCCTGCATTACCAGGCTATAATTCATACCACACCTTTCGGCCACCTAACCTGGACCGAAGCACTAGAGGCGGAGGTGTGTCCATATTCATTAAGGATATCCACACCTCCAGGCTAGTTGCACAGCTTAATGCATCCAAGATTATCCAAGTGCAACTAACTCTGGGCAAGACCGCAATCCAAATTGTAGCTTGCTACAGATTCCCCACCATGTCCCAGGATTCCCACTCCTCATTTCTTGATACATTGGAAAATATTAGGGTACAACCTAACACCCTAATAATGGGCAATTTCAACTACCCCACCATTAACTGGGAAAACTACTCATGTACCAACTCTTGTGCTCAACTTTTTCTGAAATTCATAAATTCCAACGCCTTGGATCAACTTATCCACACCCCCACCAGGGGCAGCAATATCCTAGACCTGGTCATTACCAACATGGGCAACCGGTGTTCCACACCAGAGGTCAATTCCTTGTTGGTCAGATCCGACCACAAGCAAATCACCATAGACATCCACATCCCACCCCCACCCCCCACTAGGGAAAGCACAGTAAAAAATTTCTCCAAAGCCAACTTCACGCTTCTTAAGACAGAAGTGGAAAACTTCATGGCACTCATGCTGACGGACAATAGAGGTACGACTGCTGAATCCTATACAATTGCACTTTATAAGTACTTACACTAGTGCATGGATCATGTAATCCCTAACAGAACCAAGATGCTATCCTACAAAAAAAAAGGAAGCCAATCTGGTGGTCCCCTGCCATAAACAAACTCTACAACAAAAGAAAGAAACTGTTGCAAAAAATAGTAAAATCCCATGATTGGAGGAACTCCATGGTCAGCCTCAGTAAGAAGCTGAGATCCCTCATAAAATCTTCCAAAGCTAGTTACGAAAAGAAAATCGCCACTGATTCTAAAGACAACTGCAAAGCATTCTATAGCTATGTCAAGAATCTCAGTGGCAACACGCAGATCTGCTCTAAGTTACAGCACAATGGCATTAAATATACAGAACCAACTGATATTGCCAACATCCTGGCAGATAGGTTCAGTGCTAATTTTACCCCTCTCTCATCCCCTAAAGGGCCCATCTCTGTACCAAAAGAATGCAAAGTTCCTGTAATTATGGCTGCACCGGTAAACAACACTCTCCAAAGCCAAGAATACAGCATCCATGGGACCTGACAACATCCCAGGCTGCGTTCTACATGAACTACAGAACGAACTGGCACCCTACCTAAGTACCATGTTCAATCATAGCATCACCTCAGGCTTTGTGCCCACTGAATGGTGAACAGCAATGGTTATTTCACTCCACAAAGGGAGAGCCACCAATGACACCAGGAACTACCGTCCCATTAGCCTGACTAGCCTGGTCTGCAAGGCTATGGAAAGTATCATCATGGAACTTATAAACAATGACATTGGTAATCTCCAAACTCTGGACCCTACCCAGTTTGGGTTTATAAAAGGCAGATAATGTCTGCTAAACCTGACAGACTTCTTTGAAGCGGTCACCAAAGCCGTAGATGAGGGTAAGGTGGTTCACACAGCCTATCTAGATCTCGACAAGGCTTTCAACACCATCTCCCATTCTGGAATTATAGATAAACTCACTAAACTAGGTATAAATCCCTATGTCACAAGATGGGTTACCAACTGGCTCACTGACAGAACCCACACTGTGAAAGTAGCAGACTCTAAATCCAACTTCAGACCAGTGACAAGTGGAGTACCACAGGGTTTAATCCTAGGTCCTCGCCTGTTTGGTATCTACTCCTCTGAAGTACAGGCCAACACAGGAGGTCTTTGGCTAACAAAGTTCGCAGATGACTGCAAACCAGGAGCCTTAATCAAAACACCTAACAATGTGGACATCCTACAAAAGGGCCTCACTGAGACAGATGCCTGGTGTCAAAGCCATGACCTCAAGCTCAATGCCAAAAAGTGCCTTGTCATTCCTTTTGGTAAAAACTCTGTACCCATGTAGTACCACATAAATGGTAGTCTACTTAACACTGAAAGTGTGATAAGAGACCTTGGGACACAGGTGGACAGTAGTCTCTCCTTTGATAATCACATCACCACAGTAGTCAAGAAATCCTTCTACATGGCACACCTCATCACAAAAGGTTTCTCATCTAGGAAAAAAGAGGTCATTGTTCCCATCTACTCATCACTCATTAGACCCATTATCGAGTACTACGCCCCTTTTGGTATGTACCTCACAAGACATCTACAACAACTGGAAAGGCCACAGAAATACCTCACAAAGAGGATTACTAGCCTCAAACAGATGCCCTTCGCAGACCATCTCAAAAAACTCCAGCTTTACTCTGTCGCATATCGCCTACCTAGAGGCAATCTCTGCCTAACATACATAGCTATGTCAAACCCAGAGCTGCTGGACATGCTCCACATAAAGAAATCCCAATCCATCCGAGTTACATGCTCTAGGGACCTAAACTTTGTCACTTCAATAAACAGAACATGCTGGAGGGATAGATTCATGTCCCAGAGACGTCCCATACTCTGGAACAAACTACCTATTTATATCAAACAAAGCTCCTCATTAGCACTCTTCAAGAAAAATCTTGATGACTGGATGGGAGATAGGAAATTCACCCTGGGGATCACTTCTGTGGCCCTGCTTGACAGAGGCACAGAAAAATAATTTTCTTGGGTGACAAAAGCCAGGGCACAATTTGGCTAGGCTTATATAGGCCCTAGGGCCAATAGCCTAGTACCTACCTATGAACCTACACACACATCCAGCAATCACTATCTCTTCTAACATCATTGTATGGTCCTATTGATGTGAGATAGCAGCCGTAAGTTATCCTCATATGTTATATTTAAATTTAGATCACATGTCTAACTGTTTAACTGTTGGCCAAACTCCTTGTCAAACACAGTCAGTAACAGTAATTGTCATCTTTTTGTAACTTCCTATGAATTAGCTGCCTCTGTGTTCCCTGCACCATCTCCCCAACTCTATCTTTAAATCCTATTCACCCTCTCCCTTTGTTAATACTTGATCATTTCTTCCAAAATATCATCTCTGCTGAATTGGTCATTTACCTTTTTTAATAGAAAACAAACCACATCTGATTTATGCATCTATAAATATCTCAAAACTAATTATCCAAATTTAAGATCAAATACCAAACAAACACCAAAATATAACTGTCCGCAATCTTCCCTCTGTAAAATATGAATTCAAAAAATTAGCAGAGATATTTATCCCAACCCAGGCCCACTGTTCATAAAACCATCACTTCCAACCCCAAAATAAACCAGTCACCTAATACATCTCAGCAAAACACAGATCCCAAACTCACTTTACTAAGTATGAACATAAGAAGGAGGTGCAATAAAACCCATGACATGCATTCCTACCTTGCCACATACACTCCTTATGTAATCATAGATACTAAAACCTGGTTATAAAAATAATAAAAGAAGATAAGATCACCCCCCAGGATACAATATACTCAGGCATGACAGACAAAACAAGCCTGCAGGTGGTAATAAAGGATAATGAGATCACCCCCCCAGGATACAATATACTCAGGCATGACAGACAAACAAGCATGTAGGTGGTAATAAAGGATGATGAGATCACCCACCCCCAGGATACAATATACTCAGGCATGACAGATAAAACAAGCATGCAGGTGATAATAAAGGATGATGAGGTCACCCCCCACAGGATACAATATAATCAGGCATGACAGACAAAACAAGCATGCAGGTGGTAATAAAGGATGATGAGATCACCCCCAGGATACAATACACTCAGGCATGACAGATTAAACAAGCATGCAGGTGGTAATAAAGGATGATGAGATCACCCACCCCCAGGATACAATATACTCAGGCATGACAGACAAACAAGCATGCAGGTGGTAATAAAGGATGCTGAGATCACCCCACCCCAGGATACAATATACTCAGGCATGACAGACAAACAAGCATGCAGGTGGTAATAAAGGATGATGAGATCACCCCCCCCCCCAGGATACAATATACTCAGGCATGACAGACAAACAAGCATGCAGGTGGTAATAAAGGATGATGAGATCACCACCCCCCAGGATACAATATACTTAGGCATGACAGACAAAACAAGCTTGCAGGTGGTAATAAAGGATGATGAGATCACCCCCCCAGGATACAATATACTCAGGCATGACAGATAAAACAAGCGTGCAGGTGGTAATAAAGGATGATGAGATCACCCCCCACAGGATACAATATAATCAGGCATGACAGACAAAACAAGCATGCAGATGGTAATAAAGGATGATGAGATCACCCCCCCCAGGATACAATATACTCAGGCATGACAGACAAACAAGCATGCAGGTGGTAATAAAGGATGATGAGATCACCCCCAAGGATACAATATACTCAGGCATGACAGACAAACAAGCATGCAGGTGGTAATAAAGGATAATGAGATCACCCCCCCAGGATACAATATACTCAGGCATGACAGACAAACAAACATGCAGGTGGTAATAAAGGATGATGAGATCACCCCCTCCAGGGTACAATATACTCAGGCATGACAGACAAAACAAGCATGCAGGTGGTAATAAAGGATGATGAGATCACCCCCCCCAGGATACAATATACTCAGGCATGACAGACAAACAAGCCTGCAGGTGGTAATAAAGGATGATGAGATCATCCCCTCCAGGATACAATATACTCAGGCATGACAGATAAAACAAGCATGCAGGTGGTAATAAAGGCTGATGAGATCACCCCCTCCAGGATACAATATACTCAGGCATGACAGACAAAACAAGCATGCAGGTGGTAATAAAGGATGATGAGATCACCCTCCCAGGATACAATATACTCAGGCATGACAGACAAAACAAGCATGCAGGTGGTAATAAAGGATGATGAGAACACCCCCCCAGGATACAATATACTCAGGCATGACAGACAAAACAAGCATGCAGGTGGTAATAAAGGATGATGAGATCACCCCCCCCAGGATACAATATACTCAGGCATGACAGACAAAACAAGCATGCAGGTGGTAATGAAGGATGATGAGATCACCCCCCCCCCCCCCAGGATACAATATACTCAGGCATGAAGGCCAAACAAGCATGCAGGTGGTAATAAAGGATGATGAGATCACCCCTCCCAGGATACAATATACTCAGGCATGACAGACAAAACAAGCTTGCAGGTGGTAATAAAGGATGATGAGATCACCCCTCCCAGGATACAATATACTCAGGCATGACAGATAAAACAAGCATGCAGGTGGTGTAGCAATCATCTATAAAAATCTCCTAACCATCACCTTACTTCCACAGGAAATATGTACATTTAACAATGTTGAACATCTAATAACATTCCTAAAAATCAGCAATAGGAAAACTATCCCCCGGATTCACGAATCTTCCGTGTAAGACTTAATAAGTCTTACTCGGAGGCTGCAGTTGAATGGTATGACGTCAGCATGCCATGAATATGCATGAGGGCACGCTGACCCAACCGTACGTCCTACAAGGACCATGTAAGAAAGCAGGGGGCATGTCCGACTGCCTAGCAGTCCAAATGTCCACGCCCCTGCAAGTGTTTAAAAATAAAGTAAATAAACAAGAGCGAGTCCGCTCAAATGTCCCTGCACCCAACACCTCACTGCCTGATAATGTAAACCCCCATCACACATCTAAAATGCATAACCATAAATTTTTTTTTTAAATACCCAAAATAGCTGCCCGTATTTGCACGTGTGTGCGCGTGTGTGCCCATTGCTTAGCTACAGTCAACAATTCTCACATGGAAGAGCATAAGAAAGAATGTTTATGCGAATCACACGAAATAGCAATAGCGTAATGGTAGAGCGTTCACACAAAGAAGAGGCATTCATGGTATGAATCCCACCACTCCCTTTCATATTTATTTTTTAAATCAGTATATGGAATAATACTCAACATATATTTTTAAACATAATGAAAAAGCAGTGAAATGGCCAATGTATCAGTGAATAAAATAAATATTTTAAAGGATCCCAATATAAAATTGCCCGCAGTTAAGCAACACTTCACCCAGCGCAAAGTAGTTACCCCTAGCTAACTCGCGCTTTACCCAGCGCAATGTACTTGCCCATAGCTAAATTGCACTTTACCCAGCGCAAAATAGATGCCCAAAGCTAAATAGCGCTTTACCGAGGAGGTGCGTGCTGCACCAACCAGTGCCCCATTGGGCAACGTGGAGCAACGTAGATCAAGGTTGCTTAAACACAGCCACGCCCCATAACCTGTCTGGACAGTAGTAAAATAAAAAGCAATGTTAAGGTTTGAACCCAGGACACTGTGCACCATAATCAAAGTTCTGAGCCACTAAGCCATGACAGCTTAGGATAAGCATACACTGTTAACATATATATATATATATAGCAATAAATGTTAGATTAACCATTGCTAAGCAAGTCTGCAGTCAACTGAGAATAGTCAAAAACGGCCAATCACAGAAAAGTGCGGGAAATGCAGCATATTTAAGCTGCATAGGCGGGAATACTCACCATGACTGATTGTAGCTCCCATCTGCAGTTAGAATGTCTGGTGCTGGAGAGGGTACATGCTTTAAAGGGCAACGCTGGGGCATCGAGGAGTCACGATACATGGTTTGGCTCCTAGTCCATAGGCATGAGACTCGACTCCTGCAGGGCCAGTTCCAAGGAATGGAGTATAAGGCAGAGGCTTGGAACCGGTTGGCTCATGAACTCACCAGTGCCACAGGCGTCCCTCGGACTGGTGAGCAGGTCCATTACCACCATGCAGACCTGAAGAGATGGAAGCAGGACCTTCTGAACCAGTGGATCCAGGAGGCCCATCATATGCATGATGCCCCACTACTAAGTAGGTAGCCATGGAATGCAGTATGTAAGACAAGCTAATATACTCTAAATAATGCAAAGGTATGTCTAAATATGCCTTAATTTACTCCACAGCTGCAGGTGTTTGTGCTATGAATCAGCAAGCCTATGCAGATAGGCTGCTAAGGCTGCGCCACCAGGCAGGTTAGTAAATATTCTGCATGTATTGTAATATAATGTATGTGAGAGAGCATGAAAAAAGTGTTGTATCCCAATAATACAGCTAGCAAATGCCCTGAATAAATCCTCTGCATTTACTGTTATACAACAAACGTCACTGAGCCAGAAATAGAGTGTACTAACCCAGCAATCAAGGTAAAATAAGTGTAGAATACTATCTCTGCATGTACTGTCATATAATATAAGTGAGCAAGCCTGAAAAAGGGTGTTCCTGAATAGGTCTCCCGTATGCACTGTAATATGAAATAAAGGAGAGAGCCTGTAGAAAAGAGTGTTCAATGTAATTAATAAAGGTATAATACTTGGAGTGTGTCTGTGTCACTTACTTTGAAATGTTGTTGTACCCTTGCATTCAATAAACAGTACTGTTGTATTAGTTGCTATCAACCCACATTTGTGCAGTCCCATATGAAGTGGCTGAATTAAGTGCCAGTAGCTGGAAAGCATATAACATTAATTCCCTGAATAAATTCAGATAAATAAATAATGTCAGAGAGCCATGAATAGAGTGTAGTAACCCATTAATAAAGGTAAAATAAGTCTGGAATACAATCTCTGCATGTACTGTCAGATAAAATAAGTTAGCGAGCCTGAAAAAGAGTGTTGGAACCTATCAATAAAGGTATAATACGTCCTGAATAGGTCTCCTGTATGCACTGTAACATCAAATTAAGGGGAGAGCCTGTAGAAAAGAGTGTTTAATGTGAATAATAAAGGTCTAATACTTGGAGTGTGTCGGTTTCAGTTACTTAGAAATAATACATGTAGGGGATATACACCTGCAGTCAAAAGTAATGTAGTGTAGAGTAAAATTGCTAATAATATGTTAATGGATGTTTCTTTTCCCCCCTACTCCATGTGCATAAACAATGCAATTCCACACTTCAATGGGTATGTGTTATCTCATAACATTTGTTGGGACATCTGTCCTATTGTTCAATAAATGTCTGTTTTTACTTTGATGCATGTGCTCTGTTCAAACACCACATTCTTGGTGGCCTGTTGCCACCAATCATCCCTGCATGCTGTTGTAATGTCCACTGTTGTTCAATATATGCATGTGTTATGCTTGCTGTTCAACTGTTATAACCCTGGTGCGTTGGGTTAATGGGAATATTACTGCATGCTGTTACAACTCATTTTGAATGCTGCTGTCAATGTTGTAATTAAACACACCTAATCACAGAACGTATGCAAAGGTCGGTCCCAGCGGACCCACCTGTCCCTCCTCAGCTGGTGATTGCACCTGGCAACAACATGTCTGGTGCCCATCCCGGGCTACCCTCCTCCGTTGGTCCTGTGCCACCTTTGGGTGGAAGCGCTGCAGGGGATGGGGCTCACCCCCCCTGCAAGCGTGGGCAGAAAAGGGCCACCTGTTACTGTCTGAAGGGTCCAGGTTGTGGTACGTAGGGAGATCCAGTGTTTAGTCACTACGCCAGCTCGAGGCGAGAGTGGCATGACTCACGGGTGAGCCTGCCCCTCCTACGCAGCCCACAGGACAGCGACCCTCGGGTCTGTGAAGGTTTAGTGGTGACTGCCCATGGGTGGCGATCTCAGTCCCACTGTTACCATCTGTGGGCTCATGGGCTTGCGATTTCCAAACATCCATCCCCATTGTGTTCACCCACCCCATGTGTCATACTCCGCCCCTGTATGCATCTTGTTTGTCTTGTCTGTTTACCTCCACAACCTACCTCCCCAAAAATACCTACTTCCCCTACCTCACTTTCCACTCTCACCTGAAATTAAAAAAAAGGGCAATCTGTACCCACAAAACAATATGCCCCATACATAGCTGCCCATCTCGCACACATGTCCTCGGGCCATGTAAACTGATAATTACAATTGGCAGTACAACATACTTTGTTGTCGCCACCCCACTCCCAGGGGTGGAAGTATCCAAAATTAAGTCAAAATGCATTGCATATGCACAGCTGTTGCTGTTAAAGAAATGGGCAGCTATGCACCTTCCCTACACCCGTCCTGCACATCCCGAGCTTGTTTTCCTACTGTCATTTATGCCCCCTTTTTCACCACTTTCCTATCTCCCTATTTTCTTTTCTTTCAAAGAAATTAGCCCAGGGGTTAGCGGGAGTAAGCACTTTTAAGCAGTAGTAAGCGGGTTTAAGCGAGTGTGTGCATGTGTGCACTAAGCTTAGCATTGCTAAGCATAGCGCAAACCCACGCAAACCCACTTACAACTGCTTAAAAGTGCCTTAGTCACTCTATGTCAGGGCCCTTGCTCTGCTCAGCAGCAAAATAAAACACCTCTGTCAGTCTCGAACCCCAGACCTTGGACACACTAGACTGTATGAATTACCACTAAGCCACAGCAGATATGCAAATAACTTGGTTCTGAAATAAATATATCATGCATTACAATGAGGGAATGGAAATGGAAATTAGGAATGGTATAACACAAACCCTTTTGTGTGTGTCTTTACCAGCAGTGGTTGTGGAATTGCATGACATGACTGTGAAAGGGGAACCAGCCATCCTAGCAGGGAATAATGTTACAGTAGCACCTTACAAACACCACACAGTATCAGACCAGGATAACCACTGGCCACAGGAATACAGTGCAATAACCACATTTGTATGGCAGTTAATTGTGTAAGTGAGAAAAATGTACATACTCCCATGCATCCTGTGTTAGCATTTTAGGGTTGCGTACATGTCTATACTGAGATGTGTGTACTGGAAGCAGCAACATGCAGGTATGAGTACAACATGCACAAAACTGGCTACAACCCTAGCATCAGATAACAGACATATACCAACCTTCAGACTGACACAACGGTGTCCAGAGCAAACAAGAATGGGCCCCACCTTTGAAATCTAAAAGGGCTACACCTACCTAACCTAGCATTTTATAGCAGTGGGCTGCAATCACAGTGAGTAATGCAATCACCAAACAGCAGGCTGCATGCAATTACTGAATGGTGGGCAGCAATTGGTGCAGAGGCTGTCACATGCACAAGTGCAGATACTTAGAAAAGCAGGCTGTACCTGCAGTCCACACATGCAATTATATCATTGCAGGTGTTGTGAGACAGAGAGTGAGAGAGAGAGAGAGACAGACAGAAACAGAGACCGAAGCTGAAATAGAGGGCAAATACCCAAATCAAACCAGCCAAAACAAAAAGATAAATACAAAACCGTAACAAATGGAGCAGGTAAATACAAATGTAAGGTATGTAACTCAAATGTAAAACACACAGCAAACCAAGTAACTTGAGAAAACAAATTCAATTCCAAAACACCAGCCAATTATGAGACAAAACAAATTGTTTTTAGCGCTTTCATTCATGTTTAATATCCTGTGAGCTTCCTCAGAAACCTTTCTGAGGCCTGCTAATGCTACAAGGGCTGAGGACACCCACATGCATTCTGCACAACACTGTGCAATGAAATCAAATACCTGTACATCCCACAACTGTCGCATAAGTGAGATCTCCACCATAAAAGGTGGACTGTACATGTGCCTATATGTGCATCCATGTGTACAGCAATGGATGTGTACATGTATGTGTATAGATAGACATATATATTATATATATATATATATATATATCTATATATATATATATATATATATATATATATAGATATATAGATATACAGATATATATATATATACATATAGAGTGAGAGAGAGACACAGAGACACGGGGTCATATGTACCGCAACAGGTGTGTGGTGAACAAGGCATCGACTGTAGACAAGTGTTGATACTGCAGTGCCATTCCACCTTCCCAAAACAGTATACCCATTAACTAACACATAGGCAGAGATCTACCTAACAGTGAAGGTGTGATAAGGGAACATGAGACACAGGTGGACAGAAGCCTCCACTGTGATGAAGGCAGTGCCACACTACACCTGTAATCTGCCTGTTTGGTATGTGTCATGACAACAGGTGTGTCATCTATGGAAGTATAGGGTACAGTTCCCCTCTACTCATCACAATGCCCTGTGTGGTATGTACTTCACATGACAACTACACCAGGTGAACAGGCCACAGACAGACCTCCCAAAGGGTAATACTGTCTGCAAACAGATGGCCTATGCAGACTGACTCACAAAACCACAACTACACTGTATTGCATACTGGCCACACAGAGGTGACGTCTGCCAGACATACAGAGGTATGTCACACTCATAGCTGGGTGACAACCACCATGGCAACATATCACAACCCCTCGGGGTTACACGCTCTAGGGCCCTAAACCTTGTCAGCTCACTAAACAGCACATCCTGGAGGAATAGGTTCCCATCTCAGACATATGCCATACACCGGAATAGACCACATAGCAATAGCAAACAAGGCTCCTCCTTAGCAGTTGTTATAAATACCTTTGATGATTGTGTGGGAGATTGTTTATACACCCCAGGAAACACCTCTGTGGTTCAGGTTGGCAGGGGCAAGTGAAATCAAAGTACATGTGTGTCAAAGGCCAGGGTAGCATATGGCTAGGCTGCCGTAGGCCCTAGGGCCAATAACATATCACCTACCTATGACACTATGCACTCACACATGTAGTTAATGCAATAGCTGCTATGTGAGGTTGAATGAGTGTAACGCTGAATGTGTGCAAGGTGTGTAAATGTGTGATAGCTTAGTGTGATGTTGTATCTGACATGGTAGTACCTAACCTAGCTGTGAGGACAACAACTGATGTGTAATGTACTGTTAGGCAGACATAGTAGTATGGTATATGATGTGACATAGTTCTCCACTGATGAATGTGGTGTCTCATTCTAGGCTAAAGCAATACATGTATGCTTAGTGAGTGGTACTGCAGGTGAATCCATCACCAAAATGAACTGTAGTACTACCTGAAGCTGTAGGGCTAAACAACACAGTATGGTGTGTGTTCACATTGCTTGGAAACACTGTCATGTGTGTTTCCTGTAGTCTGCACAGAGGACAGACTGTAGGCATAAGGGTGCATAAGTAGTGGTACACAGCACCGTATGGTACACAGGTAATGCTCATCTGTGTTGGCATACAGTGGTGCATTGTATGTTTGCCTGATGTGTGTGTGATTATGCCTGTACAATGACTGCAATCATATGTGTGTTACAGGGTTGATGTGTGTATCCAGCAACATCTATAGTCTGTTAGAGCAGTATGCCACCTATAGTAACAACTGGACACATCTGTTAGGCAGGGCTATAGCATCAATGAATAGGGTGTTTGAGTGGTACTACTGTACGTGTACTTTACATCCATTGCAATGGATGACATCTCTGTTCGTGCATTGGTGTGATATACACCCCTGTCTTGAGGTTGTGCAATGTGTCACAAACAGTGTGTCGGGTACTGTTGTATAGTGGTGTGATATATAGAGTCTGCCAGGCAGTGTTAGTTAGTTGTGGCCTGAGAACCAATAAGTGTTAGTGAACGTGTGTAACCACTGACAGACAATAGGATGGTATATATGTCAGTAAAGTGATATCTGTGGGTAAAGGTGTAAAGTATGCCACAGGACATTCTCACACAAATTGTTCATATCTTTTTCAGCCAGGTGGCCCACCAACGTAATCCAGCTTACACTGCAGAAGAGGAAGAGGTGATAGTCAACAGCCTTTTGCAGCTGTACACCATGCTGTTCTCCAGAAACAGCCAGCACCAGCAGGAGGGGACTGCACTGTAGCAGGAGCTTGTTAGTCGGGTAAATGACATAGGCATGCATAACCGGACATATGAGCAGGTACGTCATCACTGTAGTGATGTAATTAGACAAGTCCGGCCGCGTGTGTCTGATATCCAAAGACAGCAGCTTGCCGCAGGTGGTGGAGTGGCCATACACCCGCACCAACAGAGTGGAGGAGCTGCTCCTAAGCATGTTGGCTGCTGGACAACAGCTACAGCAACCTCTGACATGTGTTGTAATGGAGGCTGGAGCCACCCAGCACAGCCACCTGGAGCAAGCTGGTAATACACCCTATCTGTAGACTACAGTTAACTGTATTGTTAGATTATGTGTATGTGAGATGTGTACTGTGTGTTTAGCAGTTCCGCTGCCTACTGTTGTGCAATACGGATAGTTTGTATAATATCCCTACACCTGTGACTGTTGACTGTTGTTGTACTGCAGTTTAGCATACCCACTGTAGCAATGCCACAGTTGTGGCCACTGATGAAGCCCCTCATATTCTTGTAGGTCCCTCTGGTGTGACAGCAGGGCAGCCAATCCATGCTGGTGAGTGTGTTATACCTGCAATATTGGTAATGAAATATGCATGTCATAGGTGAGGTGTAGGCCATGTACACGTAACACACCTATGCATAATGCATGCCATGCATGTTTGCTGTGAGATGTTGCACAGCTCAGTAATGTCAGTAGCTTCCTCAATGACATGCAGTACACAGAGCATGACACACAGTTGTGGCAACCCCGTACTGCACATTGGATAGGCATAGTTGCAACACCTGTACACAACATAAGACATTTATCACATGCAGTACACAAAGTCATGCTACATATGGCATAACTACACACCAGCTGTAAGGTCACACGTCAGTATCCCACATGTCATCCATGCACACATGATGTACCTCAGGGGTAGAGGCCTATCATGGGGCTGTGCAACAGTCTTCAACACATAACACAGTCATGTTAGGCAATGCTCCCTACTGGGCACCTCATACACCCATGTACAAAGTGGCTGTGTAATAGTGAACGCATCCATGGCACTGCAGTTCAGGTACAGCATGCTAGGCAGTGGTCTGTCACACAGTAGTAGCTGTGAGTGACCACAAGATGCATGATGATGATGATGGCACATGGTACTACACCCCATCCACTTACAGTGACCACAGTACTACACATAGCAGTCATTGCTGTGCACCTCATTGTTCTGTGTGTGCAAACATATGCACCTATACACACCATGCATAGCATGTTGTGTGTGTGCTTACATATGCTAGTATACACATTTTGCACAACAGCCACCACCTGTACAAAGTGTCTCATATATGTCCTGAAATGCTATTGGGTGTATAGGTCACATGACACACATTGGGTATGTGTGGTGTTAAATTTTGCAGTCATGTAGCATGCCATGTCATGGCTGTCAACAACATATCTGCAATATATCCCACATGCACCATAACCACTGTGCAATCTCCATGCCGTGCATTGGGATTCCTTCACATCTACATGCACCACTCATCCCATGTCTGTATATTGCATGCATTTGCTACACCTGTGCCCACTATTATGTGATATGGACACAGACACTGTCATCACACATGTCAATCTATGTGTCACACAGATGACACATGCAACCATGGTATGTTTACCATTGAGTGATGGTGCACATGACATTGCAGAGCAGATAATACTTGCACAGCAATGTAGTGTCCATGTACACATTGTGTTCCAGGGTGTAGCCAATCACTGCACAACTACACACATGCATCAAAGCCATGTATAATGTCATTAGAAAGGGCTGTCTGCACTTGCACTGCATGGTGTTGAGCAACACATGGTCTGCTTGCTGACATGTGTGTGGTGGCTGCCTTGAGATACTGTTACCCACCATGGTGAGCAGTGTATTTCTGTGCATGTGTGCATGTGTTCATGTGTGCATGTGTGCAAGTGTGCATGTGTGGATGTGTTCATGTGTGCATGTGTTCATGTGTGCATGTGTGCATGTGTGCATGTGTTCATGTGTGCATGTGTGCATGTGTGCATGCGTGCTAACATCATGTACAGATTGTAAAGTGCGTTTCCTCTCTTCTTTCCACAGGTGCTGTGTTAGGCATGGCTGATTGTAGCAGGGAACCTGATGTCACTGCCACTAATAGTGAAGATGATGAGACATGTATTGTGGCACAGGAAGGTCTGACAGAGTCTGTAGTTGGTCCACCAATTGACAGTACACAGCTGTCAACCCCATCTATGTACACAATCATACTGCCAATACATCCCCCGTCACAAATGGCCGTAGCTGAGGGACAGCATACAGTTGGCATTGACCAGGAGAGTGTGGTACCTATGGCACATGCATCCCCTCACAGCAGCCATAGATGGATTACAGGAATGGTACCACATAGGTGGATGTCCAGGGGTTCTCGGGGGAGCACCACTGGTCGTACTGCCCCTGGCAGACGTGCCCCCGGAGGTATTACAACCTCAAGTATGTTCCGGGCTGTAATGCAGGCACAGGCAGATATGGAGTGGTACACCTGACAGGGACTAAGGGCGTAGAGGGCCCATTACACTGCTATCAATGACAGCATCCGTGACCTTGCCGGTGCCATCCGGAATTACACCGAGGTCATTGATAGCCATTGGAGGGAGACATTAGATGTCCTCCACAATGTGTTAGCCATGAGCCGCTCCCATAGTGGCAGTACCAGCCCCAGCAATGCTGGGGCTGGCCTGTCCATTGACCGTCCTACTAGACCATGTGCACGTGGCGCTGGCCAATCCCAGCAGGGACATGGGTCCAGTCATCATACCTCTGCCTCTGATGATAGCACCCAGTCAGGGTTGGTACCCAATACTGCCCGTAGCACCCCTGCTAGGCACAGGTACGGTGTCCATGGCCGGAGACAGTGATCTGTATGGCCTAGCAGGTACAGTCTGTGGCTGTCCCACAACCATCCATATATGGCAGCCACATGGTGGAGTTGTGTGCATGCAGACACACACACATTTACCATACAACTAGGGCTCACACATACACGCACACATTACATCAACATTGGCACATGCAGTCCTGTTGTCCCTCACATGCACACACACACACACACACACACACACACACACACGCCGATTGGATGGGTCAGTGTCGGGCTCTGTCAAACCTACAACATACCCTGTGCATATGATGACACCTGTGCCACCACCTGTCATCTGTCACATTGATGCAGAAATAGGCTAACATGGTTCTGATGCACAGGGTGACATAATAGCAGTGTAGCAATAGTAGCAAGTTGACTACAGGAAGGTGTACTGATATCCTTGTAGGTATATCTGAGCAGGCATTATGCATCACAGCTCTGATAGTCATTGTAGCATTGTTTACACCAGTGTTAGGTCTGAGTACGTATTGTCCACCCATGTGCCACTTGGATGAAGCGTACAGTGTTGACAGCATGTGTTAGTGAGTGGACAGTATGTGTGTGATGTGTGCATTACAAATTAGCAGGTGTACATCTGTGAACATGATGTGTGCACACTGTCTGTATTTAAATGATGATAAAGCGGAGATCCTTACTTCTAAACTTCAACTAAACAATAAAAAATCGTTGTATATTATCTGTATCTACCTTCCTCCTGATAATAATTACACTAAAATTGAAACTATCCTAAGTTGTATATCTTCTTCTTACCCACAAGAAACTATCATTCTAGGTGACTTTAATTGTGATTGGTCTTCTGTTAACTCGAATAACCCCTCATCCCATATTAATCTTCATGGCTTTACTCAGACAATTAATAATCCCACAAGAATCAATAAACCCAATAACAAAGAAAGTATTTTAGACTGGATCCTAGTTAACAAACTACAACAAACTTACAAAGTAGGAACTTTGCCTGAAGACGTAAGTGATCATTACTTAACTTACATCATAAGACAAAAAAATGACACTAATTATACTCCTACCTACAGAGTCTCATGCAGCAACAAATACTTTAACCCATTATTATTCCAAAATGAACTAAAAGCTTGTAACTGGAATCCTCTAAAAACCCTAACTCTTGAAGATGCTACTAATTACTTTAACAACAAATTCCTAGCTATCCTTGACCAACATGCTCCAATACGATCCATCAGAGTTAAATCTAAACCTGCCCCCTGGCTGTCCAAAGAGACAAGACAAAAAATACTCCTTAGAAATAAATCTTGGGCTAAATGGAGAACTACTAAAACTATTTCTGACCATCAAACCTTTAGACAGTTAAGAAATATCACTAAAAAAGCTGTATTTTTGGACAAAAAAAATTATTACTGTAAACTACAACAAACTCACCAAAATAACCCCAAGGGGTTCTGGTCAACCGTAAATTCTCTCCTACACCCAGGCCGCTCTAGTACACCCTTACCATCAGGGGCTGAAATGTATACCTCAGACCAAACTGCCAATGCCTTTAACACCTTTTTCACAGACACCATTAAGTCTTTAGCAAACAAACTTTCTATAGACAAATCACACACCCCCACCAGTCCACCTGGAACTCTCCCCATATTTCAAATAAAACCTGTCTGTACTTCTTACATCCTGAAACTCATCCTAAAACTCAAACCCTGTACCCCATCAGCAGATCAGTTACCATCTGAATACCTTCAAAAAGCAGCCGAAGCAATAGCTTATCCTATATCCCTCCTTATAAATAGAACCATAACAGAAGGAACCATCCCTGCTATCTGGAAAGTTTCCCACATAATCCCTTTACATAAAGGAGGTAGCTCAAAAGAGTATTCTAACTTCAGACCTATAGCTCTCCTATCTCCCCTTGCAAAAATAATGGAGAAATGTATTCATCATCAGCTAATGCACCATTTAACTCAATACAATTTACTAGCTAAATGCCAGCATGGCTTTAGGCCATTTCATAGTACTACCACCGCTCTCTTATCATTTACCAAGTGTATCAATAAAAACCGCAATAATAGTATCCTAACATCTGCTCTCTTCTTAGACCTGTCAAAAGCCTTTGACATGGTAAACCACCATCTGCTCCTAAAAACCCTTCAATCTCTCTCACTTGATACCAATGCGGTTCAATGGTTTACCTCCTACCTTAGTTACAGGCAACAGGCTGTTCTCTGGGATAACACACTCTCATCTCTTCTGCCAGTCACTCTTGGAGTACCACAAGGTTCCATCCTAGGTCCCCTCCTTTTCTCTTTATTCATAAATGACTTACATCGAGCAATACCTCAAGCCACATGCATTCAATATGCAGACGACTCAACTCTCATCTGCTCTGCCAATACCTCCTCTGACCTACAAACCCTAACACAGAACATATTTACCATAGCTGAGGCATGGTTCTTGAAACGCTGCCTACTTTTAAATGCCAACAAAACCAAACTCCTGCTTTTCAGACCTAATAGGAAGTCCCCCCTCACTGACTTCTCTATTACCTCTAATAATGGCACACACATAGTCCCTGACTCTACCACTAAACTCCTAGGTATTACAATTGACAATAACCTCACTTTTGAAAACCACATTAATAACACTATCAAAACTGTAAATAGAAAACTTGGCTCCTTATTTAGAATTAAAAACTTTCTATCTTCACAGGCTAAAGTTACACTCGCTCAATCTCATCTTATTTCCACTCTTCTTTATGCTTCTCCCATATACACTAACTTAAAGAAAAAAAACCTTACTAAACTAGCAAATGCATACAATAGCATTGCTAGATTTGCTACTGGAAATCCATTTAGAACTCACCACTGTCTTAATCTGTTACAACTAAACTGGCTAGAATTGAACAATACCCTACTAGTCTCCCAACTTACCTTTATACACAGGTTATTTTACCAACCTGAAAATACCCCCATACTTTCAGATCTTATATCTCCCTATTCTAATCTAAATTCACTGCGCTCCTCTAATAAACCTCTTGTGAAGCTAACTAAGTCCAACAACATTGCGGGCGATTCACTTTTTTCTAACACCATAGGTAAACACTGGAACTCACTACCTACCACTCTAAGTACTATAACATCACCTTTCCTCTTTAAACAAAAACTCAAACAACACCTAAAGACTCTTTGGCTATGCCCATGCATCAATCCTGACTAATCTTATGACCCTCTCCCATCTGAAAAACTAGCTCCTAATACCTTTGTTAGTCTCTGTTTCATGTTAATTAATAATTCTAGTTGGTTACATTTTTTTTCTTTTGCTTATATATATTTCTCTCTTTGAATATCCTACTAAGTTTAACTCCCCTACTCCTATACTGTAAATAGAAGTAATATGTCTTCTCTAGCATAAACTTTCTCATATAATTTTTGTTTTCACCTTAATTCTGTATGTACTTTTTTTTATTAATCGCTGTATTTTTTTGCTATCTTTTATTGAATTACTTGTTGTACTAACCCAAATGTGGAGCTTTTCTCCCCGGGCCTCTGCTGAAAATGGAAATATATCCAGTTGGACTAGCCCGGTAAACAAATGTAAAATAAAATAAATAAAATAAAATAAATGTGCATAGTGGACGCGTGGGATGTGCGACATACCCTGTTCTACACATTGTTAACATCTCATGGTATCTTTCGATGGCCAGTATGCATTCTACTACAGATATGTACTAACATGGGTACACATGTGTGTATGACATGGGTTGGCACTATGCTGTGGGTGATACCGTTGATATCTGTCAATGATCTGCAGTCTGGCAGTGTACACCACCTCAACAGCATGACTATAACCAATCATTGGATGATGTCCTGACAAATGACTCACAGTTGTAGGGAACTCAGTAACAGTTGGATCCTTCCAGTACTATACTATGACAGTAACCAGTGGTATTGACTGCCACACATTCCTGGGACCACACCTGTGTGGCATAAAGCCCTCTTCGGTACATGCAAACATACTAGGGACATGTCCATCCACATCTGGTAATGCATGCATTGGCCTACACTGCATTCCCCGGATTGGACGCATATCCTACACAAGGGTATCATACAGACAGATACCTGTTGTCCAATACATGCTGTCTAGCAGTACGCTATCTATGGTATAGTCATCCACATTTACTATACATACTATCCCGACAGTACCACATAGGTGTTAGCCCTGAACACGTATGTTGGGTACCAATGTGTACAGACAGACACGTGTTATGTCATCTGTCCCTTGGTATCCACATATCCATAGGTATTGTGGGGTCCCTCAGTGTTTCACATAACACATTAGGGGCCTGCATGCATATCCACAGGGCTGGTGCACACCTATCATGACTGTCCATTATTGCCAGTCGTTGTTGTGTATGAACATGTCTGACATATACTCCAGCAATTACCCCCACTCACAGTACTCTACAGTACGTGTCATGGATGTGTGTGGCAGGGATTTCCTTGGCCATGGGTCACTACATTGGCCGGTCTTGACGCAGACATACATATGTGGCCTATGATCTGAGTAGCAGCGGCACAATCTGTCGAAGGTTACAAATGTATTCATGTAGTATGCAGGCTACACACCTATGTACTGATTGAGGTCACATGTACACAAATCTATTTGACACGCAGATACCCGATGTGTGCAATGCACATACTGTTTGAAACATGTCATACCATAGTAAAAGCAAAACCCACACTGCATTGACCACCTGTGGCACACATACAGCATTCGTAGGATTCAAACCCCTATCTGACTATGTTATGACACTAGTGCAATACGCATTAACACAACGCGCTATTTGCTTTACTGGCAGCCTTCTTTTCCAAAGCTCTGTTTGTAGGATGCTGACATCATCACACTTGGCAAACAGGGATTCACCACTCCTAATGTATTTCCACAGTCTCCAAAAAGGCCACTCCTCTCAAAGGCAGTCTTACACACACACACGCACATTCACAGGATTCAAACCCCTACCTAACTATATTATGCTACTGGAGAGATACGCATTAACACGGCAAGCTATATGCATTACTGGGTGGTTTTTGTTCTCCTTGATTATTTGTAGGATGTTGACATCATCAGACTTTCCAAAGAGGGATGTACCTCTTTTAAAATGTGTTTCCACAGTCTCCAAAAGGCCACTCCTCTCACAGGAAATCACACACACACTTGGTGTTTGCAGGACTCAATCCCCTACCTGACTATGTTATGACACTAGTGAGATACGCATTAACACAACGCACTATTTGCTTTACTGGGAGCATTCCTTTCCAAAGCTCTATTTGTAGGATGCTAACATCATCACACTTGGCAAAGAGGGATTCACCACTCCTAATGTATTTCCACAATCTCCAAAAAGGCCACTCCTCTCAAAGGCAGTCTCTCACACACACACACACATTCATACTCAGCATTTGCAGGATTCAAACCCCTACCTAACTATGTTATGTTACTGGAGAGATATTCATTAACATGGCATGCTATATGCATTACTGGTTGGTTTCTGTTCTCCTTGAATATTTGTAGGATGCTGACATCATCACGCTTTCCAAAGAGGGATGTACCTCTTTTAAAATGTGTTTCCACAGTCTCCAAAAAGGCCACTCCTCTCAAAGGAAATCACACAAATACACTTGGTGTTTGCAGGACTCAAACCTCTACCTGTCTATGTTTTGACACTAGTAAGATACGCATTAACACGACGCACAATTTGCGTTACTCGGTGCATTCATTTCAAAAGCTCTATTTGTAGGATGCTGACATCATCACACTTGGCAAAGAGGTATTCATCACTCCTAATGTGTTTCCACAGTCTCCAAAAAGGCCACTCCTCTCAAAGCCAATCTCATACACACACACACACACACACACACACACAGCAATTGCAGGATTCAAACCCCTACCTAACTATGTTATGACACTAGTGAGATACGCATTAACATGACACACTACATGCTTCACTGTGTGGTCTTTTTTCACATGCTGTGTTTGTAGGTTGCTGACATCAGACTGGACATGGTTATGTGTGTGCACGTAGTGTTATGCAATCCCACAAATGAACCTTGTGGGTCAGCAGGTGTGAACATCTTGAACAGGAATACACAGTTCATACCTGGTGTGATCTGTCTGTGGACATATTACCATTCCTTCATATGACAATACATATTCATGCACAAATTGTAGGTTTTGTGGATACCACATGTGTCTGTGATGTTGGTAAAGGGCTATTCAAGGTCTATGTGGGACCTGTGTTGCTCCTGTCAGTGAAGTTTGTCCTGGGTGACTGCCTTGCAAGATATCTAGCAGGTTTGGGTAACATGATGTGCTCATTAACACACCACAGACGTTTGTGTTGTGTGTTTGTTGGTTTACAATATCTCTGTTCCTGACTGCAATCATGATGGACTCCATGGACTAGCATTTTGGACTTCGTAGGCTTATAGGAATATAGTTCCTATGGTGTGTTGTGCACCAACATTTGTAGGGTGTGCCACATGTTGCTGTAACACATTCAATGGTGTAAGATCCTGTAGAGAGTGTGAGGCTCAACAGACTGTTCAGGTGCAATGTCTGTTTTTCCTGTCGTTCACTTATGACACATATGGGGAAACATTGTTATCCACGTGATGGGATTCATTTGGCATTGTGCGGACCAGTTTACACATTCTACATGTGATATCTCCTGGTATGATGTTAGGGCCTTTTGTCACTGCGAGGTGGGTATGTATGTATGGGCCTGTCTGACAGGATGTTGACATTGTCAGTCAGGTACAGTTGACCCTGACTCAGGACATATATGACTGTACATCAATACTTCTCACCTAGCTAAAGGAGGTGTAATGTTTCTGTCTGTACTCCTTTGCAGATTATCTTTCCACAGCAACAACAAACCTGAACACTAAATCCCTGTTATACTCTTTTACACACTTGACACACTACTGATCCTTTGTGATCAGTCGATAGTGTATGTCATCATCATATCCTGGCATGTCCAAAGGTCGGTTTTGTGTGTACTCTCCAGTCCAGCTGGTGCATATTGGAATTCTGACGCATTGTTACAACTGACTTATGTACACAGGTAACACTGTCCTCCTACCAACAAACTCAGATATCTGTGAGAGATGCAACTGTATAGATGGACAGGAGGCTGAGCTCTCCCGAGCCATGACTGGCACAGTCTATCGGGTGGTGAAGGTAACCCCACAAACCACAAATACAGTCACACATGCACCTATGACAACAGCAAACAGTATACATTGGCACACAATGACATACTTGGAGCATCTAAATGTACTCTGCCTAAGCAGCTGATACATCCAAAGCAGACACACAAACAACTGCTAACACAAAACCATACACACATATCATCACATAGTTCACAATGTCATTGTGCCACACAGTCACTGCCCTTAGGCCTACACAACACACCTCAAACAACTGTATCAGGTGAGTGTAATTGTCGGTCACACTGACATTCCACTCACCAGGCTGAACAAGGTGAAGGTCACTTTGTGCTGTGTGTCAGGTGCCAGGATATGCCACATGACACATGCACTGTTGTCATTCCACTGCAAGTACAACTATTGCTCCATCATTGTGTATTCTGGTGTGTAGACCTTCAGACGTTCCTCCCTGGACTACATGACAAGGGACATAGAGGGGCTCATGTAGGCCAGGACAGTATGACCCTGACCTTGTGTAGCATCTTACCCTCACCAAGTACTATGTCACAGTATACAGATGGCATGATCACTTTTAACAGTTGCCTAACATATTGTTGTCATTCACAGGGGATCCAGTGTCTGTCAGCCTGGAATTGCATGCTCAACATGCCATGTACATTCACTATGGACACCATGCAGCTGTCACCCCTAGGCTTTCACAGACTGCCTTAGGCTCTTGACACACACATAGTGGCTGTTTGAAGCGAGGGTCAGATGACATAACCACAGCAATAGACATTACAGGGTATAGGAAACGGAGAGTGATGGTGCTCAACAACTGATGTCTAACCCTCAGAATGCATGCACTCAGGACTCACATCAGAATGGAATCTGTCGATATATGTGGAGTAACAAACACCTGGTTCAGGCTCACAAGAGCACAGCAGCACTAGCATGTTTTACATCATACCATGGTTTTCAGACACAGGACTCGGTCTGGACAACAACAATAGGGGGGGATTCCATATACATCATTCATACACACACCTCCAGGTTGGTAGCAGTACACAAAGCATTGGGAAACGTACATGTGCAACTGAGTGTGGTCAAAACTGCATTTCAGTTTGTAGACTGTTACAGACCACTCTCCCAAACATGGGTACAACAGTCATTATTCCTGGGAATGCTGGGGAATATGAAGGTCTCACCAAACACCCTTATATTGTGTGACTTCAAATACACAAACATTGACTGGGTATACTACTCAAGCAGTGACACCCTCAAACAACAGTTGCTAAGATTGTTATACACAAATGCTAGGGCAGACCTGGTCACCACACACACAGGGGATTATACATGTGGTACCTGATCATCACACACATGGGGACTCTATGTTCCATAACAGAGGTATACCTGTAATTGTTAAGGTCGGAACATGCATTCATCTCACTAGACATACATATCCCATACACACACACATCCTATGTAATCTCAGTGACATACTTCTCATGAGCAAACATCACACTTGTTCAAACTGAGGTGGTATCCCTCAATGACCCTGGGACAGTGTTAAATATGGCTCAGACAACTACATACTTTACAAGCACATTCTATGGACAACTACAGGAATTCATGGAACATGCTATCCCAGATAACTTCAAGACTCACTCCTCCAAAGGCAGGGGACCTGTCTACTGGACCATGGCCATTACTGAGCTGTACATGGACAGGAGGAGGCTACTACATTATGGAGCACAATCACAATCTGGAAGGCATCTCTGATCAGTACTATGGTATAGCTACGATCAGTTGTTGATTAATCTAAGACCCACTTCTAACGGACACTTGCAACAGACACTGTGGACAATCACAAGGCCTTATTTAGTTATGTCAGGGACCTGTGTGGGAACTCACAGATATGTTGTGAGTTACTGCATAATTACAAATGATACAGTGAACCCACTGACATTGCGAACATCCTGGACTACAGGTTCAGTGGGAATGTTTCCCCACCATCCCCCCTGCAGTGCACATGTCCATTACAACAGAGTGTAGCCTCCCTGACATCACAGTTAAACACGTGTGTGCTGCCTTCTCCATAGCAGACAACACAGCATCAGTGGGACCAGATAATGTCCCAGACTGTGGCATACACGAGATTCATGACAAACTTCACACTCACATTATGTCACTGTTCAATATCACAGTTACTACAGGATGTGTACCCATGGAATGGTGTACAGCTACGGTGTACCTGCTACACAGTGCTGGTGCCACAAGGGACCCTGGACATTATCACAATATATGCCTAACCATCCTGGTCTGCTATGGTATGGAGTGTATCATCATGGAACACATACACATACACATTGTGAACCTACAGACACTGGATCCTACACAATTTGGTGTTGTTGTGGGCATATCTTGCCTCTTGCAGATGTTTGATGTCTTTAAACAGTTAACAGGTCCATAGACATACACAGTGTCTACCTGGAGCTCGCACACCACTTCTACACAGTACCCCACTTGGCCTTTACACATTAGATCACCGGATTCAATATCTACACATATGTCACAATCTGGATTGCTAACTGGATCATGGATAGCGCACACATGGTCAGTATTGCAGGTGCCATGTCTGACTATACACCAGTTACACATGGCATCCCACAGGGCTCAGTCCTGGGACCTCTCTTGTTCTGTATATATTTCTGATACATACTGGATAACACAGGGGAATATGGATGACCATGTTTGCAGATGGCAGCAAACTGTGTGCCATATTCGACTCCACAGCTGGCACAGGCATCCTCAGAAAGGGTCGCACAGAGATGGCTGACTGGTGCCAGAGCCATGGCCTACAGCTACCTTACTTTAGATGCATAGTCATCACCTTTGGTAGTAACATTGTGCACACAAATTACCACATAGGTGATGATACATCACGTACAGTGTGTGTGGTTTGTAATTTGTGGACATGAATACTTAGTACTCTTGCCTATGATGTTCACGTTGCCAATTTTGTTGGACACACCTTCTATTTAGGCAACCTTATCCCATACAGATTTACATCCAGATCAGGTGGGGTCATTGTGACCCTGTAGTTATCTGGCACATGCTTGGATACAATGGCCCATTTAGGATGTACCTTACCCAACACCTGCAGCAACTGGAATGTACACAGATTTACATACCAAGTAGATCTAGGGACTCACACAGATGGTATGCACAGTTTGGCTATGGTGACCCCAGCTCTCCTCAGTTGCTTACTGCCTACTTGGATGCAGTCTGTGCCTTTTCTTTGATGCCATGTCCATCACAGCATTGATGGACAGGCTCCACATGAGGATATCAAAGTCGCTTACAGCTCTATGCTCCAGGGACAGGTACATGAGCAATTATGTTAATAGGACATGCTGGAGGGGCATATTACCATCACAGAGGCTCCACTCACTCGGGAATGTGATCACAGTACCAAATATGCACAGACCCATGCTGAACACCTACAGGTGACATCTTGACAAGTGGACGGATGATCGTATGTTTAGCCCTGGGATATGTTATGGGTCCTTGCTAGACAGAGGCAGAATTAAATGAACATATGTGAGATATCTTGTGTGACCTACTATTGACAAGCACAGTCTACTGATCTAGTGTGATTGCAGACTACAAACACACTGTGCCTAGGCTTCTACATACCCTAGGGCAGATAGCCTAGTGTCAACCTCTGAACCTATGCTAATGTTCAGGATGCACATTGTTCAGTGATGGTACTGATTGTAGGTTTTGTTTCTTCTTTGCTTTACCACTTCCTATGAACAACCTAGGTTTCTGCATAACATATTTGATTGTGACAGTATTTCACTATTTTACATTGTGTCTGTTGTCATATCACTGTGTGCACATGGTGGATTGGTGAATAGTGCGAGGTTCCTGGGTTGACACTTGCAACTATGGGATATGTGTGGCCCACTGCTGTACTCAAACTTTTCCTAAGTGTGTGAGCATGCCCAGTTCAGACTTTCAGTGTTTTGTTGCCTGACGTTTGTCTCATAGTTTCAAGTGTGTGAGCATGCCCAGTGTGACCTTGAAGTATGTTGCTCTCTGAGGTCCACTACGTCTGTTGATGTGTGTGAACATTACCAGTATTAACATTTATACTATATGTGTGTTGAATATCAGGTTCTATTATTACTGCAGGCCTCACCTTTGTGGCTTGACTTGACAGGGATTATGCTATGCATGCAGGGTTTCCATTAGATACTTAGCATTGACTTATCAACATTTTTTCATGCAAGCTGACCATTGACATGCTGTCATGGTTTAGTGGTTCTGTTCTCTGACTATAGTGCACTGTATTCTAGGTTTGAGGACTGTCACTGCTTCATATTTTCATACATGGCAGAACAGACTGCTTCAAGAAAAGGGAAGCAAATATGAACCTGTTAACCTGCTTTTGATGAACTATACCCACATTTAACCAGCCTTGCACAACATTGCTCAATGTTGCCCAACATTGATGAACAGTGCACAATATTGCTGAACATTGCCTGTAGTTGTGCTACTTAGTGTGTGCAATTTTGTTCACATATACTAAATAGTGGTGAGAGCTGTTTAGCAGTGCTTTATATTGCTTAACACATAGCAATCATGCCTCAGGTGGTGCTGCAGGGCTGCCTAAGTTGGATGCACATTTTACACTCCCTATACATGTTTGTTAACAGGTAGTGTCAAGTTAGGCATCACTTTTACTATATGTGCGAGTCGAAGAGAGGTATAATTTCCAGGGTTCCTACTGAACCAGTGTATATGCTATGCGTTGCCTCTTTGTCAAGGCCAAAGCATACTGGGCACACCTCCTTCTGCCTACTGGGGCAGGCTCAGGTTGTTCCTCCTCCGAGTCACGCTCTGCCTGTGATGGCCTTGGCAATGGTGGGGGGCTGTTGTGCCTGGCCCTATGCTGCTCCTGCTGCAGCTGTTTTTGCAGGATCATATTGTGTAGCATAGCACATACCATGACTATTTGGGTACATGTAGTTGGTGAGTACTGCAAGGCTCCACCAGATGTGTCCAGGCACCGGAACCGTGACTTGAGCAGCCCAAACACACGCTTGATTACATTTCGTGTTTGTGCGTGTGCCTCATTATGGCGTTCCTGTTCAGGTGTGTGTGCATTTCTAATGGGTGTCATCAGCCACGGCTCAAGTGCATATCCAGCATCCCCCACTAGTTGACCATGAGGGATGTCCCCATTGGCAAATGTCTGGTACAGCTGTGTCAGATGCCAGATATTGGAGTCATGGTAGCTTCCAGGGCAGCCAGCACACACATTCATTATTATGCCCTGGGCATCACACATGACCTGGCAGTTGATAGAGGGGTAACCCTTGCGGTTATAGTAGACCCTACCCTGCACACCGGCTGGTGCTTGGATGCAAATGTGCATGCAGTCTATTGCACCCACTACCTCAAGGTATTCTGCTATTTGCTGGAAGTGACGCATATTGCTGGCCAATACCTCACGGGAATTGGGGAGATATACATGATCACCGACATGTGCTGCCATGGCATTCAGGAACTGGTGCAGTACCCTACATGCTGATGCTTGTGAAATCCCCATCATATCGCCAGTTGGTCTCTGGAAGGTACCTGTTGCTAATATTCTTAGGCCAACACATACCTTGGTTTTCACTGGGATGGATTCCCCTCTGTTGGTTCTGCCTGTGAGGTGGGGCCTGCACAGCTCAACAATTTGCTGCATGAGGTCTCTGTCCACTCTATAGCGCTCCACTATCTCCAGCTCATGTAGCCCCTGGTAGGTTACCCTAGGTCTGCACATTCTTCTCCGTCTCCTCACTGTGGGTTGCTCAGCAGCATTTGCATTGTCACCACCCTCAACATGTTGCATATGTCGCCTTATGACAGCAATGGCAGCCCCTAACATTTCTTTGTCTCAGTGAAGCTTTTTCAGTTTTCACTTCTATTAGCTTACTGCAGTGTTGCAGTGTGTCTGAAAAATACATACTGGAATGTTTTTGGCTGGGTTTTGAGTGCTGGGCTGGGCTGGGCTAGTGTAATGCCTGTGTAATTGGCTGATTCCGATTGTTTTCACCTGCTAGCTCTGCTAGTACTCCCTGGTTAACTTCCTACTATTTGTTGTGCTTCCTTTTCCCTTTCTGTTTCCTCAGGGGGCAGCACTGCGGAAATAAGTGCAAACACGTGCACACCACCTCACACGCGCACACACATGCTTACATGGACTAAAACTTGTTTATTCCTGTTAAAACCCATGCACACCGGTGCAAACGTGCTTACAACTGTTTACATGACCTTACATATGCTTACTCAAGCCTACACATGCACACACATGCTTGCAGGCTCAGCAAGAAACTTTGGTGTTATCCACAGCATACACCTTCGATTTCTTGACTTTACCTGGCCTACCTGTTGACACACCTCTTTCACTATTATGTAAATGTAAGCTGACACATTTCACTGTGCTCCAATGAGCTGCACTCCTTTCATACATACCCCCCTGATGATGTCACCTATCTTCTACTCTGTTACTCCCCTTATCCTACTCCTACACTCCACTGACTGTGCTCATTTGCTATGTAAACTTGCAATTCACTATCATAACTCTCATTTGCATAGGATTGCCTACTAATGCTTAGTTACATCACTTAGACTGAGCTTCCCCCCTTAGCAACCTCTACTCGGTGGCCATGTTGTCTTCAGCCTGCCATTCCCTTGCATTGTAAATTAATTTTAGCTATGAAATCCACATTTGTGGATCTTAATTATTCATTTTCTGCTTTTTAGGGCGCTGCGCGCTTGCGCGGCATTGTGCTATGGTTAATCCCCGGAGATCGGGATTAAAAAAAAAGTTTTTTTATTTTTAATTTGCATCACTTCCCATTGGCAATGGCCATATTTTTGTCCATTGGCATGCTTCCTCCTGTGAATGCGTGCTTTTTTTACTGCTGACATGGCTCCGTTTTGCTATTTGCAGAACCGTACTCAGTTATCAACTGAGTACATTTCTGCAGATAACACTACTCCTACTCGGATTGATTTGGGTTTCCTGGATTGCAAATTTTCCTAATTTGCATGGCTTTCGCCTGCAATTAAGGTAATTTGCATATCCCAGCCCTGTCCGTGTACTCAGTTGCACGCCCCTGCCGGCTGTTTTTGGATCGGTCGGCGGACATGTTGGCTTGCTGGAGTCTTACTCTACTCTTAGACTCCGTGCAAGCCTTCATGAATCCAGCCCAAAATGTTCAACAGCAATTTATCTACAACCAGGGAATAACACTGATACTGCTGAAAGCTTCCTGTATTGGATATCCAAACAAATTAACCATGAAACTATAATACTTGAAGACTTAATATAGACTGACAACTTATACATTCCAGTTTCCCCAGTGAATCAATAAACTTGTCCAACTTCAGACAATTAGTAATCACACCTACTAGAATCAATAAAACTTCAGGGAGACACTCCATGTTCAACTGGATTCCTACATACAAACCAGACAAACTGACAAAAGCAGGCTGCCTCTCTTGACAGCATAAGTGACCACATGCCAACATATGCTATTAGAACTTACCATAACATACATAAATGTATTATCTATAATCAAATGCAAAATACAACCAATTTCAGCAAAGACATTTTCAATGAAACACTAAAACAACTGGAATGTACTTAAAACAATGCCAATAGATTCTGCTGTGGAACAGTTTAAAAACACATTCTTACAGACCTTAAATAATCTAGCATCAGTATGCAACCCCACACCATGACTGACAAAAGAAACAACAACAAAAAATCATGACAAAAAGGGATAAAGCCTAGAAAATTTGTATAAAAATAGAACTCAAATGCCTTCCAGCAATGTAGGCATCTTAGAAACCTTGCAAAACTCCATGTCAAATAAGATAAGCAAGGATACTTTACCAACCTACAAGACAAACAAAAACAACCCAAAGCCATAACTAAATAAACTACTCCACCCTGGCAAGACCACCACTCCCTCCAAAACAGACTCTCTCCCCACACAGTTTAAGTCCTACTTTATACAATCGATATTATCTTTCTTAGACACTAACAGATTCACCCCCTCACTCTACCCTTGTGCAATCAAAACAATCCACAGCTGTTCAATTGTAATCCAGCACCTACCTCACTGATAAAGAAGTTGATCCTTAAACTAAAAACTACTTCTGTAACTGCAGACCAACTACCATCAGACTACCTAAAAATGGCCACAAAAGTCATAGCCTTCCCTGTGTCCATATTAATTAATAGCTCCATAGTAGAAAAATACACCCCATCACTCAGGGAAAAAAACCTGCGTTATACCACTTCACAGAGATAGCACATCTACAGAGTTTAATAACTACAGACCAATAGTGATTCTCTTCCCCCTCTCCAAAATATTAGATAAATGCATCCATAGCCAGCTGATGCAATACTTAACCTCAAATTCTATCTATACCATTAAATACTATCAGTCATAGTATATACAGCACATTAGTAGACCCAAAAAAGCACCAACAACCATAGTACTATATACCTAGTTCATCAACTATATTTCTCAGTGGTAATATTCAATGCAACCTAGGTCCTGCTTCAATAAATGCCTCCCAACAGCCTTATTGCCCAATACCTCTGCGACTAGTCACTTAACTTCCAAAGCATCCATAACAAAATTACAGACTTCAATGCATGGACATCCCCCATTCAACCAGATATAATTGTTGTTACAGAAACCTGTCTCAAACCTAATATCAAAGATTCAAAATTCCTACTACCAGGTTTCAAATCCATAAGGCAAGATAGACCACACAAGAAAGGAGGAGGCATTGCACTCCTCTTCCTTAAATCCTACTGTATTTCTCTCCTGCAGAATTCCTAATATTCTTAAAAATAAATAATATAAAAAACCTCTGTATTGTAGTACTTTATATTCCTTGGCAATAACATACCTATTCACGAAGATATCCTGACTTGGATCTCCACCACAATCTACAATGAAACCATTATAGTGGGTGATGTAAACATTAATTGGTCCCAATTCTGTACTAAATTTCCATCCTCTAACATCAGCCTATTTAACTTTACCCAAGTAATAACACCAGAGCAGCAAACAATTCCAAGGACACACCAGTGGTTAATAAATCCAAAGTTTCCAAGTGGAAAAAAGACCTTTATTGCAACGGAACTTCTTTAAAACAGTAAGCGCTTTCACGTTATATAAACGCTTCTTCAGACTTCAATAAAATATAATGAATCTCATGCCTTAAATACTATAATCATCATAAGCTTGTAAATAATTGATCAATTAAACAATTGAAAATATTTTAAGCTCTTAAAGTGCTAGTGCTCACTGAATATATGCATAGAAGAATACATATAAATTGCATAAACATTTCATAGACTACATAAAAATTACTATCTAAAAATTACTATCTAAAAACAGTGACTAACGTTTAAAAACTCTCATGAGAATTCATATAGTGCATCAAAAGTGCTTAATGCTTAAGAGCCTTGGCTGCTAAGAATGGTTTTAAAGTAATCTTTTCATTTAGACCATACTTGTGTGCCTGCAGCCTAAGGATCCATCTATTCTCAACTTCCTCAGTACGGTTTTTAATGTTCCCTAACCTACTAGTACTTTTAACTAGTTCTAAAACTTTGAACTTAAAATGATGTAGGGACCCCTTCTCCATAATGTGTCGTGCTATTGCATTGGTTGTATTTTCTTTATTGACTGCATATATGTGTTCCCTTATGCGCTCACGCAATGTTTGATTTGTTTTACCTACGTAATACTTCTGACAAAGTTGACATTGTGCTATGTAGACTAAATTCTTAGATCTACAGTCAGTATAGCACCTAAAAGTGTAAATTCGTCCAGTATGTGGATGAACAAAGGCATTTTCCTCTGCTATGTATCTACATTGATTACAGGTCCTACAGGGAAATGTACCTGCTCTTTGGGATTTTAGATGACCTGTGTCTGTTCTTTCATAGCATAGAAGCCTCTTTAAAGATTTCATATTTCTATATGTTATATTTGGTACCTCTTCCACTAAAGTCTTGATTCTATCATCCATAACTAGAATCTTCCAATTATTTTCTATGATCTTTTTAATCTGGCCATTTCTATTAGTAAATGGTATAATGAGTCTGTTCTTCACTGTAGATTGCTTCTTTCTATCTATAGTGTCAACCTCTATCCTGTTGTAATAGTATGGTCTACCCCTATCTGTCCTCAATTTATCACTTGAGACTATAGTGTCATGTATCACTTTCTTATTATATCCCCTAGATATGAAGTTTTTTTCTAAGGTGTATTTCTGTTCTTTGAATGCTGACTCATCAGTGGTCAACTTAGATACCCTAAGTGTTTGATTCTTAACTATGTTTGAATAAATATGTCTAGGGTGCATGATGCTTTGATGAAGATTATTCTTCCAGCAAGTCTTCCTAAACATTTCAGTATTAATAACATTTGATCCCTTTGTCAACTGAACATCAAGAAATTGTATTACCTCGGGTGAGTGTGTACTTTGAAACTCAAGAAAGTCTGTAGTCCCATTTAAATAACAGTTAAATTCAAATAGGTCTTGTTCTGTTCCTCTCCATATCAAAAAAACATTGTCTACAAAACGACTACAATGTTTGATGTGCTCATTAAATAATAAATTGTTCAACACATAGGCATCCTCCCAATATGCCAACACTAGGTTGGCATAGGAGTTTGCACAAGGGGTTCCCATTGCAACTCCCTTTTTTTGCAGATATTTATTTTCATACAACAGGACATTGTTTTCTAGCACTATTTCGAGCAAAGACATCCATTTTATAATCTTGCTATTATCTATACCATTCTTCAGCATAAACAATCTCAGGAACTCAATGCCAGTATTATTAGGAATCGATGTGAATAGTGATTTCACATCTAAGGTGACAAAATGTCATCATTCTCAATTGGATTTTTATTATTGCATCTTGCGAAGTTCTCTATAAACTGTTGTGTGTCACATAATATGTAATTAGTGTTGTTAACTATTGGTTTAAATTGTTTATCTAAAAAGATGGATAAAGATTCTGTCAGCCAGCCTTTGCTAGAGACAATTGGTCTGAGTGGTGGATCATACATTTCTTTGTGTATTTTTGGCAGACCTCTAAAGGTGGGAACTAAGGGGTCCTCAGTGAGGAAATATCTGTATAGACCCATGTCGATGACATTACTAAGCACCAGGTCGTACAACTGTCCATGTACATCCTTGATCAATTTATTCAACAAACTTGCATTTAGGGGACTATATGTGTCCACCTCTGCTAGCATTAAACAGATTTTCCTATTGTACATCTCCCGATCCATGATGACTATGGCTCCCCCTTTGTCAGCCTGTCTTATCACTATATCCTCATTTCGTTGTAAATTCAAAATAGCTTTTTTCTCATCAACAGTAACATTGAAAAATTCTGATTTGCCCCCATTGTTGTCATATAACTCTAACAGGTCATGTTCACAAGCACGTTCAAAGACTTCAAGTAATGGGTGCTGCTGTGGCATAAAGACAGATGGTTTCCTAAATACATTATTATTCTCTACAGTTCTTGCATGTAATGCATCTTCACCATGTAACATTTTCAACGCTATATTTCTAGTAAATAATTTAATATCAAGTATTAGATCAGTTACATCAGTAAATCCAGATGGAATAAAGTTTAATCCTTTGTTGAGAACGGATAATTCGTGGTCATTAAGTTCATACCTTGAGATGTTGACGACTAAGTCTTGTGTATCGATCTCAAGGCTTTCCTTTGCACTCGTATATCTCTTCTGTTCCCTTCCTTTTCCTTGCGAAGTTTTGTGGTGACCATATCCTTTTTACTACTGGCTTGAAGGGAAGCGGAAAAGAAGTGAACCCCTCATTAGGTGTAAACACTTTACCTTCACCCTCAATTACATCCGCCATTGAGCTGACAGCTGGTGATTTTCTTCTTATATCTCGTACAAGACATTCATTAGTGCTATCATTATTGTTCGACTGCTGAACACTGCCTTCCCCATCAGAATGAATCATGGTTTCGATTGTAACTTGTCGCTTTTGGTTTCCTCCTGGTTTTGTCATAGTTGAAGCGCCAATATTCAAATTTTCAGAGGCGGAGGGTTCAGCACAAAGAGGAGGATTTAATGCTGTCATCATGTGCTGGATAGTATTTTGATTGGATGTGTCCTTATCTGTTGTAGGGCGTGATAGTGAATTAACACTAGCTGCAACATTATGCGAATAATTATGAGAATAATTGTTAGCCTTATCTCTCGGCCAAGAAAACACCTGGCCTTTTTGAAAGTCTACATAGTCCCTTTCTAGTTTTCTTTTTTTATCTTGTATGGATTTAGTATCAATGGAAGAAAGCATTATTTTGAGGTCCTCATACAGCATGTTTAATTCACATTCATCAAGTATACTCAGTAACTCATTTAACAAGGTCTCTTGTACCACATTATAATGTTCAATTAATATTTTAACATACCCACAACTGGTGTCCAAATTCAATTTCTGCCACTTCGATAATAAACCGGGGTTGGAGTTCCCAAAGGTGGGCATCTTAAGAACTCTTAGCCCCCTCGGTACAAGTCGGAAGCTTAAACAAGCTTCCATATGCGATATCTGCCATTGGATGTTCTTTAGTTTGTGTAGCTTATTTTCTAAGCGTCTTGTAATCAAAATTATATCCATATCGTGTTTGCAGTTCACATGCACAGGGTCGCTAGAGCTTAAATCTTTTGTGGTTAACTTCAATAATGGATTTGCACTCGTATCAACGAGACTATTAAGGCTGAACGCCTTGTCTTGTTGTAGAACACTAGAGCCATTCCTTATCTCCGTAGCCACGTCCCGGCAAGAGGTAAAAAGTCAAAATATAAAATAAAGCAAACACCTCAGCCGAGTAAAGTACCTTGGTAAACCGAAATAGCAGAGCAGCAAACAATTCCAAGGACACACCAGTGGCTAATAAATCCAAAGTACCCAAGTAATAACACCCCCTACCAAATTCAACAAATATAATGTTGAAGGCTCTAGCACACACTGCAAAGTTGGCAGTCATCCAAATACAATTTCTTCATCTTGTACTCCACCAAACACTCTTAGTGATCACCTCCCAGCCAGCATAGTCAGAGCACCCCCTTGTCTTTACAAAAAACACCACTACAAAAAACCCTGAATGTGGCTAACTTTAACCCAGAAACATTTATCAATCTATAGAAACTGACAAACTGGAATACCCTAAAGACCATTCCCCTTGATGAAGCAGTTAACCACTTCAACACCAACTTTCTAGAAATTCTTAATAAACTTGCACCCCCTTGTACTAAAATAATTAATTCAAACTATTGCCCTTGGTTAACCAAATCATCAAAATAATTATTGCAAAATAGAAATAAAATCTGGAAGCAATGGCAAAAAAACAAAAATGAATCCATCCTACAAAAATTTAGGCAAGTTCACAACCAAGTTAAGAAGCATGTTGCAAAGGCAAAAAAGAATACTCCCTAAAATTCCAAACCAACAAGGCCAACCCTAAAAAATTCTGAGCAGCCATTACTTCTCTTCTGAATCCTGGCTGTAAAAATAATCCTACTCCATTTTCTAACAAAGTCACGCTGACATACCCAATCTTTTTAATACCCACTTTATTAGTACCCATAACTAACATTACAGTTAACTTCTCCCAATCTGATTCAGGCTGAAAGCATACTAGTTCTGTATCATCTTCACCATCCCAGCACATCCAGCACCTTCCCTCACCACCTACTCCCAACTCCACTTACACCTCTTCCCAACAAATACCCTCTTTCACATTAAAACCCATTCCTGCCACTACCATAAAAAGACTACTTTACAAACTAAAACCTGGTTCAAATGCAGCAGATGATCTACCCACAGAATATCTGAAGATTGTTGCAGATGACATTCCTTACCTCATTAGCATCCTCATAAATAGATCTATTACTGAATTCTATGTCCATAAAACCTGGAAAAATTGCTTTCATTCTACCCCTGCTTAAAGGTGGTGACTATACAGATCTCTCCAAATACTGTCCCATTGCAATTCTTCCTCCTATCTCTAAAATTTTGAAGAAATGTATGAATCCCAAGTTCAGGTTTATCTACTGATAAGCATATTCTGTCACCTACACAGTATGATTTTAGGCCTGGCCACAGCACAATAACTACTCTAATCTCTTACATGGACAACGTCAATAAAGCTAGACACTCTGGAAATGTGTCCTCACTATTTCTAGACCTCTCTAAACCATTTGATATAGTGTCCCATTCACTTCAGCTAAATCAGCTTTCACAGATTGGATTCTGCTAATCTTCACTTGAATGGTTTGCAAGATATTTGTCCAACAGACAGGAAGCAGTCAAATGGAGCTCCTCACTCTCCTCCTGTCTCTATAACTCTGCAGCATTCCTCAGGGTTCCATACTAGGCCCTCTTTTATTTAGCATATTTATCAATAATCTACACTCTTCACTCCAACCTGGCTGAATTATTTAGTATGCAGATGACACAACTATTATCTTCTCTGCCAGCTGTCTAACCATTCTCCTAAACACTACTCAACTTGCCTTCACCGCCATAGAAAATTGGCTCTACAATAATCACATGCTACTCAGCCAAAACAAAGCTAAGTTAATTCTATTCACCCCTAAGAAAAAAGAATACCATAACAAAGGACCAATTTACAATATTGTCCAAGAATAAAACAGCAATTGAGGTAGTATCCCAGGGTCTATATCAGATAATAGAAATTTTAAAAGTTAGAACACCATATGGCTCAGACCATATGTCGAACTCTTGAAAGTTCAAAAATAAAAAAAAAATCAGAAAAGAAAGAAAAAACCTGCCTAAAAGCATAAGCAGTGGGGCAAGCCCACCTGCATCCCCCACACCCCCAGCTCTTTAAATATACCAACTCTGAGATCGTACTACAGTGCACACTATGGGAAACTTCCATTGCCGCACTGTACGGGGATCTCCATTGCAACGTTTGAACTTTTAAAAGTTTGATCATATTGTGTCGACCATATGATGTTCGAATTTTTAAAAGTTTGACAATGGGATAGGAACCCATATCCCATACTAAATTATTAGAGGTTATAATTGATGAGCACCTAAAATTTGACTTGCATACACAGCACAATAACACAAAAAAAAACCTCACCAAAAAAGTGCTACTCTGTACAAATAAAAACACTTTCTAAGCACGTCCACTAGAAAACACTTGCCATCACATACCTAGTACCCACCCTACCCTGTGGAGCTCCATCACTTACTAATTTGCCCTCCACACTACTGACAAAAATAAAAATGTTACAACAAAGTGGCTAGATTTGCCAACAATGCCCCATATTCTACCCATCACTATAAAGCACTACATTCTCTAAATTGGCTCAAATGTCCACGTTATCTGCTGTACATACAATTGGCAACCGCTCATAAATTAATTAACAAACCTTCTGAATGCCTAACACTCACACCACGTTTCAGTAACTATATTCCTATAAGATCCCTGAGATCCAAAACTCAACAACTTCTACAGGTGGATAAAGCTACCCTAGCTGCAGTATATATATATATATATATATATATATATATATATATATATATATATATATATATATATATATATATATATATATATAGATATATATATATATATATATATATATATATATATATATATATATATATATATATATATATACATACATACATACATACATACATATATATATATATATATATATACATACATACATATATATATATATATATATATATATATATATATATATATATATATATATATATATATATATATATATATATATATAAAAGCATTGAAAAAATAGTAAATCACACCAACAACTCTTGTAGAACTTTAGCTTTAGGTCTTATTTATTATCAAGACTTCTTCAGAAAGACATGTTTCATAAGTATGAGCAACCATTTTCACTTCCTTTATATACATTAGTTCTAGCAGGCCATTTAAATTAATAACAGTACCTTTCCAATCATTAACAATACAATCGCAGTTACATAAGGTAAATTAGTCAGACAGTAATAGCTCCACACCGCATTCCTCCCACTCTCCCATCAGGTGGCATACCCACACATTACTCTACACACACACCGATACCAAAACATAGTAGGACTCTCTACCTGACTCCTCCACCTTCCTCCGTTCCCTTCTTTACTTGAATCATCATAGCATGACTGTCATCCTTCCCGGTTCCCCCATAATTTTTTTTTTTTTTTTTTGCACACAATCCCTTTTTGTACACAGTCCCTTTTTGCACACAAACCTTTTTTGCACACGATCCCTTTTTGCACATAATCCCTTTTAGTATGCACACGGCACCATAAGGCTATTACTGTCTGACTAATTTACCTTATGTAACTGCAATTGTAATGTTAATGAGAATGCACACAGCACCCTGCTTGTTCACACTTTACTATTGGAAAGGAACTGTTGTTTATTTAAATGGCCTGCTAGAACTAATGTATATAAAGGAAGTGAAAATGGTTGCTCATACTTATGAACCATGTCTTTCTGAAGAAGTCTTGATAATAAATAAGATGAAAGTGCTAAAGTTCTACAAGAGTTGTTGGTGTGATTTACTATTTTTTTGAATGCTTTTATTGTCACGAAGTTCAGTTTTTAGTTAATATTTCTTCTCTTCGTTCAATTTTTTTAAGTGCAGTTAATTTTAGTTGTAAGCCTTCTTCTTCATGTGACAGTATGGCAGGAAACATAGCACCCAACGCAAGCTCTAGTAGCCAACTGAAGACAGAAGCAACCAGGAGCAGGACACCAAATGATCCAACAACAGTTCTTACAAAATTATCGGAAGGAATTTGTTTGGCGCAGGATCTCTTCGAGGACCTAAACAGCAGACCTTTAACACCTACAAATGAAAGGATCACCAGGGACCACACTGAACCCCCGGACCACTCTGGATCCAGGACCACAATTAACAACAGAACTGGGACAGAAATAAGGACCACACAGGCTCTTGACCTGATACTCACGCAGACGGAAATTAATCCCTTCCGTTGGCCGGTCTAGAATACAACAGTACAACTGGAGTACAGTCAAAACAGAGAGGTCTCACAGAGTGCCAGGTCTCTGATTACCAGATTCAAGAGATTGATTAAAACCTACAAAAACTTGGAGCATGACAACTTCTATCTGGAAAGGTGTTTAGAGCTGGATATAGTCCCACAGGGTCTCAGGTGTAACAAATTTCCTAACAGGACTACTCCAAACTCTCAGCTTCACAAAGAACTGGTCAAAATATTTAATGACTCTGGGCTAGCAGCTATCAAAGCACTCATCCAAAGTAATACTGAGAGTATGGCCACCTACAAGTCTCAAATAGATGATCTGCAAATACGCATCCTGCAGGATCCCACATTTATTGACTTTGTGGAAATGTGGGACAATGTACCGCACAAAATTACTAGGCATGTGGCGACACTGATTGAATGCAAGAAAGGCAAATTGCTTAGGGACATTAAACAATATAAGGAAGGAAAAGCATACCCGATCAGGCCCACACGCTCCATACACACACGGAGAAGGCCAGACAGATATCCCACAACCAATCCGTTGTCCACAACTGAACTAAGGCCTACGACAGAATTACAAGAACCCACAAATGGACCCAACACACCAGAGGTGGATAGACTCCTCATCACATCCAACCCACAAGCAGAGAGTAGTTCCAAGATGATGGTACATACTCCTCCTAGGGGACAGCCAAGACCAGAAATGCCTCTCCAGAATCAGCCAACACAGAGAGATACAGACACCAGTGAACGTGACCACTATGACAGCAATGAGGACAACAACAATACAAACTGCAGGACACTGGACAGTGCGATCAATCAAGGAAGGGTTTATCAGACCCCACCAATGAATGACCAGTCTTCCAACAACAACACAAGTGGCAACAACAATGTTTTTTTATCTTCAGCAGGACTCACAACCAGAACCAGGACTTATACCAGGTTCAGACCTGGGGGTAATGAACGAAACTGGAACCACAACACCAACAATATTGAGGGAAGGAGGGGGAGCAACAATCGCAGGGGAAGAAGGAGCAGGAACGGGATACAGTACTAGTATTACTGGGATGGACCACACAGATCACCCTCCCCATTCACTGATACCAGCACCTGATACCACTGACGTCAGGTCTCCAGCAGGGGTAGGTGACATCTTTAACCTCACCACATGAGTTTTCTTGGAAAGCCATCATAAGGTACTGAAGAAAGGCTTTTCTTTCATCCCGGCGCAGAGAGCCAACACGGCGGATGTTATCCTGGACCTCAAGTGCTACCTGAGAAAGTTACAACTAAAATTAGATATACAACAATATGAAGAGGAAGAAGATGAGGAAAGCTCAGAAGATAACAACAGACCCCTTACCATGAAGAGCCTGTACACTCCTGCACTCTCCAACACACTGAGCCTCTTTGCGAGTACCTGCGAAAGGGATATCAGGAAACTCCTTTCACTTGGCAAAGTGGCACAACCTGAACAGGGAAGAAAGACAGGCTTGGAAGGAACTGAGTCAGGACAAATCCCTACGGATCATGAAGGCTGACAAGGATCCGGGATAGTAGTGATGGAGCAGGAGAGATATATCCAAACACTTGGAGCATCCCTCATGAATAACCAGTTCTACAAAAAGGTCAACATCAACCAGGTACAACAAAACTTT